>NC_134399.1:148984111-149344621 GCF_050003625.1 Haematobia irritans
AATATATGGCCTCAAACACCCATGCACAAATTGGTCGAAATCGGTCCATAATTATATATAGCCCCCATATAAACCAATACCCAGAGTTGACCTCCGGAGCCCCTTGGAAGAGCAACATCCATCCGATTCGGTTGAAATTTGGTACGTGATGTTAGTATATGGTATCCAACAACCATGCAGGAATTGGTTCATATCAGTCCATAATATAGTCCCCATATAAACCGATCCCCATATTTGACCTCCGGTGCCTTTTGGAGAAGCAAAATGCATCCATCTGGTTGAAATTTGGTACGTGGTGGTAGTATATGATATTTAATAACCATGCCAAAAGTGGTCCATATCAGTCCATAATCATATATAGCCCCCATATAAACCGAAATTTAGTTTTGGAGCCTCTTGGAGGAGCAAATTTCATCCGAGTCAGTTGAAATTTATTTATACATAGCACTCAGATAAATCGATCTCCAATCACACAAAAATTGGTCCATATCAAGTTCATAATTGTATATAGCCCCCATATTTCAATACTGGCTGTCTACGTACCGTACAAAAGTCCATATCGATTCGTAATTATTTGTAGACATGCCTATACATACCTTTTTATACCCTGCGCCTCACTGTGGAACAGGGTATTATAACTTAGTGCATATGTTTGCAACACCCAGAAGGAGACGAGATAGACACATGCTATCTTTGGCAAAAATGCTCAGGGCTCTTGAGTCGATATAGCGATGTCCGTCTGTCCGTGAACACATTTTTGTAATCAAAGGCTAGGTCGCAGTTTTAGTCCAATCGACTTCAAATTTGGCACAAGTATGTGTTTTAGCTCAGAATAGATCCCTATTGATTTTGGAAGAAATCGGTTCAGATTTAGATATAGCTCCCATATATAGCTTTCGCCCGATTTACACTCATATGACCACAGAGGCCAATTTTTTGCTCCGATTTATTTGAAATTTTGCACAGGGAGTAGAATTAGCATTGTAGCTATGCGTGCCAAATTTGGTTGAAATCGGTTCAGATTTAGATATATCTCCCATATATATGTTTTTCTGATTTCGACAAAAATGGTCAAAATACCAACATTTTCCTTGTAAAATCGCTCCTGCTTAGTCGAAAAATTGTACAAATTACTCTAATTTTCCTAAACTTCTAATACATATATATCGAGCGATAAATCATAAATAAACTTTTGCGAAGTTTCCTTAACATTGCTTCAGATTTAAATGTTTCCCACCCTAGTGCATTAGCCGACTTAAATTTTGAGTCTATAGATTTTGTAGAAGTCTATCAAATTCTGTCCAGATCGAGTGATATTTAAATGTATGTAATTGGGGCAAACCTTTATATATAGCCCCCAACACATTTGACGGATGTGATATGGTATCGAAAATTTAGATCTACAAAGTTGTGCAGGGTATAATATAGTCGGCCCCGCCCGACTTTAGACTTTCCTTACTTGTTTGTCTAATATATACCACGTATGGACTAACTCACAATTTAGAAAACGATGTTAAGAAGTTTTAAGATACCACAATGCAAGAAATTTGATTGTGGATGACAGTCTTTCGTAGAAGTTTCTACGCAATCCATGGTGGAGGGTACATAAGATTCGGCCTGGCCGAACTTACGGCCGTATATACTTGTTATCTGATGTGTCTGAATGTCAAAATTAAGAGGAATTTTAAGTCCACAAATAAGTATATCGAATATACCGTGTCCATTGTTTGATATAGTCCTCATATAGATCGATTTCTCGATTTGAGTTTTTGGGCTTCTGGAAACTGAAAAATTTTTCAGATTTTTCTTAAAAAATAATCTCTTATTTCCGAATACGTTGTAGGTTTATAGTGAATCCGTAAAAACTTATCGAATTTATGGACGGTTTAAATAATTGTCTATACAATTTTTATTTATGTAAAAATCCTGTTTTATGTCGCATCTTCTAACTTTAAGAACAAAACGGCTTTATTGAAAAGTTTATCGACTTTTGGTTGAGGAGAAAAACTTTGTATCCGAGAAAGAAAAAAAGATTTTGTACACTCGGCAATATTTTTCTCAGTTCTTAATGGATAATATAGTTGATATATAGGTTGAATAATATAGGTTGATATGATGAAATATACTCCTTCAACAAAAATCGGTTCAATTGTTTAACAACGTTAAATTTAAAATTTGCACATATGAAAATCATGAAAAACGAAAAAGTCGATAAAAACGCAATAACGCATTCATTCTAGGATTACATTATTAAAAGGCGTCATGGGCTCAATCCAAGATTATCCCCTATCAGTAAGGCTGGTGACATTTCTGAGTGTTTCAAAGCTATATAAATACAACATTATTCCCAGAAACGAAATCATTATCCAATAATAAACGTTTTTCATTTTTGAATATAAATTTAAATAAAATTTATTGGTCAAAAAATCTTAAGAAGAAACGATGTTACTACAATTTTTGCTACCACTGTTTATATCATAGATATTCACAAAATGTATTACATTTGTATACCTTCTAATGACTATTTTATCAAATTCTATTTCTTAGAATATGCTAAATAGACGAGCTTTCTCAGAAGTCCTATATGATGTGCCAAGAACATCGAAGCTTAAGGAAGACGCTAGACAAATTGAATTCGTTCGCATAGGCCAAGCACTTAAATTGGAGGCCATTGTACGTGGTGATGCCCCCACAAGCATTGCTTCGGCAAGTCCTTGTACAATATTCAAAAAGCCACCCTGGGAGCCGCATTGCTTTTATCCAACATTTCCACATCGGGGAACATTGGCAGGTGATTCATTTGGGCCCACTGATGACTCGTTATTTATAGCCACCGATGATGGCACATTCCTGATGAAAGGTAAGCTTCATACACATACGCACACACACACACACATAGAACACAAAACCCATAGTCAAAGGATGTTGACTGTGAATTAATGTGCTTTTGAAAATGTAGGAGGTCTACTTGTATGTTCACATGTCTGTGTCTGTGTTTTGGTTTTTGTGAGCTATCCAATTAATTTATTTCCTTATCTTTTATTTGCACGCTCTAGAGGATCAATCACTACAACTGGTCTTTGATAAATCTTTACATGTGAGACAATTAAGTGTCCTGGAAGAACATGGTTTAGTTTTGATACGTGGTGGGTCAGCGACAAATCGTGATGGTCATCGTATACATGTGTTTCGCTTAAGAGAATTTCATGGAAAATCTTCAGAAGAATCTCTTAAATGCCGTTCACGTTCTGAGGTGAAAGAGAGGCGTATAGATCGGACCCGTGGATGCCATCTATATTCGTCCTCAAGAGTTAATGGTGGTCATTTGCGATTAGTGGTTGCGGTTGGTCGTAAACTTCAACTATTCCAATGGAAACATACGGCTGCTTGGGCCTCATGGTGTCCCGAGAATGATACAGAGACTGCTGAAGGTTTTATATTCCAAAAAGAGATATCCCTTAATGATACGCCCACTATAGTAACACCCCTGGAGGGTCCAACAAATACAAAGACCGGTGGTTTGATATGTGTAGGTTATAAGTAAGTCCACCCTACACAAGCTTCAGATAATTGGATGAGTTATAACTTTTTGTTCGGCTATCTTTACAGATATCATTATGAAATTGTCTGTGATCAAAGTGGCGTGGCAACACGTCTGCATGAAGTTGAACCGGCCAAACGAAGTCAAACTCAGTTGACAGCAGCCATTGAACTGTGTGATGGTCTTGAAACTGAATTACTTTTATGCTATAACCGTAAGTGAACAGTTGGGTTAATAATGTTTTGTAATATTTTAAATGAAAATATATTTGCACGTGTATCTGACCTTTAATGTAAAGGGTGATTTTTAAGAGCTATAGGGAAAATTTACATATATCTATAGTCCATAATTTCATGTTTGAGGAATAATATATGCTACCCTCTCCTGTGCGTTTCGAAGTCTTGGTGGTTTGCTGGCAACTGTAGTATGGGTCAGCTGATGACGCCGAGTCGGTTGAAGGGGAGAAGTCTTTGGTGAGCTTATAAGACAGTATCGTCAGGGAAAACAAGTTCTTCTGTCTGAATGCTTTTGTAGTAATGGTGGACGACTCCTTCTTGATCGACTTGGTCTGCGATGATAGTGATTTGGACTGAAACCGGCAGGACTTGGCCTTAACATTAACCCAGCAAGAATAGGTCTTCGCCCCAAGAATATGTCTTCGGCTGTTGTGGGCATCATCAATAGCCTGATTGAGTTGTGTTTGGCACCATTCTAACTCATTGTGTCCACCGTGCTATTAACTTGACACTGTGAATGGTTTCTTAGCTTGAAGCTGAATTCATATAAAAGGATATAACTCACGGGTTCGAGGGCATGCGCGAATCCTTCGCTTATAAAACAGGTGCTTAATGGCGGCATCCGTTCTCTAACTTTCACCGTAGTCACCAGCTTCGAGGATTCCAACCGGAGGGACATTTGTAATTGCGGGATTTGGTGTTCTGAGGATCCGCTTCCCCACTCACGTGTGACGTTTTCCGATGACCGTCGACATCAGTTAATAGTTCGGACCACAGTCCCAGCAGAAAAGAATTTGAACTTACGACATTGCACTGAGGCACGATTGCTTTAGTCGCACCGCCGGAGGAAGGGATGAGTGGAGTGTCTTGTGGCTAGAGTGGCCATACACATCATGCTGAGGAGTAGGATAAATGGGATGAACGGAAGAACACGTGGCTAGAGTTGTCACACACATCTAGGTGAGAAATAGGAGAAAACGGGGAAAATGGGATGAACGGAAGAACACGTGGCAAGAGTTGTCGCACACATCTAGGTGAGAAATAGGAGAAAACGGGGAAAATGTGATGAACGGGGAAAATGGGAACACGTTCCTACAATTGAAAGTGTGTGAATAGACAAAATGATCGGGTTTACTTGCCAAAGAGGTAAACTGAAATATATACCTCCGAATCGCACTAGAACTCAAGTTCCGCCAATAGTAATGTTATGGGCCGTTCTTACTCATCAATCGTGTGGTGAAAACAAATGCCTAATATTGGCGGGAAATTGTCCTATAGACAATATTTAAGCCTTGGGCAAATAAAGATTTTTTTCATCCGACCATGGTCTTCCCAACAAAACCCATTTTTACAGAACAATGGCGACGAAGATCTCCGGATCTCATTCCGTTCTACTTTTGCATCTGGGGCATTTTGAAGTTGAAGGTTAATAAATTCCACACTGTCGATCATCTCAAACTGCGCTACGCCGTGTATGAGCCAAAATACTGCAACACTTTTGTGCAGCATGTATTGGTATTTAGGCCGTTTGAATAACATAATTCGAGCCAAAGTTAGCCGATGAAAACTGATTGACATTGTTTAGATTGTAAATTAGTCCGTTATACAAAAAAGACTGATTAGTGGGTTTTATAAAGGTGTCTACAAATTATTATGAACTGATATGAACCAATTTTCGCACGGTATGTCAACCGGATCGAATGAAATTTGTTCCTGCATGAGATCGGATGAAATTTGTGCCTCCATATGGGCCGCAAGCCAAATCTGGAGGTCGGTTTATACGGTTTAACTTAAAGTAGTCCGGTATGCCATTTGCAATACCGTCTGACTTACATCAGTAACCACTACTTGTGCCAAATTTCAAGTCCATAGCTTGTTTCGTTCGGAAGTTAGCATGATTTGAACTGAGGGACGGATGGATATCTCTAGATCGGCACAGAACTTCACCACGACTTAGACTATATAACTGTATGGGATCTGAAACCAATATTTAGATGTGTTACTAATATACCCATCCTATGACTTCCCGCATCTTTTTTCTCCAAATTTATGCCGGTATTGTTCTGATTTTGGTTTAGAATTTTTCGACTTTATAAGATTACACCTTATTGTTTACCCCTAAAAATCCCCCCAAACGTGTAAAACCCCCTAAATTTAGTGGGGAAACCTTTGCCAGTCAATCATTTGTTTTATTAATATTATCCAAGTTAACCGGTATAACCAATGGTGAGAGAACATAAGGATTCAGATGCAGAATGGTTGCATCGAATTCTTTCGCACGATGAAGTCAACTGTAAGAATTAGAAATGGAATTAAAAAAGTGTAACGCTTGTTTAATCCATATGCCGTCAAAATCAATCCAAATTTAAATTAAGAACAAACTGATTTGATTACTTTCTTTTGCATTAGGTCTGTGACTTACTTATTGCTATATTATTACAATTTACCCATTTGAATTTGCCTTTAATCTAAATGCTAATCTCGCTATATATTTCCAGATACTTGCCACTTTCAAAAGTTAAATGACCGCGAAGAAACCCGCAATGAATTCGATTTCCATTGGAATACTTCACCAACATCGGTGGTTTGTGCATTCCCTTATATTCTCGGCTTTACCGCTGATTCTATGGAAATACGTCTACTGGTCAATGGCAATTTGGTGCATACAGCAATTTTACCAGAACTACAATTGCTAACATCAAAACGAGATATATTTTTTGTAACAACAGCTCCCGAATTTATGTCCAAAGATTTAAATATCAAAGGATTGCAAATAAATGAACAAACTCCCGAGAAACGACTTGTGACAACGCCAAGTGAATGTTCATCGAGTGAAGAATTGACAAGGGATTCCACAGAGCTATTAAGTATGCAGAGTGGCAGGGATATACCTTTAAATCCAGAACATGAAATGAATAATTTGCTAGAAATACCCAATGTCTTGGGAGCTCAAGGTCTGGGCCAGCCCATACAGAGGGCTAGATCTTTACAAAAGTCTAGCAATGTGGATGCGAAACCGATTATAGCCAAAAGTAATTCGTGTGGTGATGCCTATAATAGTGATCACAAATATAATGCCATGCGCAATAGCTCCATAGGAGATGCCCAACAACAGATGGGAGTACCGCCCAATTCACCACGCACAAATTCCAATAATAATTCCAACAATTACAACAATAACTATACAAAGGCTCCCACGCAACAATCACCAATGTCTCCAACAAAACGCAACTCCAAGTACCGTAGTTTATTTTCCACATCGAACGGTAGTCAAACCCCCGATCATTATTCAAGTTCTCCAGATCGTTTAAAACCTCTGCGAGTCTATCGTATTCCCTTGGCCAAATTGGCAGGAGCCCATTCACATTTCCATATGCAATCTTTCAATGCCACCGCTTCGGCTAAACTGCAACAGCAACAACATCAGCACTATCAACAACATCAACCCTTCATACGTGATCCTCATACGCTAACGAATAAATTGAGACAAAAATCCATAGATATTCAATTACCCCTGCAGACCATGGATATACCCGAATGACAATTGAATACGATGACACAAATGCCTAGACAAGGCACCGAAAAGGAAGAGGGTTACAATGTGATTGACAGGGGCACAAATTCACATATACCGCCGCCGCCAAGCCTGGAATTTATGGAGAAACGCAAGTCCATAGATCTCTATGACTATGATGACAATAAATTTAATGAGGAAGATGAAAGACGTTTCGAAATGCTAATGCTACAACGTTAGATCATGGAATTTGATAGAAGAGGAAGCATTTTATATGGATTTGAGAAAACAGGAATATCTATGTAGATGAAGAATACAACAACAAATTGCATATATTCTTTATAAAAGACACCAGTTAGATGCTTACATCGCAATTGATTGAAGGTTTCAAAATTATAATTACGTTTTAGCATACCATCATAAAAAATAATCAAAAATGAGATACAAATTGTCATTGGGTTAAATTGTCTACTTGGTCTATCGTGGATAATTGGCATGGATATCTCCTTCGTTCGTTGCGCACATTTACTAATTTAAAATTAATTTATTAAGGTATTTTATTGCAATCATTTTATAACCTTCGCCTTAGGAAAACTGTCTATCCATCAATTAGGTTAGGTATGTCGGCTGACATACACTTAAGCCAGTATTCGGATTGTTGTGATCTCTAACATCTTCTTTCCATCGTACTCTTCTTTTATTCCAGAAATTCAGTGTCCCTAATGAATTCACTAACTTGTTTCCAGCGCCAGGTCCCGAATCAGCCCTTCACCGATATCGTTAACTCTTTGCTAGTAAGGGTGGGACTGTAACACAGGTAGTGTTCACATGTCTCATCATCCTCAAATCACGCCCTATATGCACCATCCTCTGTTGCTCCTATTCGACACATATGTGCTCTCAATTCTAATGCCCGGCGTTATTCTCACGGCCCTCCTGACTGTCGTTGTTCATGCTTTCACACAGCGAATCGTCAGATCATCTGATCGCTGATCGTTTAAAACCTTAACACTAAACATATGATTCAGAGATGGAGCACTACACTTACGGCTACCCATTATTGAGACTCGAGAACACGTATTTTTGATAAGACTAAAAGCATTAGTACATTACTTCTTTCCGTGTACTGAATTATATCAACCATTTTTTAAATTCTTGCAGGCTAAGTAATTTGCAAATCTAACTAGTAAGAGATGTCGAAACCAGTGGTGCCAACTGTTTTGGGCTGAAAATCGTCAATTTTTAAAATATTTTTCGTCAAAATCGTCAATTTGTCCCAAAAAATTCGTCAAAAAATCGTCACCCATAAAATAGCTGAAAAGGAACAAATTAAAAGTTTTATTAAAAAACATTAATAATTCCGTTTAACCCTCTAATTAAGTCATCTAGTTTCCAGTTTTTTAAACGAAGATTAATTAAATTAAATTTTTAATTAATTAAAAGTAATATTTCTGATTGTGACTACATGTACTACATTGTTTACAAAATTTTCTTGACAGAAAAATGCCCTATTCTCCAAGCGAATTTAAATCCTTATTACTGGCTCGTGTATAATTTTTATTATTTCTATTATCGGTAATGAATAAAGTGAATTTAACTAAACCAAGACAAAAGAATACCTTGCAATGTTTAAGTTTCAAAGGAATTCCGCATTTTAGGTTTATTTATATTGATTGCTTTGAAATTTCTTTCTACATTGGAGACGGTTGGGAGCAAGCTACATATAAATTGTCATATTTTGAGATTAAAAAAGCTTGTTTACATTACACCTTATGAAATTCATCAACTTATAACTACATCACTTTGAAAAATCGTCAAATCGTCGTAAAAAACGTTAAAAAGAAACACTTGTGTCGAGCATTTTAAAAAATCGTCAACTCATAACTACGTTGTTTAAAATCGTCGTCAAATCGTCAAAGGCAAAATTTACGATCAAAAATCGTCAAAATGACGAAAAATCGTCAGAGTTGGCACCGCTGGTCAAAACACTGCTTATCACTGTTTAATCTCCCAAATTATATAATTTTCTTTCCTAATAGGAGTCGGGCCTACCCATTTTCAGGGTTCGAGAACACGTATTTTCAGATGACTAAAATTGTTAGAGTATAGCTTGTCCAAGTCTATCGAATTAAATTTTGAAAAAATAGCCACTTTTTCAAACTGTCCTTGGAAACGAGTACAAGTTGCGTCCTAAAGTGTAAATTTATTATTATTAATTAACGATAAACCCATGTTGAAGTGACCTCTCCATACGTTCCATACGTTTTGACCAGAACTAGGACTGGTTCATATAAGGTCTAGTTCTCCGTTCCTGAGGATGATTAATTACAGACTCATACATGGTAGATACACACCCTATTCGGCCATTAACCTAAAATACCTTTAGATGTCCTACTTTTGACAAATCGCATGAAATAGCGGTGTCTTGATGGGGTCAGAGAATGAAGACCACCCATTTTTGTCGTCAATTTACTGATTTATATCAATAATTTTGATTAATTGGCGGCTAAATTTGAGTCGACATATTCGGCGGCGACGTCGACTGACAAAAAATGGTCGGCGGAGCGACTAGGATGCTTCATTCTCTGGATGGGGCTAAACATAATATGAACCGGTACATATATTTGGCACACCTATTTGTGAACCTTAGATACCTCCAGATAGCAGCCCACAAAAATTGCGGTTTCTAGATGCCCAAGAAATCAAACCGAGATATCGGTACCTATGGGTTTATACCAACACGTGGACCGATCTAAAACAAATTTGACACAGGTTTTTTGGACTTAAAAACACTCCAGATTTGAAATTTCATGCAAAGAAGAAAAATTGTAGTCTAAGAAAAAGTACAAAAAGTCAAAGCATAGGTTAGGTTATAGAGGATGACTCCAAATCCGTAGAACGGAAAAATGGTGTCCACTTAGACCATGTTGGTCCATTGTACTTCCTCATGGTTGTTTCATTCCTCTTCGACATTTGTCTTCCTCTGCCCGGGAAGACGGTTCTCTACGTCTTCCATCCTGAAGCCTGATAAAGGCGAGTATATCCTTTAAATTATAGTCCCGAACCTCAGTCATATACTGAAAGAAAAAAAAGTCCAGTATCTTGTTTCTTCTAAATGATAATGCCGGACACTGGCACAGAAAATGGTAAGAGTCTTCTATAGCCTCCGGGTCAAGGCACCATCTACAAATATCATCGGTCATTAAGCCAATCCGTACCATATACTCCCCGGGAGCCATCGTGGTGCAATAGTTAGCATGCCCGTCTTGCATACACAAGGTCGTGGGTTCGATTCCTGCTTCGACCGAACACCAAAAAGTTTTTCAGCGGTGGATTATCCCACCTCAGTAATGCTGGTGACATTTCTGAGGGTTTCAAAGCTTCTCTAAGTGGTTTCACTGCAATGTGGAACGCCGTTCGGACTCGGCTATAAAAAGGTCATTGAGCTTAACATGGGATCGGGCAGCACTCAGTGATAAGAGAGAAGTTCACCAATGTGGTATCACAATGGACTGAATAGTCTAAGTGAGCCTGATACATCAGGCTGCCACCTAACCTAACGTAACCTAACCATATACTTCCCACGTGTATTGTGTCCCGTTATGATGCCTGTCAACGGCCTCAAATCCTCTCTATTCATCGCCATTAGAAATCCTGAGTTCCTATTACTCTTGTCGTTCCATATCAGCTTGGTCTGCTCTAAAGCCACTGAGGAGGTCCATAGGTCTTTATGGACCTAAAATACCTGCAGATTTCAAATATCAGGCAAATTGCGGAGATAATATCCTCAAGAAGTCAAATCGCGAGTTTGGTCTATATGGAGGCTATATTAAAACTTGGATCGATATATCCTAGATCAAGAATATATAAACTTGATCTGGTCCTATATCTATATTTCTATATATTAAAAGTGGAATGGTAATCTTATCATACTGACTTATTGCAATGAACTGTATAGTCTAAGTGAACCTGAAACTAACAGACTCCCTTAACCATCTTATGGTTGTGTGTAAAAAAGATTCAGTTAATTTAACGAAGGTTTCACTTAGGTTTGAAAAAGGTTTCATTTGAAGTAACTTGTTCTCTATAATGTTATAGAAAATAAATAAAAATTGATATATTACAAGTATAGCACTATATTTTCAAAAACCACATTTAATCTAAAACTCTTACCAACGCCAAAACTGGTTGGTAATCTCCTCAAAAACAGGTAAATGAGACACTTCATTTGTACTCCATTATATTGTTTTACACTCTTATCGATATGAGAAAAGTTTCCTTGTGTTTTCCTTTGGCTGATCAACGGATATACAGTGTCCGAAGTGGGAGGTGTCCAGTCATGAAAGGTTAATTTTAATGTGTTAATATAGCAGCACCCAAGAAAAAAATAATTTCCTCCGGAACGAAATTTTACACTCATAGGAAAAATAATGCACGGCGTGCTCATTTCAAAACGATTCGTTCATGAAAGTGAATCAACACACATGTGGTATCAAACTGTGAACAGGCGGTGTCAATCTGACAACGATAAAATGACACCATGCGTTGTCAAAACAACAACCAGTGTTCATGATCTGAAAACGTTATGGTTACGACTTTATAAACAAAATTAAAAAAAAAAAAAAAAATTCCGCTAGCGTGACTCGAACCTGTATTTTCTGCACCACACGCGTTAACAGTCGCCTTAATGTGCTAAGGCGAGTTGCCATAATAACGTCTAACGGTTGTTTTAAGACTTTTCATGGCCAAAGAAAAACGAATGCCGTTCATGAAATCGTGAACGCCCGTGGACGAAATTGTGAAAATTCCGTTTTGATTTTTTGTGAACGTTTCCGTTTCATTTTGTCAGCGTCCCACAGTGGTCGATCCCTTTGGCCAAAAATAAAAAATCAAAGTTAGAAATTTTTTAAAAAGAGTGGCATCACTGTTTCCTATGCAAACAAGGTTTTACAATGTGTTTTTGTTTTTTTTTTTTTCTTTTATTCATATGTACTCTTTATGAACGGCTTCAAAAAAGAGAGCAAGTAAGCAGTTGGTTTTTGAAGTGTGAAAAAGTATAAAATTAAGTGCACTTTTAAATAAATAAAATAAAAGCAAGAAAAATTATGTCGAAATAAATCGAAATGAATATTGAACTAAATGGTATTAACTATATTTTAAAATAAAAAAATCATAAAACTTGTTTTAAATTTGTTATAAAGTCAATTTTTGTCAGTCTCATTGTTTCGTGTTCGTTCGTTCGTTCTTATATGTAAATTTTATGTAGAGTTTTAGTTGTGTTCCCCCCTGAAGTCTCCAATGGGTTTTTTGTGGTTTATTAGCTAATATTTCAAGATTGCAAATTGATAAAAATCAGCTGCTTTCTTTTGCCCCCCTTTGTGTTATCTCCCTAATACCGAAGTGGTCTTGTTTCTTTATATCAAAATATGAATTTTTGTGTAGTGTTTGTTAACACTGAAAATGTACATTTAATGATTTAACTTATGTATTTTGATCTGCTGAATTTGAAAATGAAGGTTAAAAAATTTTTTATGAACCCGTTTTTGAAATATCTCGTTGTTTTTAGTTTTTCAGACTTTTTTCGCTAAACAAATTACACCTCGAGCTAGAAATATCCGATTATATCGTTGTTTGTATTTGAATGCAAGATATTGAGATGTCGAACAAACGTGTATAATAAGATCTATGATATAACTTAAAAATATTTATGATATAACAAAATATATCGATGAAAATAGGGCGAATTTTCAAAACAATCTTGTTTTACAACTTCATGAAAATCTGATAAAAACTACTGCCCTTGGAGTAAAATCGTGAGATCGGTCTATACTTGGGCTAGACCAACACATGGGCTGATTCACCTCATTTCCGTTACATCTATTTGTGATCTTAAAATAATTCTAGATTTTAAATTTAGGCAAATCGGATAGAAAGTACGTTTTCTAGAAGCCCACAAAATAAAATCGGAAGATCGGTATATATAGAGGCTATACCAACACATGAACCTATAACCATAATTTTCTTCACACCTATTTGTGGTCCTAAAATACTCCTGTATTTCAAGTTTAAGGCAAGAAAATACGGTTTCTAGAAGCCCAAGAAATAAAGTCTGGAGATCGGTCTATATGGGGGCTATACCAAAAAGTCATCAATCAATACCATTTCATCATTAAATAGTCCTGACATAATTATAAAACCGTGACCGAAGTTTCACGATGATACCTATACTGGAAGTATTTTTGGCCGCTAACTCCATATAGCACCGACCACTGTACGTCCGTCCATGATTATGGAACGTAATTTTTTCTATTACGAAATCCCCGTTTTTAATAAAGGGTTTTCTTTAAGAGCAAATAAACTCGAATTTATGACATTCGATTCAACGATTGTCTTCAATAATTTTTATTTGCTTTTATTGAAAGTTTTTTAGCGTCAAAAGAAAATTTTGTTTGTCTTAAATATCGTTCCTCAGAAAATAAAACTGTATTTTCAGTGTGTCTGAGGTTGAGAGGTATAACTGTATGTAATATAAGACATTTCAAGTGAATTCACAGCGCTGTAGTTTGTCTGCACACCGTAGAAAGCCCTTTTTGGTCTGCAATTGAGTGATTTTTTAATTTGGCTTAATTTTTGTTTTCCTTCCTTTGTTCTCATGACGGAACACCAAATATTGTAAAAGCTTATAAAATCCTATCGATCCACACTTTTTTTGTAATGCAAATTGACTGATTTGTACGGTTATTCTCGTTTTCCAAAAAGGAATTGAGTCACTTGACTGCGCAATTGAGTGGAATGACTGCGCTCTGCAAATAAACAAAACCATGGTGAATTAACAAGGTATATCTCTATTTTAATTGGTCTATGATATATCTAAGTTTTTTTTTTCAATTTGTATCATATACCATAAATAAATGATGCAAATGTCACTGCTTTATATTAAAATATATACAATATTTTTAAAATAATATTTTAAATAGAGTGAAACCTTTCAAAATTGAACACTGTGAATAATAGATAAATCTCAAAAGTGCACAAAAAAATTTTTTTCTGATTCAATCACGAAATTAATTGATCCAATTAATTTTTTAATTGAAATGTCTTCAATCACGGAAATGATAGTATCAATTAAAAAATTAATTAACAGTCAATTAAAAAATTAATTGATCCAATTAAAAAATTAATTGATACTATTAATTTGTGTGATTGATTTTTATTTCAAATAAAAAATTTGTTGATTCAATTAAATTTTTAATTGAATATTTTTTAAAACTCAATTAAGATTTTAATTGGAAAAATTTTACTGAAATTTTTTTCTGTGTGGGCATTTTTCATGAGTTTAAAAAGGTTTAATGCTTTATCACTAACCTCTCATATGTGGACCCTCCGCAAAAAGGACAAAATATGGGCAACCATCTGTGTCCATTTCATTCGTATTATTCGCCACCGTGGTGCAATGGTTAGCATGCCCGCCTTGCATACACAAGTTCGTGGGTTCAATTCCTGCTTCGACCGAACACCAAAAAGTTTTTCAACGGTGGATTATCCCACCTCAGTAATGCTGGTGCCACTTCAGAGGGTTCAAAAGCTTCTCTAAGTGGTTTCACTGCAATGTGGAACGCCGTTCGGAATCGGCTATAAAAAGAAGGTAACGGGGAATCGGGCAGCACTCAGTGATAAGAGAGAAGTTCGCCAATGTGGTATCACAATGGACCGAATAGTCTAAGTGAGCCTGATACATCGGGCTGCTATCTAACCTAACCTAACCATTATTGAATGGAATTTCTAAACTATTTACGTCCAAAACCAATAATCCACATATTTATTGTCATTGATAAACACTGGGATTACCCAATGGCTCCTTTGTATCTCATCAAAGAATAAATTTATTTTCATATATTTAGTCATGCAAACAGTAAATAAAATTTAAATTATATGTATGTGATGAATTTTCACAGAAACAAAAAAAAATACAACCACCACACAACCCCATATACATACAACTCAAAAACTTAAAATAAAAAAAACAGAAAAGTGCAAAATGTAAACTGTGTTAACTACGGTTTTATGCAACCAAATTAAAGTACAATATTGTGATGTTATTATTGTTGGCAAATGAAAAGAGAGAAAATATTTTATGAATTGTTATAAAATGCAGATATTACGATGACAGGATTTATAAATGAACAAAAAAAAATACAAAAAGAGAACCCATTCATACATTAGCTGAAAATGCTACATGCATTAAATGGTAGCAAAAAAACAGAAAATCAAACACAAACAAATTATGAAATATTCAATAATGCAATTAAATTAAATATTATCTTACAGGTCCGAAATATCAAAATTATCATTGACAAATAATAAAAGGAATAATTTCATCAGAATTATAAAATTATACAACAAAAAATATTTCCTTTAATGAAGGTGTTTTTGTGTCCAGTGTACATTAGAGGTTATAATAACCTTGAAATTTATGTTAAAAACTAATTGAAATATATACAAGGGTGGTTTAATATGAAATTTTACTATCGTACTGGGCGTTTAAATTAAAAAATCGAAGAGTTGACGTTTTCAAATTTTAAAAAAGTCGAATTCAATTTACGCTCATACTGAATATTGTCGTGAACCACTACTGACGAAATACCATCCAAAGTGGACTCACATTTTTTGACGCGTTTGAAAGTCTAAGTTCGAGCATACGAGGTCCAAAGAAAGAGCTTTCTAGGTCTTCCATCCCGAGGCCTTGATGGAAACAAGTATATTCTTTAGGTTACAGTTCCGTACATCAGTTATATCCTAAAAAAGAAAGGAACCCAGTATTTTGTTTCTTCTAAAAGATAATGCTGGACACTGGCACAGAAAATGGTAGGAGCATTCTATTGCATCTGGGTCCAGACACCATCTACAAATATCGTCAGTCATTAACATAATCAATGGTAGGAGCATTCTATATCCTCTGGGTCCAAACACCCTCTACAAATATCGTCAGCCATTAAGCCAATCCTTGCCATGTGTTTTCCTAGTGTGTTGTGTCCTGTTATGAAGCCTATCAATGGTCTCAAATCATCTCTATGTGTCGCCATCAGAAAATCAGAGTTCTCACGGCTCTTGTCGTCCCATATCAGTTTGGTTTGCTCGCAATTCACAGAGGAAGCCATAATTCATTGTATTTCACATTGATCCTGTAAGTATATAAAGATAGCGTGGGGAAGACATCTGTCACGATGTATGAATTCTTAATCCCCAACTCTTCTCAGTAAATACCACTGCCAGTGCCATCCTCCATTTTCGAACCGTCTGTATAAATATACAGGTCCCCAAAATGTGGTATAATCATTCTCAACTGGGCCTCAGATACATGCCGAATCGCCATAAAGTCTGTCCTAATATCTCGCCCAAGTGAAGCAACGAGTTACGAGTGTCTGCATTTCGCGTTTACGAGCGAGTCTATGCTCTTGAGCAGCATAAGTATTACCTCCGCTGTTTGCTTGATATGCCGATCAAATGGACAGATTCCCATTAGCACCTCTAGAGCTGCGGTGGCCGTTGTTCTCATTGCACCAGTCATGTAAATAAGGGCCGTCCTGTTTATTCTGTTGATATTCTGTATATGATTCTAATGATTCGTAATCGTCCACCAGACGTGACATACGAGGTCCAAAGAAAGAACTTTCTAGGTCTTCCATCCCGAGGCCATGATGGAAGCAAGTATATCCTTTAGGTTACAGTTCCGTATATCAGTTATATCCTGAAAAAGAAAGGAACCCAGTATTTTGTTTCTTCTAAAAGATAATGCTGGACAATGGCACAGAAAATGGTAGGAGCATTCTATTGCATCTGGGTCCAGACACCATCTACAAATATCGTCAGTCATTAAGATAATCAATGGTAGGAGCATTCTATATCCTCTGGGTTCAAACACCCTCTACAAATATCGTCAGCCATTAAGCCAATCCTTACCATGTGTTTTCCTAGTGTGTTGTGCCCTGTTATGATGCCTATCAATGGTCTCAAATCATCTCCATGTGTCGCCATCAGAAAATCAAAGTTCTCACGGCCCTTGTCGTCCCATATCAGTTCGGTTTGCTCGCAGTTCGCAGAGGAAGCCAAACGTCTTTTCCATAAATCATTGTATTTGACATTGATCCTGTAAGTATATAAAGATAGCGGGTGGAAAACATCTGCCACGATGTATGAATTCTTAATCCCCAACTCTTCTCAGTAAATACCATTGCCTCCTACCTGTTCCTCCATTTTCGAACCGTCTGTATAAATATACAGGTCTCCAAAAGTTGGTATAATCGATCCCAACTGGCCCCCATATATATGCTGAGTCGCCATAATGGCTGTCCTAATATCTTGCCCAAGTGAAGCAACGAGTTCCGAGTGTCTGCATTCCGCGTTTCCGAGCGAATCCAGGCTCTTGAGCCGCATAAGTATTACATCCACTGTTTGCTTGATATGTCGATCAAGTGGGCAGACTCAAATTAGCACCTCTAGAGCTGCGGTGGCCGTTGTTCTCATTGCACCAATCATGTAAATAAGCGCCGTCCTGTTTATTCTGGTGAACTTCTGTATATGAATCCGATAATTCGGAATCGTCCACCAGACGTGACATCCATAGGTAGCCACAGACCTTATAACTGCTGTAAAAAGCCAGTGAAAGAGGGAGGGTTCCATTCCCCAACCAGCTTTTGACACACATACAGGGCAGCGTAGGTCTTCTTTAGTCTAACAGCCGTATTCTTTAGCCAGTTTAGTTTGGAGTCCAGGAGAACTCTTAAATACTTAGCCGATTTTGAGAGACTTAATCTTGTCCCTTGAAATTGTGGGTCCTTATACACACAAAAAAATATTTTTCTGATTCAATCACGAAGTTAATTGATCCAATTCATTTTTTAATTGAAATGTCTTCAATCACAGAAATTATAGTATCAATTAAAAAATTAATTGACAGTCAATTAAAAAATTAATTGATCCAATTAAAAACTAAATTGATACTATTAATTTGTGTGATTTGTGTGATTTTGATTTCATTTAAAAAATTTGTTGAATCAATTAAATTTTTAATTGAATATTTTTTAAAACTCAATTAAGATTTTAATTGGAAAAATTTTCATAAATTTTTTTCCCCTAGTGGAGGGCACTAGCTCCATTTTCCTTGGGTTAATCCGCACCGCTTTGCCCAAACGGAAATTTGTAAGGCCTCACTCATTATAACCGAGATCATGTCCAGAAATTTGCTTGATGCCATTATTACAATATCATCCGCATACGCCACGATTTTTAACCCTTTGTTGTGCAGAACAGTCAGAATCTCATCTACTACGAATATTACCTTCTACTGCGAATGACACTTTTTGTGCCACTGTTCAAAAATTATAAGTGAAGAGACATAATTGAATTGGGCTTCTAGCTGCTGTCCCATTAACTGTATTCTCTTAATTGGGTTCCGTCCGTTAGTTTGATGAAATTACTCTATCTTCAAAACAAATAAAGTTAAAAACATATCTATTTTTTTTTTGAAACTTCTTCGATCACTAATCCAATTAAAATGTTAATTCATAAGATTAATTTTTTTTAATTTAAAACTAAGTTCAATCAAATAAATTTTTAATTGAAATTTAAAATTCAAATAAAAATGTTATATACGTATGTCAACAATACTTTTTTCCAGTCAGGGACAATTAAAATATAATCTAAATCTTCATCTAGCTATTTGTTTAGGAATTAAAAAGTTTTTTTTTTTAGAATCGAGGGCAATTTCAAGTTGGACATGGGTCTAAACTAATGACAACTTTATCAAATTCAAGTAAAGTGTTCAATTCTTTGTAGACAAATATCTCTTCATTTTTTTCAAAACGGTCCTGCAAGATATATTTATTTAATTTTCATATTTTATATGGTATACCTTACATAACAATAAACCAAAGATATAAATCTAATATAAAATTATTTATAAATATTGCTAAATGATGTAAAACGCATAGTCTATAAAAATTTGTATTACTTGGCATATTCTAAAGATGCAAATAATAAAAAAAAATATTTTTTCCGGAAAAAACAAGGGACAAACAAAAAATTAATAAAATATTTAAGTATTGACATTTTTCACATTAAAGATTAGGGTTATCGAAAATTGAATCGGGAGTGGTCTATTTGTGAATTTCTACGTTCTTATAATAAATCAAAATAGGAAGTGAATGTAGGTACTAATTAGCTGATTTATAGTCAACATTATGCACGACATTTCAGGCAACATGTGAAACCAAATGGAAAGAAATTGACACACTCAAAAATGTCAAGAGAAAACAAGTATATACGGCCGTAAGTTCGGCCAGGCCGAATCCTATGTACCCTCCACCATAGATTGCGTAGAAACTTCTACTAAAGGCTGTCATCCACAATCGTATTACTTGGGTTGCGGTAACACTTGCCGATGGCAAGATAGCTTAAAACTTATTAACACCGTCTTCTAAATTGTAAGTTAGTCCATACGGGGTATATATTACACAAAAAAGACCGATAAAATACGTATATAATTCAGTTTGACAAAATTTTCTATAGAAATAAAATTTTGACAAAATTTTCTACAGAAATAAAATTTTAACACAATTTCCTATAGCAATAAAATTTTGACAAAATTTTCTACAGAAATAAAATTTTGACAAAATTTTCTACGGAAATAAAATTTTGACAAAATTTTCTACAGAAATAAAATTTTGACAAAATTTCCGACAGAAACAAAATTTTCTATAAAAATAAAATGTGGACAAAATTTTTTGTAGAAATAAAATTATGACAAAATTTTCTACAGAAATAAAATTTTAACACAATTTCCTATAGAAATAAAATTTTGACAAAATTTTCTATATAAATAAAATTTTGACAAAATTTTCTGTAGAACTAAAATTTGGAAAAAAATTCCTATAGAAATAAAATTTTGACAAAATTTTCTGTAGAAATAAAATTTGGACAACATTTTTTGTAGAAATAAAATTATGACAAAATTTTCTATGGAAATACATTTTGACAAAATTTTCTATATAAATAAAATTTTAACAAAATTTTCTACAGAAATAAAATTTTGACAAAATTTCCTATAGAAATAAAATTTTGACAAAATTTTCTGTAGAAATAAAATTTGGACAAAATTTTTTGTAGAAATAAAATTATGACAAAATTTTCTACAGAAATCAAATTTTGACAAAATTTTCTATAGAAACAAATTTTGACAAAATTTTCTATAGAAATAAAATTATGACAAAATTTTCTATAGAAATTAAATTTTGACAAAATTTTCTATAGAAATAAAATCTTGACAAAATTTTCTACAGAAATAAAATTTTAACACAATTTCCTATAGAAATAAATTTTTGACAAAATTTCCTATAGAAATAAATTTTTGACAAAATTTTCTACAGAAATAAATTTTTGACAAAATTTCCTATAGAAATAAAATTTTGACAAAATTTTCTATAGAAATAAATTTTGACAAAATTTTCTACAGAAATAAAATTTTGACAAAATTTTCTATAGAAATAAATTATGACAAAATTTTCTGCAGAAATAAAATTTTAACACAATTTTCTATAGAAATAAAATTTTGACTAAATTTTCTATAGAAATAAAATTTTGACAAAATTTTCTACAGAAATAAAATTTTGGCAAAATTTTCTACGGAAGTAAAATTTTGACAAAATTTCCGACAGAAACAAAATTTTGACAAAATTTTCTATAGAAATAAAATGTGGACAACATTTTTTGTAGACATAAAATTGTGACAAAATTTTCTACAGAAATAAAATTTTAACACAATTTCCTATAGAAATAAAATTTTGACAAAATTTTCTATATAAATAAAATTTTGACAAAATTTTCTGTAGAACTAAAATTTGGACAAAATTTTTTGTAGAAATAAAATTATGACAAAATTTTCTATGGAAATACATTTTGACAAAATTTTCTATATAAATAAAATTTTGACAAAATTTTCTACAGAAAAAAAATTTTTACAAAATTTCCTATAGAAATAAAATTTTGACAAAATTTTCTGTAGAAATAAAAGTTGGACAAAATTTTTTGTAGAAATAAAATTATGACAAAATTTTCTACAGAAATCAAATTTTGACAAAATTTTCTATAGAAATAAATTTTGACAAAATTTTCTATAGAAATAAAATTATGACAAAATTTTCTATAGAAATAAAATTTTGACAAAATTTTCTATAGAAATAAAATCTTGACAAAATTTTCTACAGAAATAAAATTTTAACACAATTTCCTATAGAAATAAATTTTTGACAAAATTTCCTATAGAAATAAAATTTTGACAAAATTTTCTACAGAAATAAATTTTTGGCAAAATTTCCTATAGAAATAAAATTTTGACAAAATTTTCTATAGAAATTTTCTATAGAAATAAAATTTTGACAAAATTTTCTATAGAAATAAATTTTGACAAAATTTTCTACAGAAATAAAATTTTGACAAAATTTTCTATAGAAATAAATTTTGACAAAATTTTCTGCAGAAATAAAATTTTAACACAATTTCCTATAGAAATAAGATTTTAACTAAATTTTCTATAGAAATAAAATTTTGACAAAATTTTCTACAGAAATAAATTTTTGACAAAATTTCCTATTTTGACAAAATTTTCTATAGAAATAAAATTTGGACAAAATTTTTTGTAGAAATAAAATTATGACTAAATTTTCTACAGGAATAAAATTTTGACAAAATTTTCTATAGAAATAAAATTTTGATAAAATTTTCTATAGAAATAAAATTTGGACAAAATTTTTTGTAGAAATAAAATTTTGACAAAATTTTCTATAGAAATAAAATTTTGACGAAATTTTCTTCAACAAGGAAAAAACAAATGATGTATTTTTTTTTTTTTTTTGAATTTGTCGAAAAATATTTAATTATTTTTGTTTAGTGAAAATTGTCTATAATTAACCAAAATTTTCAAAATTAACCTAAATTTTCCTTCCTGGTGGGTTCACTGTTTTTTTTAGTATACATATTGAATAATAATATTTTTTTTGTTATTTTGAATTTTTTAAGTGTATCACTAGTGTTTTTTTTTTCAAAATTTACAAAACAGTTTTTTCTTAATATTTGGTTCAAAAATAGTCTGGAAACTCTAGTTTAAGATGTATTTGCTACAAAAATGCACCACATAGCGACGGAAATTAATGTTAGAATTGGAGCAAAACAATTTCGTCAATGTAATTGTTAATAAATTGTGGAATATATAGGGTGTACAAGTATGTAAGCATAAAATGTTTTATATATGCCGATTTATTATAAGAATGTAAAAATGCCGCCCTTTGAAAAATTAATGCACACAAAAATCTGATAATAAAAATCAGTTAGAAGAACTTGCTTTTCCTGTGCTCAGATTGTAATTTTTAAATTGAATATACCAAAGTCATAGGTCTCATATGTTATATTTAAATGGATTGAATAAAAATAATTTATTTAGAGAAACAAAAAACCAAACGTCTAATCGATATATGATGTATACTTTATTGTATAACTCAAAATAAATTATTAACTTGTAATAATTTAGCATATAGTCTTTATGTGCTGGAAAACCAAATACAAATTGTTTAATTTAATTTTTCAAAGAAAACTAAAAACAATTGAAACAAAGTAAAACTATGGCCTCTTTATAACTTACTGTGTACTTTCCAACTATTGCTGATATTCAATAATAAATAATTAATTAAGTATACTAAGTATAAACATATTCATAAATGCATACGTACTACTTTATATTTTGTGGTTTTTTTGAACAAAAAAAAAAAAAAAAGATATCAACTAAAAAAAAAAATAAAAAAAAAAACAATGCATTCATAAATGTATGTGAAAGTATTGAAATACCGCATTATTAAAAGTAAAAAAATATAATAAAAACATTTTTGTAGTAGTTTTATGTAAAATTCTCTCTAAAAATTTAAGATTTAAATAAAAATGAAAACTATTCTATTAAAAAAAAAAACTAACAAAATGTGTTTTTCATTAATTATACCCTGCGCGACACTGTGGAACAGGGTATTATAAGTTAGTGCATATGTTTGCAACACCCAGAAGGAGACGAGATAGACATATGGTGTCTTTGGCACAGGGTGGGCTCCTGAGTCGATATAGCCATGTCCGTCTGTCCGTGAACACATTTTTATAATCAAAGTCTAGGTCGCAGTTTTAGTCCAATCGACTTCAAATTTGGCACAAGAATGTGTTTTGGCTCAGAATAGAACCCTATTGATTTTGGAAGAAATGGGTTCAGATTTAGATATAGCTCCCTTATATATCTTTCGCCCGATAAGGACTTATATGGCCGCAGAAGCCAGAGTTTTACCCTGATTTGCTTAAAATTTTGCTCAAGAAGAACAATTGGTACTATAGTCAAGTGTGCCAAATTTTATTGAAATCGGTTCAGATTTAGATATATCTCCCATATATATCTTTCGCCCGATATGGACTAATATGGTCCCAGAAGCCAGAGTTTTACTCCAAGTTGGTTGAAATTTTGCACTAAGAGTACAATTAGTATTGTTCTCAAGTCTGCCAAATTTTATTGAAATCGGTTCAGATTTAGATATAGCTCCCATATATATCGTTCGCCCGATTTACACTCATATGACCACAGTGGCCAATCTTTTACTCCGATTTAATTGAAATTTTGCACAGGAAGTAGAATTAGCATTGTAGTTATGCGTGCCAAATTTGGTTGAAATCGGTTCAGATTTAGATATAGCTCCCATATATATGTTTTTCTAATTTCGACAAAAATTGTTAAAATTCCAACATTTTCCTTGTAAAATCGCCTCTGCTTAGTTGTAAAAATTACTCTAATTTTCCTAAACTTCTAATACATATACAGTTTGTCAAGAAAGTGTTTTGACAATGGGATAAAAATTATGTTTTGTTCCAAAATTAAATATAATGAAATTTAAAAAAAAAAAATTATTATGTATTTTGGAAAGTATACATACGTACACAGAATTAAAAATTTAATAAAATATTTAATATTTCAATTATTTCTAGAAGTTGAAATAGTTGGCAATGTCAAAAGACTTTCTTGACAGACTGTATGTCGAGCGATAAATCATAAATAAACTTTTACGAAGTTTCCTTAAAATTGCTTCAGATTTAAATGTGGTGGCTCCCTGTGACAAACATGCGAAATGCAAGACAATAAAATATAGCAGTTTTCATTAAACAGTTGAAAATACCCACGAGAACTTAACTTGTTAACTTGTATTTTTTAATTCTTGGTCTTCAGTTCACAATGGAGTAAACTAAAATTAAATCATTAAATAACACCTCAAAAAATGTTTTTGTGCTGTGTCCTGTACAGTACCCTGGCTTGAGCTTATCATTGTGTCAGGATAGTGAAAATATGAATTAGTTATTACATTCATTTATATCAACAAGGACACATGTTAAATAAAATGTAAATTTTAATTGAGACCGATAATTCAATTATTTAAGATTTTCTAAAGTAGAGTCTACACGCAGAGAAGGAATATGATCACCTCAACCATCTTTCGAGAGCAAAATGTTATTTTTGGATGGTGACCACGTAACATGTTTATCGCAAAAATGTTGTGTTCTCGCCAAACATAAAATGGTTTCCGAAAACAGATACATAATTTTCGAGAAAATAACATGGTTGCGACAAAAATGTAACATGGTCACCATCCAAAAATAACATTTTGCTCTTGGAATATGTTTGAAGTGATCATATTCTTCCCTGGGTGTACATATGCTCAAATTCATATTGAGTTGACTTTCGTTCCGCCTGAACCCAGCGCCCTCTATACCATGGAGAAGGATAACCACATTCCAAGGTATTTATTGTGCAAACCAATACCTATTTATTTCTTCACTCCGAAATATTAAACGATAACTGCAGCGTTATATACAACCCTGCGTTGAAATGTCAATCGGAAATGGATGTGTGAATTGTTCTAGCGGTTTGTGTCAAGCAACCATTGAACAATCACAATAGATGCGGTATGTGTCTACGATATGTTACTGTTAATTATAGGGCTTACAAACTTGAAAATTCCGAAACTACTTCATTTAAACTTATATGCCCATATTCATAATAATTTACTGACAGTTTATCGAAGAAATTTGTATGGTAATAGTAGGCTTAAAGTTTACGTTAACTTTTATGAATATGGGGGATCCAGGTCAAGTGTTATCGATTGGAACAAGTCATAAGCTCCTGTGATCGCTACAGTCGGCAGCAGCCCATTCACGCAAAGAAAATGAAAACGTTTGGAAAACATCTATCGAAAACGTATTTAGTTAGACTTTTCTAAATTTCTTCGAAAATTTCAAACTTTTATGTTACAAAATTTTTGCAATAAAAATATTTTTTTATAATAATGTTTCTTCTCAAATCACAGTCTATTTCGTTTATAGCAAGCAGTGTTCTTACCTGACTTTAAGTTCGAAATCTTTCGAATATAATTAATTCCAGCCTTAACGTTTTTTAATATAACGTTTTAGGTGCAACATATTTCTTAATAAAGGTGCATCGTACGCTGAAAGAAAAAAAAATATTGTCGCGAAGCCAAACATTTCTTCTTCTAAGAATACGGATGCGAGTTTGGCTTATAAAGGAAAATGAAAGGAAAATGTACGTCATGAGAACGAATTTTTACGTCCCGGTGAAGAAGTTTTCGTCAAAAATGAGTTAACGTAACATTTCATCCCGGTGATGAATTTTTCGTCATGGCGATGAATTGTAATTCATCGCTGTGATGAACATATTGACATCCCATCGATCACTATATTACGTCCAGGTGATGAAAGTATTTCATCTATGCGATTATATTTTTCGTATCTGCGATTATTCTCTTTCATCCATGCGATGATGAAAGTATGATACTCCTTCGTCGTCGCTACAAAGAAATATTTTCTAGGACACTTTTAATAAACAACCATATTGTTTTTTGTTTTAATTAAATTTAAATTTTATTTATTTGAAATAAAGTACAACTAACGAAATAAATACGTATATAAAATTTATCATACACATCTTCCAAAGCTGTTGATTTTGATAAATTGACCATCTAGATACACAAAAATTCTATTAAACTTAATTTTCTTTACACTTTGAACTAAACTCATCAACTGAGAAGAACCATTTGAAATTTTCTTACCGCACAGAAAAAAATAACACTTCTACCACACAACTACGTATGTGTGTTATTACAGTAGTACGAGGGCAGTTCGGAAACTTCTTAGCCTAGCACAAAAAGCGCGGTATAAACAGAAAAATGTTAAGTGTTTTGGAAACTTTTATCTCTGTTATGAACACATGTTGAATTTTGTTTCGATCTATATAGAAACAAGTGTTCAAAAAAGACGCATCCACAATTTTTTTACAATGGAAAAATTAGAAATGCGTGCTGTCATTAAATATTTACATAAAAAAAGGTTTATCGGGACAAGAAAATCATAATGATATAGTGAATGTGTTAGGAGAATGTGCTCCTTCATATGCAACAGTAAAAAATTTGGTTGCTGAATTTATACGTGGTCGTACCAGCATTGAAGATGAACCACGTAGTGCACGTCCAAAAACAGCAACAACAACATAAATTGTAGCCAAAGTGCATGAAATGGTATTAAATGATCGACGAATAAAAGTGCGTGAAATTGCTAATACCATGGGTGCCGAATTTGTTAACAGTCGAATTGTTTTTGCCAAAGAAGGCAAAAACAATTCAATCGGCTAGTAAGGTTATGGAAACGGTTTTTTGGGACTTCAAAGGTATTTTATTGATTGACTATCTGCAAAAGGGTAAAACAATAAATTCAGAGTACTATTACAACCTTTTTGGATCAATTAAATGTACAAATTCGAGAAAAACATCCTGGCTTACAACACAAAAAATAATTTTTCATCAAGACAACGCACCAGCGCACAAGAGTGTTTTAACAATGGCTAAAATCAACGAATTAAAGTACGAGTTGCTTGACCACCCACCTTATTCTCCTGATTTAGCTCCCAGTGACTTTTACTTATTCTCAAATCTAAAAACATACCTTGCTGGCAAGCGTTTTACCTCAAATGAAGATGCAATTACAGTTGTAAACCACTATTTTGAAGACCTTGATGAAAACTATTTTAATCACGGGATATAATTGCTAGAAAAGCGTTGGACTAAGTGTATTGAATTTTCAGGAGATTATATTGAAAAATAAAAATATTTTTGAAAAACTAACTATTGATAGGCTAAGAAGTTTCCGAACCGCCCACGTATTTGAATACATATCAACGGAGTAGATATAGAGAAATAAATACACATCTACACAACGTATGAATTTTATCATCGCATTTAACACTGTTTCGTCACATTGACGATTGATTCGACTTTTAGGTGTTTCAATTTAGTTCTAATGGAAAAATGTAAATTACAATCATGCATATACTGTAAAAGCCGTATATCGTTTTATGTTTTATTTAATATTCAGATTTTTCCGACACATATTTCAGAGAAAAGTATGTTTCATCAATTTGAAGATTCTTTCATCGCATTGACGAAAACCAGCACCCTTGTTACATCATGGAAATAAAACACTTAAAACTTTTGTCCAGCTTATATTAAAACGTGGAATTCATATAAGGACATCATATAAACGAAGTGAATTTAAATCAAATGTTAATTTTGGTTAACTTTCGCTGAATCGGGAAGAAAATAATTTAGTCTCGTAGACGAAACTAGATCGTCAATGTGACGAACTATGAAAAGAACAAAAATTGATTTTAATGAATGATTTCGTCACGTGGACTACCGAAATACACACATGGACGAAAATTTTCATCGCATAGACGAGAACGCATTGATGAAACTGAATTGTCAATGTGACGAACGCTTTTTCTTTCGGTGTAGAAGACGCATTCCTCTGATATAATGTTACTTTTTGCTTGTCCAAAAGTCGATTAACTTCTCAATAAAATTGGTTTGTCTTTATAGTTATTAGTTGATTCGAACTAAAAATTGGTATCTTCACATGAAAGATGAAATGTTATTATACCCTGCGCCACACTGTGGAACAGGGTATTATAAATTAGTGCATATGTTTGCAACACCCAGAAGGAGACGAAATAGACATATGGTGTCTTTGTCAAAAATGCTCGGGGTGGGCTCCTTAGTCGATATAGCCATGTCCGTCTGTCCGTGAACACATTTTTGTAATTAAAGTCCAGGTCGCAGTTTTAGTCCAATGGACTTCAAATTTGGCACAAGCATATGTTTTGGCTCAGAATAGAACCCTATTCTTTTTGGAAGAAATCGGTTCAGATGTAGATATATACATTTCACCCGATATGGACTTATATGGCCCCAGAAGCCAGAGTTTTACCCTAATTTGCTTAAAATTTTGCACAAGAAGAACAATTAGTCAAGTGTACCAAATTTTATTGAAATCGGTTCAGATTAGATATAGCTCCCATATATATCTTTCGCCCGTTGTGGACTAATACGGTCCTAGAAGCCAGAGTTTTACCCCAATTTGGTTGAAATTTCGCACTAGGAGTAAAATTAGTAGTGTAGTCAAGTGTGCCAAATTTTATTGAAATCGGTTCAGATTTAGATATAGCTCCCATATATATCGTTCGCCCGATTTACACTCATATGACCACAGAGGCCAATTTTTACATCCGATTTAGTTGAAATTTTGCACAGAGAGTAGAATTAGCATTGAAGCTATGCGTGCCAAACTTAGTTGAATTTGGTTCAGATTTAGATATATCTCCCATATATAGCTTTCGGCCGATTTACACTCATATGACCACAGAGGCCAATTTTTAACTCCGATTTAGTTGAAATTTTGCATTGTAGCTATGCGTGCAAAATTTGGTTGAAATCGGTTCAGATTTAGATATAGCTCCCATATACATGTTTTTCTGATTTCGACAAAAATGGTCAAAATACAAAAAATTTTCTTTGTAAAATCGCCACTGCTTAGTCGAAAAGTTGTATAAATGACTCTAATTTTCCTAAACTTCTAATACATATATATCGAGCGATAAATAATAAATAAACCTTTGCGAAGTTTCCTAAAAATTGACATTAAAATCTAACAATTTAAGTTAGTCAAAATTCCTCAAATAAGTTAAGGGTAGGAAAATGTAGGTTAATATTAGAAAATTTTACCACAGTTGTATTACAAAATATGTAAATATTTTTCAACAAATTCAAGAAAATGTATACATAATTAATTATTTTCACTTTTTAAGGCAAATTTTTGTACGAAGTTCACAATGGGCGTATTTGAATTTTAAGAAATTCTGAACTATACAAATTTAGTAAATATTTATTATTAATTTTTTTCCACTTTTTAGGTTCATTTAACTAAGTAGACCAAAAAATATTAAAATCAATATAACTTTTTCACATTGGAAAAATGACAACTAAAATATAATAATTCCCATGAATTAAAATAGAGTTAAATTTGCTTTAGTTTTTCTAAGTGCATTTGAAAGACCTCTACTTCATGTCAAGCCTTTGCACATATCCTTGCTAAATTTGGGATCATAAGTTGGGATACATACCATTTTTTTGTGATGACTTAATGACTGATAATAAAACACAATATTATATTGATTGTCATTCTCTTTCAAACGAAAGAGTTAAATAAAAATATTTTATTTTGATGTTTTTTTTTTTTCAAACACAAAACTAAAATAAATAACAAATAATAATCAATAAAATAATAAAGATAAAAACAACAATAAACTATAATAGAAATTATTTCAATAATTAAGTAAACAATATGAGGATAGTAGGCAGCATTGTAAAATACCAAAAACAATAGAAGAGGAAGATGAGAAATAGAACGAAGACATTTACAGCATTCAATTAATCCATTTTCGTTCATTTTTAATTACAATCTTTTTTTTTCATAAAGAACTTTCAAAATTATGTTAAATTTTGTGTAATTATTAATCAGAAAACTTTTACCGACTTTTCAATTTCATTGATATGCTATTAATTTCCCATCTTCCTCTTCTATTGTTCTTTTGTCAAATACTAATGATCCATAAAAAATAGATTCGCATCGTTTCTTAGTAAAAAGATAAACACATGGACTGATGACTAGTAAGTGATAATAATTTATAGAAATGTCAACTTCATATGTATAGATCCTTAATTCTTGTTTACCATAAAATTACTTAATAAAAAAATTAGAAGAAAATAAATACTAAATATATACAATAACAATATTGAAGAAAATAAAACGATAAAATAAAAACAAAAAACAACTAAATGTCTTCACTAATAAAATGACAATCACAGGTGCACTAAACATTAGAACAAATATAAAAAAGACTTATTGCAATGGGTAACAGCTAAAATCCCTTTTTACATACTGGGATATTGTTTAAGTATAAAAATTTTAGTAAATATCTTTGGATTTTTTTTTTTTAAATTGATTTTTTTCGTTTTTCGTTTCGTTCTTATGTTATAATTAAATAATTAATATAAAAACACATTTACAATATCAGAGTATATAATGGAAGAAATTATGAATTGGATAAAAAATACAGTGATACCTCTTAAAGTTAGACTCTCTGAAAACCGAACAAGTGTCAAATTTATTTGAGATATTTGATAATTATCACATTAAAATTAAGTGAATATCTCCAAATAAATATTTGCAGTCCCACTGTATATGTTAATAAGAGTGAATTTGTCATTCAACCATGATGGATTTTCTTTAAAAGCGGTGAAAAAAGTAGAAAAGAAAAAAATTTGCCTTAGGGAGATACCGCCGAATAGATATATCATTGGAACCCCAACTTTATGAAGAGTAATAAAATAGGTAAATGATATAAGCTCATTTCATATAAGAAAAACAAGGCATATAATGCAGATTAGAGAAACACCACGTACGGAAACAAACTATCACAAAAATATCTCAATTAAAAATTTAATTGAATTTTGAAAAATTGTCAAATAAAAATTTAAGTGATTCAACTAATTTCTTAAAACAAAAATCAATACCAATTGAGTCAATTAAGTTTTTAATTGAATTAATAAATATTTGAATTGGCGTTATTGATTGATATTATCATTTTTGTGATTAAAGAAATTTCAATCAAAAATTATTTGGATAAATAGGGTTCGTGATTGAAGACAAAAAATATTTTTTCTGGCTTTCTGATACAAGCGCAATTTTACAATGATATTTCTATTAAATATATAAATCTTATAAGAAAATTTTATTACGTATCGGTAACTATTCATGCTTTCAAAGATAACACAAGATGGAATTAAACATAAATAAAAATATTTTAAATCCTGCTGAACAAACAGGGAACTACACCGGAAGAATCTTCTCTTAAAAAGAACGAAATTCGCCATAGTTTTACAAACTTTTCATTAAGCGAACGAAGTGTTACGTTCTTTAAATAATTTGTTTTTTTTAACACTTTTATGAAAAAGTTTTTACTTTTTATAAATATCTTGCGTATTTTCTACGACACTATTTCGTGCATTTTTATGAAAAAGTCCCTTAATAACATAGTTCGTACTTTTGAGGCAAATATTCGTACTTTTTACGAAAAAGGTCTATACTTTTAATGAAAAATTTTTGTACTTTTTCGTACATTTTTTAATTTTTTGTAAGTTTATTGCCCAATATGCTAACAACAATGAAAACTCTCACCATTGAATTAATCTCTAGTGTTTGAATAATTTTCAGTTAAGGTGGGTATTAAGTTCGAGTTTAAAGGTGGGTATTAAGTTCGAGTTTAGCCGCTAAAATCGTAATTTTTTCACGGTTACTTTTCTTCAATAATCCATTTTAATGAATGCAAACTTTGTGAAAATTTGCTTTGGGCTATTCCCCATTATAATAAAAGTTGCAAGAAAAGTTGATTGTAGTCCTAATATTTTTATAATTTTTTTTTTGTAAATTTAATGTAATTCTTTATTTTGAGTATCCCTGTAACCGAATTTGGCCATTTCGGCTTGGTTGTAAAATGAGTTAAATAAATAAATAAATAGATAAAAAATATGTATAATTTTATACCTATTTTTTGCTGATTTAGTTTTCACTTTAGCGGCTAAACTCGAATTTAATACCCACCTTTAGGTGAAAAATTCCCGACAAAAATTATGAAAGCACGAACTTTTTTACAATAAAATTGAATGTAGAATTTTTCGTATACCTGTTCTTTTTAAAATTACGAAAATCTATACAAAAATTTCCTTTTTTAATGGAGAATTTATGGAGAATTGTAATGAACAATGTTTAGTAAAATTAAAATTAGGGAAATTCTTTCGTGCATACAATTAGCACAAAGAATAACTAAGGAAACTCTTTATTTTTCTCTTTTTAGTTTATTTTATGCCAGAATGAAGTTATTTAATGTTCGTTGTAATTTTTTTTTAATAAAATTATTTGAAAACTATAAAATGTTTTTTTTTTTTTTTTTATTTTTTTCAAGACGAATTTTCTAAAATATATTTCTATAAGAAATAATTTCTATATATCCATATTTATGCTTAAGATAATGTTTTCTAATAAACAATAATTCCTATCCGAAAAAAAAGTTGTGGGTTTCTCTGGCTTTCTTATATCAGTTATCTACGGTAATGCTTCCAATTCAGAAGAATTGATCAACGTCTTTTGTTGACTTTCCAAGGATCGTTTTCTTTGGATCACATGTTACAGTCATGTACCCATTGATATTGGATATCACGTATAAATCATCCACTGTAAAAATATGTGATTGATGCAGTTTCAATTGAAAATCAATTAATTAATTTTTAATTGAAACAAATATTTATTTGTGTAGTGGGACTTTTTTATAGATACCGCTTAGATATCGTCCTGTCAGCTGTTTAATCCTTATAACTATTATATTATTTTTATATTTTTGAGCGGAATAAAACTGTTCACAGGATGGCATATATTCTTCGCCAGTAATCGATATACAAACATATACCAATGCTTATCATATTGAAGAAAAATATGTTATCAGCAGCAAACCTCTAGCATTCTTATATTTCTTCATGTGTTAAAGGTCTGTATCCTTTAAGTATTAAATAATCTCAGAATATTAAGAGAGATAAAAAGTGTCTTGATTGTAGTTAGAGGATCATAATTACAATAGTCATTCAAATCTAATCTAAATCTAGGCTAAAATCAAATCTAATTCAATATTCAGTATATCTCCCTTTCAAAATTAGCATTTTATAATCATTCCCTTTTTGAGACATGATCTAGCTGGTTTCAGCCTCGACAAAAGATTTTCTTCTTTTTTCAATAATTCAAATCTAGTCTAAAATCAAATCTAATGCAATATTCAGTATATCTCCCTTTCAAAACTAGCATTTTATAATTATTCCCTTTTTGAGACATAATCTAGCTGGTTTTAGCCTCGACAAAAGATTATCTTCTTTTTTCAATACCATCATTTTTCAAAAACTCTTATACAATTCTTCCAATTTTCATAGAATTTCTTCCTTAAACTCGTATCGCATTGATTTAATTGGGCAAGTATTAGATTTTCTCATTACAACTAAGAATTCTTATAACCTAATGAAAATGAGTTAATTATTATCGACATTTTTGTTGTTATTGTTATTGGTAATTTGCAATGGAGTTCCCATGTAAATTCCTAATGTATACTAGTGAGTATGTTTGCATATGAGCCAAAATGATAATGCCTCCTTAATAATTGAGATACATAAATATTTATATACAAATAATTGTTATCCATAATAATTTTAATTTGCATGTGTGTATAATGTTGCTACAACATTTACCAGTCTTCATCTTCATTATATTCTGAAATTTCCAAACGGAAAGGCGTTTGGACATTTTTCAGTCTACGATGACATGTACGACCCAAAGGATTATGACGTAAATCCACTAAATCTAAATTATCACTGGTAATAATTTCATCTGTATCGATTTCTGTAATAGGAAAGAATATATGCAAAAAAATAAATAAATATTCGAAAAAAAAAACAATATTTTCTCATCTTACCAATTATGGCATTGTGGCTGGCATCCAATTCTTTTAGCTTTGGAATCTTAAATACCACCGGTGGTAAGACAATAAATGAATTGTGTGAGATATTCAATTTGGCCAAATTATTCAAATCTGCCAATTCATCGGGCAGTTTGGACAAGTGATTGTGGGACAAATTTAAATCTGTAAAAAAGAAAATAATTGAAAAATTATTAATTTACTACACGGATGAAAAAGACTGTTTTTCATATGTTTGGCTATAAACATTATATGTTTGGAACACAAATTTTTAAACACAATATTTTTGAGTGCAAGCATATAATGTTCATAAACTAGCATAACATGTTTGGGACATATATGTTAATATGTTAGAACATATTATGTTTGGGACATAAAATGTTTGTAAATATAATGTGCTTGGATGCAAACATATATTAATTTAGAAATAGCCTATAAACATATATGTGTTTAGTAGCTTGGAGCGCTATTTAACAGGGAGCGATATTGAATTAAGTTGGTGGTTGTTGCTTCTTATTACAAAATTAACATTTTATTTTTCCTTGGGCAATTGATCAGCTACTTCTTTCATCCTTACAAACTGTGTGGTCCGCTGTTCGAATCCCCGTCCGGCAAAAGGTAAAATTAAAATAAAAAAATCATACAATTGAATAATTTCTTCTACAATGTTTATATTACAGAAAAAGGTGCTAAGAACTAAAAAATCTCGTGGAAGTGAGAAAGATGTGGGGGAATATACAATTGGGCAGAAACAAAATTTTGAGCATTCAGGTCGAAAAACTATGTTGTTAGCACCTATATTACCTGTTTATTTTCATAATTCATTATGATTGTAAATATATAAATAAATAAATAAAATTTTGAGCACAATATTGTTTCGGAGAATTTTTTTTAAGCATATAATATTTTTGGGTGCAAAATGCTTCCAAACATATTATATGTTCACATAATAACATATTGTTTTTTGGAAGACAACATTATTGAATTTGGATGCAAAAATACAAAATGTTTGGAACTTAGACTACCCAAACATATATTGTTTAGACCAATATGCTATATTGGAAGAGATCAAACATATAAATGTTTGGGCAATAGCCAAAAATGTATATGCTTGAAGCAAAATATGTTTGGGAGTATATGTTACAGAAGCGATTTTTTGTGAGCGTGTATAATGAAATATATAAATTTTAAAGAATACTGCATGACGATTCAATGGTCTCCAAAAAAGGTGATAATCATTGTCACAAAAATATGGCAATCTCCCCATTTCTATTGTTTTGAGTCAAATAATTGTTTTTTCTAATACTACAGCAAAAACTTTTTACGCGTTGCTGATATGTATCTAAACCTCTCACCTAATATCTGAATAGATCTATTCCAGTGACAGTTCATTTTATTGTTTACAAACTTACAAAATCATTCGTATTCGTGATTTGCTGCTCTGCTTGATTTATATGGGTGGAAAGCCAACTATCCTTAGAATTCTCCAGTGTTTGAATGCCAATAAATGCCCAAAAAGTGGCCGGAAAATAATTTCAACATCAGAAATGAAGCGAAGAGTGAACGCTGATTTGATCGAAATCTTCACCGCAGTTACAGAAAACTTGCTCGACAACGGATGCAACGCATATTGGAAGACGAGCTTGAACTAAAGCCATTGCACTTTTAAAAAGAAGAACAGGAAAAAGACTGAAAGTAGCCAATGTTTTTTCGGAGGAGAAGTCATTCAAAGCGAACAGTTTGTGGACAAACAAAATGAACTTAAACGCCATTCGGATTCATCGCCCGAGGGGTCCAAATAAACGCCAAATACTGTCGGGAAAATGTCCTGAAGACAGTATTGAAGCCCTGAGCAGACAAACATTTCGGCAGAATTCCATTCCACATTCAGAATCAACTTCAAGTAAAATTTATGATATGTTTCAAGTAAAAAATGTCTTCACAATAAAGTATTGAAAAACGTATCTTATTTTTACCAAAAAGTCAACAAATTTCTTATTAATTTTGAAGGATTTTTCAGAATTATTAAAGTCAAGTTGACGTAAGTCATATTATCATTTTTAAGTCGAATCACATAATTATTAGGACAAAACGATTTTATTGAAAAGTTTATCGGGTTTTGGACAAGGGAAAACTTACATATATCAGAGAAATGCTATTCGCATATTTATTTTAAGGACATGAAATATTTTTTCAATATTTTTTTCAGTGTACATTTCCACCGCAAAAAGGGCTACCAAATCTCCGAATTTCAATCCTTGGACTTTTGTGCCTTGGACATTAAAGAGAGTAAGGTTGGTACTAAAGAACCAATAATACTAAAGTTTGAATCATCTCAGCAGAGCAACTGTCATGGAGCGTGTGATGGCTTTGTTGACAGTTTGAAGGCTATAATTCGTAACCAATTCGAAGAAATCTAAACCGATTCTAAAATGTGATCCTATTTCCGACATGTTTTGCTTTTGAACACTAGGTTAGGTTAGTTGGCAGCCCGATGTATCAGGCTCACTTTGACTATTCAGTCCATTGTGATACCATATTGGTGAACTTCTCTCTTATCACTAGGTGCTGCCCGATTCCATGTTAAGCTCAATGACAAGGTACCTCCTTTTTATATCCGAGTCCGAACGGCGTTTCACATTGCAGTGAAACCACTTAAAGAAGTTTTGAGACCCTCAGAAATGTCACCAGCTTTACTGAGGTGGGATAATCCACCGCTGAAAAACTTTTTGGTGTTTGGTCGAAGCAGCAATCGAACCCACGACCTTGTGTATGCAAGGCGGGCATGCTAACCATTGCACCACGGTGGCTCCCTTTTTTTTGAACACTAAAAAATGAAAAATATATATAAGTAGAGTTGGCTTGGAACTGGTTCAAATGAAGGCTAAAAAATTAAAAATATATATAAGTAGAGTTGGTTTGGAACTAGTTCAATTGAACTGAAATGAACGTGCTGTACTAGTTCGCATCCATCGTTCTTTTCGGTTCACCGTGTCAGTTTATTTTATTAAGCACATATAATTTTTCTCTGTTATTTATTTTCTCTTTCTTTGACAATCGCGCAATTTGTAATCATTATATTGTTTTTATTTTTTGCACATACGTTTTTCGGGATTCATTTCGTATGTGCTTTTGTGCACGGACGAAAAAGATTGTTTTTCATATGTTTGGATGTAAAAATTATATGTTTGGAACTCAAATTTTTTAACACAATATTTTTAAGTGCAAGCATATAATGTTCATAAACTAACATAATATGTTTGGGACATATATGTTGATATGTTAAAACAAATTATGTTTGGGACATAAAATGTTTGTAAACATAATATGCTTAGATGCAAACATATATTAATTTAGAAATGACCTATAAACATATATGTGTTTAGAAGGAGAGGCCTAGAGAGTAAGCTGCAAGTAAAATAATGGAAGTAACCAATTGGCACCTTAAAAATATATCCACACAAAGAAAATTGCATTAAAATGTTTTACTACAAGTGTATGCCCTAAGGTGAAACATAATATGTTTGAACAGTAAAAACAATATTTTGTTTGGAAATATATATGCTTGAAGCAAAATAAGTTTGGGGTATATGTTACAGAAGCGATTTTTTGAGGGTGTGGGATAAATAAGTCAACGCCTAAGCTAATACGTGTCATACATGATGGACTGGATGGAAAGCAATAAACAAACATTAAAAGATAAGGTCACTGGCCGACAATTACCCAGTGAACTAAATGAATAAACTGGTTCACTGCACTGTTAGAAAAATATGTTTTTCATATGTTCCGATATAAACAAAATGTGTTTCGGGCACAATTTTTAAACATAATATATTTAAGTGCAAACATGTAATGTTCTTAAACTAACACAAAATGTTTGGGACACATATGTTAATATGTTAGAATATATTATGTTTGGAGCATGAATGTTTCATAACAATAATATGTGTGAATGTATACATATATAAATTTACAAATTTCGAGTAAACATATATATGTTGTGATACTTTATTCAGAGAGCGACAGAGAGAGAGAGTTAGTATAGAGAAAGAAATAGTGATGGAAACCGGGAGAGTTGAATAAAAAGATATCAACATAACACAGCGAGAATGCAATGAGAGCAATTTCTGTGAAACCGTTTGTATGTTGTTTCGGAAAACTGTTTCATGATAAGGCCAACAATTTAATATGCTTAAGTCTAAATATTATTTACTTTGAATATTAGAATGAGTATTCGGAATAAAGAGAATAGACATTCGGAACCAAGAGAATAGACATTTGAAAAAAAAACAGCATATTTGAATTACAGAAAAAGATGCGAAGAACTCAAAAATATGTTTGGAACATATGTTAGAGAAGCGATTTTTTTTTGAGGGTGTGGTCGGAAAAGAGCTGAAGTGAGCGACCATTTCACTGAATTACTATGCCTAAAACTTTTTATAAAACTATAATGCGTGTAATTCTTTATTTATTTACCTGTTATCAAACTAAATTTCACAGCAAACTTTGGTGAAATCTTCTTGATCACATTTCCACTGAGATCACAAGTTTTTAATTCTGTGTTGCGCATCAAATGATAGACAGCGTCAGGTATTTGCATCAGTTCACATTCTGACAAATCTGCAATGATAATAAAAAAAGAGATTTTTTATGAACATATTGTTTGACAAAATTAGACACACAATTTATTCAAGTATATAAAGAGGAAATACTTAGTGAATTATGTTAGGGTTTCAATGGAAAGGAAAATCTCGTATAATTATACTGCGACTTGTAAATGCCCGATACATGAACAGTGTAATGTTGTACTGACAATTTATTTTATATTTCATGGACCTAAAACCCCTTGAAAAAAAAACTCAACAATTGAACAAATACATTGGTCATAGAAAAAATTCCAACAATAAAAATAATTTTGTTTGAAACAAAGTTGTCTAAAGTTTTTTTCTGGCATTAAAGTAATATTTTATTTATTTATATAAATATTTATGTAAATATTATCTATTTGCTTTTTTCCATAAATATATTCAATTATGACAAGTTTTTAAAAGTAAATGATGGCAACCCTATTTTTAGCCTCACACTTTGCTTTTCTCTCTCATCGATCACATTTTACCAATTTCATTGTTGTTTGTGTTTTTATTTTCTTATATACTCACTGGGCCTTTTTTTCTACATTTGGTCAAAATAATATGTGTTATAATTTCGCATAAATAGAACAATTTAATTTTCAATATATTCTATTAATATGAATTCTTTTGGTTATTATACATTACCTAAATGTTGATTTTCAGCAGCATTGTCACAACGTTCAACAACCTTAACAACTTGATGAGCCATTTTTGTATATTTCTTTAAAACTCCTAAAAATTAATAATAACAATCCAATGAATTCAAATTCAATTGTAACTACATATATATAATCAAATAATTTTTTTCGAACTATTTTTTTTTTTTTGTGAAAAGTTCACCTTTAACGTTTTATGCTTAATACAAACACGATACCGCTCTGTGAAGAACTAATAGCAAGGGGAAACTTTCAGAATGTTTGGTGATTTCATTAGTTTCTGTCGTAGAGCGTGTGGTGCGGGAGCGTATTCAGGCATATGAGACAATAGCATATGGAGAGTAAAATCACAGTAATAGTGAAAATTATAGCATACACTTAAGTGTAATTAGAAAAATTAAGTTTTAATTATATTATTTTTATATATCAAATCCTTGGTGTTTATTAAAACTCACAGTTTTATAAAAAATCAAATAAAAACGTCGACAGAAATAAGGGCAGCGTCAACTGATTGAAAAATTCACATTAAATGTCTAAATACAAGTTCAACACCCTTCCATTTAGTCTTGACGCATTCTGTTGTTGCATTACTGCAGTAACAAAATGAAATAAATATAAGATTAAGAGATTTGTTGTTATATTAAGAGATGATGCACAGTGGGAGTAGAGGAGATTCAATTTGTAAGAGGATAATTCCGATATGTATTCTTCATTAGAAATTTGCATATAGGACCCAAAATTGAGTTATCTATTCTAAAGGCTGTGGAAAAGTATAGTCGCACGAACGGAAATATCTACAGTAGGACGTGTATAGATTTGTGTCTGCCGTTTTCTCTTTAATGACCGTATTGATCAAGTTCCTTCATCTCCCAGCAGAAAAAGAGCTTCCAAAAAAGTAGTTTAGTTTTAGTGCAAACTAAAAAACAATTTTTTCCTCCAATTTCACCTTTTATTTTATCTGTATTTTTGCTACACTTTTATTTTCTTTTTATCTAAATTTTACAAATTGAAAAACATCTTTGATTCAACCGGGGGTTGAACCTGGGTCTGTTGGCACCATAACAGAATGCCTTAGCACACTCAGCCACAAACGCCATTGAACACTGAAGAATCTACCTATCTAAGGTTCGTCAAAACACCGAATATTTTGTAATAACAATGAACTTAAGTTCATGAATACACCAGTGCTTGGTTGTTGAGTGGAACTTAGGTTCCAATAGAGTTGGGAACTCTTGCAAATACCCCAAGTTGCTTCGACGAAATACCCCAGGCAACCCAAATTAAAACAGGTGTGAATTCGTGTCACTTACATTTATTATGGCTGAGAGATGGGGAGAGATTTCTATGAGCGACGAGAGGCAACGATGTGATCTGGTTGACAGTCAAGTGGCAAGAAGAAGGAGATTTCCTGTTTTACATGACAGGAACCTTCTCATAAAATAATAGCGGACAAAAAAGATAAAAGGAGTTGCCACTCGTCATTACAAAAATCTCGATTCAGTGTTGTATTGTTTTTAATTCATTGCTTTACCAACAAGAACTAATTTTTATAGAAATAATTTTCATAGAAATTCAATTCAATACATTTCAATTCAATAAAAAGTTTAATGGAATTTCGGTTAAAGATGCATCAAGACCCAACTGCGCTCGACAAACACATTCTATCAAAACGTCTATTCAAATGTCTGTGGCATGAACCAAATATGACACCACGGCAAGACATTCTAACTACTTCCTGAGATGTTCTTTATTATTATGAATGAAATAATAAAGAACGCTGGTTCAAATCTCAGCAGCGGCAAGATATGCGCTTTAAAAGAATTGTTTTTGGAAAACTTCCAATTTTTTTGCTGGACTCCTTTGCCCATAAAGCTCGAACAATAATTAATTAATAATTAAAAGGATATACTTTAATTTAATAAGAATAGAAAATGGCTTGTCTCCGAATGTCATGGAGCAAAGTTTGATGCCCTACAATGGTGCAATGGGTGCAAGGGGTCCAGTCACCGTGCCACCGTGGTGCAATGGTTAGCATGCCCGCCTTGCATACACAAGGTTGTGGGTTCGTTTCCTGCTTCGACCGAACACCAAAACGTTTTTCAGCGGTGGATTATCCCACCTCAGTAATGCTGGTAACATTTCTGAGGGTTTCAAAGATTCTCTAAATGGTTTCACTGCAATGTGGAACGCCGTTTGGACTCGGCTATAAAAAGGAGGTCCCTTGTCATTGAGCTTAACATGGAATCCGGCAGCATTCAGTCATAAGAGAGAAGCTCACAAATGTGGTATCTCAATGGACTGAATATTCTAAGTGAGCCTGATACATCGGGCTGCCACTATACCTAAAAAATACCTAAAAATTTGTAATTGACATATCGATGTCTCCTTTCCAAAGTACGCTACGCTGAATGGAAATATTTTTTGAATTTCCTCATAATCAAAGCAGTTTGCATACGTTTCCGGAAACGTTTGCGATTGTTCTATTATTCCGTCCTCGGAATTGGAATAGTTCCTGAAGGTTTTCTTTTACACCGTATAATATAACTCATGACAATACATAATTACCGAGCTGAACATTTCCTTACTTTAGGCGAGGGTGCATAAGGGAATTCTAAGGACTTTCCACTTTTGTATTGAAAACATGGACAATTTATTTAACCGTAGGGGTAAATAACCGGGGGAATAATGTCTGTTCGGTGAACAGATGAGATGATTTCGTGTTTATCCAAAATTATTTGAAATAGGTTCTCTTACATCTTTAACTTTACTATAATTTTCACCACAACTGTTCTCTCTTTTCAACGTTAAAGATAAACCTCAAACAGATCTCTTAAACAGCGCAGGGTTTTTTCTTAATCGAACCTTCAAACCACTCATATCTTGCTTGTGATCTTGAGGGTGCCATATTATAAATATATGTTGTTTTCTTTTTATTGTCCTAAATGTCACTTATTTAGATTGTTGAGTTTTTTTGGTATATTTTTTTAATAATTATTTTTTTTTCTAGAATACTCTTAATTTTTCTTGTTTTTTTTTTACAATATGAGTTTTTTTAATTTTTTTTCTGTAATATATTTTTCAATTTATATTCGTATTGTATTCTCTTTCACGCGCTAATAACAACTGAGGTTTATCTATTCAATTCTGCTTTGAGAAAACCGGCCATTATAGATATGTATGTGTGTAATGTTCTAAATGCGTAGATATGTATAAAGCAAATGTACTCATATTCTTTGTTGAATGACCCAGCAATGAGGACAAAGAGTAGTATGGATGGGTATAAGAGTCTATAGAATAATAAAGCTTTGTTAAGCTTTCTCTTTGTATAGCGAAAGAGCTTTCAATGACTGTTATATTTAAAATCAAGAAAAATTCAATTTAAACTTAAAATATAATTAAAATGATTTAGTTGAAAAGCAAAAAAAAAAATGGCGGCAAAATGATTTTTGATTTCTTACATTTTCTTTTAATTAAAGTCAAATTTGTATCAACTGAAATCCTCTGCGCAATTCAAACGTACCATAATTATTATTATTTGTCCTTGATACAACTTTCTTTGTTCGGTTTTAGTTAGGAAATATTAAGACTATAGATGGCACTCAAGTTTCTTCCGACGATGATGAGCTCATAGATCAAAGTTTTCACAAAATGGATATGAGAAAAGTTCATACAATGAAACAATTTTTATCTTGAGATAAAGACTTCTTGTATTTGATATACGAATACGAATTTTACTTATTACAGAAGATGCATTTCTCTGATCCAAAAATGTTTTTCTTGACCGTAAAATTTTCAATGAAAACCTTTTATTGGTTAAGAAAATTTTGTAGTTTGAAGGAAAAAAATGGGTGTTCAAAATTGCAAAAATGTCTGTAGTGTCATACGAAATTCAAGATGGGCGTCTTGGTAAAGTTTACAAATTTTAAGAGATTTTGTGGGAAGTACAATTTTAGTACATTTGTATGCTTCATTTGAGAGTAATTTTGTCTCCTTTCTTAGTTACTTTATCACAGCAAAAACTTATATTACCAGGTATGAGTATACACTCAGAGAAGGAATATGATCACCTCAAACATGTTTTAAGAGTAAAATGTTATTTTTGGGTGGTGACCATGTAACATGGTTTTCGTAACCATGTTATTTTCTCGGAAATCATGTATCTGATTTCGGCAAGCAGGTTATATTTGACGAGAAAATAACATTTTAGTGACAAACATGTTACATGGTCTCCATACAAAAATAACATTTTGCTCTTGAAACATGTTTGAGGTGATCATATTCCTCCTCTGCGTGTAAGTATGCAAACAATGGGATGGGATATGACGTATGCAAACAATTATTAAAGTCAAGGAAAATTCCTCTAAACATAATAATTCCATGAACTAAAATAAAATAAAATTGGCTTTAGTCCCCTATATAGCACTTCACTTTTTTTTTGAGATTGGTACTAGACCTGTGATAGGTCCGTTAGTGGCAATTTGCATAAATTTTCCGTAGCGTATATACAGAAAACGTTTATGTTATAGTCTACCATTGCTGTTTTTTGAATTTCAGTTTTAATAATTGAAATAGTACTTGGTCCAAATAAAAGAAGACACGAGTTAACAAATATACCTTTTCGTTTCTCGTATTTATTTTGTACGAATTTGTTTTATATTCAGTTAATTAAATTTAATTTAATTTATGCCTTATTTAAATTAAATTAAATATACAGTTCTTGCAGTATTTTTGTTTCTAATTTTACTCTATATAAAACACAGTAACGACAAATAAAATAATGGAAATTTCCAATAAAAATATTTCTCGACAGACGTAAAATTTGCAAAGCATTCCCAGTTCCAAAGTTTTTCGTTTTACACTAATGATTTTGCTATAGATTCCGAGCCAAAGAATTTTTTGAATTTTAATCTTGTTTTTTTTTTTTTAATTTTAAATTTGAGATTTTACTACCTTATCCCCGGATGCAACTTTTAATTAATTTTTCTTTTTTCAGCTTTTTTCTTTTTCTTCCTCTAAAAATGTGTTAACGAGGACTTAAATTTCCAAATTCAAACTCGACTTCATGTAGAAATTGTGCTATGTTTCAAGTAAACAAATAAATAAAAAATAGGAAAAACATTTCCTATTTGTTGAACGCTTTTTGGCTTTGTGGTCAAGATACAAAAAGTCAATAAATTTTTTCATTAATTTGGAAGAATCAAATCTAGTTAAATTAGCATTACATTTTATTTTAAGTTAAATTAAATGCTCTTTAAATTTAAAGTTCTTTAAATTAATTTAATTTATTTGCACTTATATTGAATAAATTTAATTCAGTTCAATAAACTTAATTTAAAACAGAAAATTAAAAACACAGATTCTCTTTATATAATTTGAATTTATTTAAGTTTAATTTATTTAGCTCGCTAAATTTAACGTATTTTAAATTAATTTAATTTATCTTAACTTTTGCTGATTAAATTAAATTTAGTTAAATTTATTTAATTTAAAATAATCTAATTTAATTTTACTTTTTTTTTAATATACATGGAGACATCATCATATTATTCAGGTTTCTTGAGTAAAATTTTTTTTACTTTGTGATAATTACCTTCAGTTAGATTATTTGTTAAATATTTTTTATTTAATAATTTTTTAATAATAAATAATTTTTTATTTAATATTTAATTTAATTATTATAATTCATATAATTTAACACAATCTGGTATAGTTTCATTGATTTTTTTAATTGTTTCAATTTACAATCTTACGAATATGAAATTTGTTTCTTGACTTTACCAATGTCTACAAAATTTGTGTGAAAGAAATATATATCCAAATAAATCAGGTCATTATACCCAAAAGAAAAACAAGCACTTTGAAATGTAGCCAACACAGTATCGATCTCTTGCTAAAGAAAGCAAACAAAATATATATGAAATCCCATCGATAAATGAATGTTTAAATCAATTTGACTCCAAAGGCAAAGATAAATTTGAAATATTTTTTTTTTTTTTAATCTGCCTAACAAATCGAATAGTATAGCCCATAACGTCAGATGGACGGACAGACGGAAAGAAGGAAGTATTTCTTAATGACTTAAAAAAAATGTTCATATATTAAGAAGTAGAGTTGCGGCTCTATAATTAAATATTTTTGTTTGCTTTGTCTTATTTAGTTTTAACAATCCGCATCGGGACAGTTTAACGTGTGTAACTATAAATAAATCACACCATATAATTGTTTTTAACAAAAAACAACTGAACCAAAAAAAAAAAAAAAAAAAAAAAACAAAGGAAAAAATTTTATTGATTGCCAACGAAGAAATGACGGCGTGGCACGCTTTGATAAAAGAAAAATTAAAGGTGATGTATGCTAAGAGTTTATGGCTATGCTGTATATATATAAAAGAATAAAGAAAATTAAAAACACATTTCTGGGAAATATTGAAAACGTTTTCTAGTCACTTGACATCATTTGAAAACAAAACAACATCTCCCCTACCGAGAGGTAAAATAAAAACAAAAATGAAAAAAAGTGTAATAGGAAAATGTTTTAAAAAAATTGGCCTTTCATAATATCTATAAGGCATATTATTTTACGTTTCACCATACAATTGGTGGGGTAGTATTTTGACAATTTTTGTCGTAATATACACTGAAAGAAGAGTTTTCTTTTCTAAGGAAAGACATTTTAGACAAACACAGTTTTCTTTTAACGTTAAGAAATTTTGATTTTGTTCAGGTGCAATCTTTATATCGGCTGACATAAATCCGGTTATAATTGCTCTTAAAAAATGCTTGAGAACAAAGGGGAAATTCGATAGTCTAAAATTTCGTTCTGGAGTAAAGTTTTTTACTTTCTGTGAGGTGAACGAAAAATTACAAATATTTAAAACTCTGTGTTATATAATTAATATTTTTTAATGTTAGTAAATGTTACACTGAAAAAAAAAATATTTATGTTATATTAAAGATTACAAAATCTACATTTTAGGATGCGCAAATTACAAAATATTAAGGACAAAAAAATTTGGATTTTAATTAAAATATAGTTTATAATCTTCATGCAAAATTCTCCAAATTTGTCTTAGCCTATATTTGAAGCTTTGTTATTTGAATTGTATTTGAATAATACCCACACAACAAGAATACAACACTTTCTTATTTTTAATCCAAAATTCCAATGTCTCAGTTAATTTAAAAATTATTTCTTTCAATCAAAACTCGTTTTCCTTACATTAAAATCGACTTTATCGGGAGGTCAATTTTCTATAAATCGTATCCTAAACTTAAAGAAAACATTTTTTAAGGAAAAACTGTGAACTTTCACACAAAAATTTTTTTTCTGATTCAATCACCAAATTAATTGATCCAATTAATTTTGTAATTGAAATGTCTTCAATCACGAAAATGATAGTATCAATCACAGTTTTAATTGGGCATAGAAAAAATTCTTGATTAAAAAATTAATTGTTTTTTTTTTATAGCAAATTTCAATTAATTTTTTAATTGATTCAATTAAAAATTTAATTGATGTTGATTGCAAAACTCAATTAATATATTAATTAAAAAAGGTAACTATTTTTAATTACTTTCTTAAGAGGCTAAAATTTTTATTTCGATTAACAAATGATTGTTTAAAGTCCATTTTTAATTAAAAATTTAAAAAAAATCTGCAAATTTTTTAAGTGAATTAGTGTTCCGAATTTGATTAAAAAGTTAATTGTATCAATTAATTTTTTAATTAAAAATTTTAAAATTTTCTATCATTGACTTACTTAACTTAATGTTTCTATCATGATTAAAAAGTTAATTCTATCAATTATTTCATTAATTGAAAAAATTTTCAACTTCAATTAACTTTTTAATTTGAAACATTTTGGTGATATTTTGTTCTGCGTTTTTTCAATTAAATTTTCTTTATTTTAAAGAAATTTGTTCTTACTTATTGTGTAAATTGCGTGTCCTAAATTTTAGGTTGAATAATCTCCCAGCAAAAATATTTGGAAGTTCTTCCAAAGGCAGAACTTTAAAAGCACTTCCAGAAGATGCAATCCCAATGATGTTCTTTATTTTAACTACCCAGGAAGTTCTTTTAATTCAATTTTTTATAACTTGGTTTTTTTCATACTTTTACTGGGTAATTTTGATTTTTTTCAAATAGGTTAAAAACACAGTAAGAATTCATAAAATGGTACAAATCATTTAAATTTTGTCGTAAAAAAAATGCTAAATCCAATCTGAAAAAATTGTGCATTTTTTAGAATATTTGAGATCAAACATTTCAGACAAGCGTTAGAATTCATTAAAAATTATAAAAATTATTTATTTGACAAAATATAATCACAAAATATCACAGAATTTTTTAATTTACATCCAAAACATTGAATTCGGATCAGGCCTAAAGAAGTGATGCAAATTCAGTGCAACGGCTGCATAAAATGGAGGACAAGCCCATGTTAAATTCATCACTTCTGCGTCAATTTGGCTCCACTTCCGAATCCAAAAAAAAAAAAAAAACATTTTCGTTACTTTTTGGCGACGCTTTTTTTGCTGGGCTTCAACAGTAGGTCAATATTTTTTTCAGTGTGGGTAGTTTAAATAAAAAATGTAAAAAAGTCATTAAAGTTTGCAATTTGCAGTTATGCCCAGGAAAAATAGCGTCACCAAAAAAGTAGTGAAAATGTTCTTTTTGGATCCGGACGTGGTACAAAATTGGCGTAGAAGTAATGAATTTAACGTGGACTTGTTATAGGCCGGATGTCCACCATTTCAACAGACGTTGCATTGAATATGCATCACTTCTTAAGGTGCGATTCGACTTCAGTGTTTCGCATGTGGATTAAAAAATATTGTGATATTTCGCCAAAATAAATAATTTGTATAAATTTTTATGATTTTCAATGGATTCTAACGCATGTCTGAAACGTTTGACCTAAAATATTTTCAAAAATTCGTAATTTTTCTAAAAAGGATTTACCATTTTTTTGACAAAATCTAAATAATTTTTACCATTTTATTAATTCTTATACTAAATTTATTTGAAACCAAAAAAGTTAAAATTACCCTTAACAAATATGAGAAAAGCGAGTTATAAAACATTTAATTTAAAAACTTCCAGTGTAGCTAAAATAAAGAAAGTGCTTTTAAAGATGTGCCCATTGAATAACATCCAATTTTTTTTTTGCTGGAATATACACTAAAAAAAGTGAACCATCCAGGAATAATATTTTAGAAAATATTAACTGAACTCTATTAAAAAACGCCAATATCACAAATTAACTTAATATATTTCAACAAAACTTATTAGTTATCTTCTATACCCATTCGAATTTTAGTTAATTCTTTATGTTAATATAAGACATTTTTCTTTGAAAATTTTCATTTTCTTTAGAATTTTCTTATTGTTTTTTTTTTTCATTTTTTGACGTCAGACATGCAGTCTACAATGCAAAGGCCTTTGTCTGGTCTGGATGTAGAAAATGTCACAGATCTCATCACCAGGAAGATCCATGGCGAAATTCAAAAATGACGTTTAATCTAATTTTATTTTAAAAAAGGCATATGATCATCCCACTTGGTAATTCCCCCAAAAAATATGCATATGAAACTAGTGGCATCTTGGTGGTACTATTTTCTGGATTGTTGCCAACATGTTTTTTTTTTCGTCGTGCTCACTTCTCACAAATTTTCTCTATTTGGGTGAAATTATTAAGAACGTAGTTATTAAATGATATGTTGTTCAATGAATAAATAAAATGAGACAAAGCAGCTGTAAGGTGATTTATTAGAATGGGTAATGAGAAAGAAGCCAAAGTCTACATTTCAAATAAAATAAATCGTTATGATTTCTGACCCTCTTTAGTGTCGACAAGTTCAGTATTACTTTGTGTATTACTCTCAAAAACAAGTGTGTGTGTGTATATATTTACAAGCATTCGATGCTCAGAACGCATTTATAGTAAACGATATCTTAAGCAAGAGCTCATGATATTGGCGGCGCCGTTGATTTCCACGGGATTTACATTTAATTTCGCTCATATATATTTATACTTTTTACTTAAATGCGAAATTGCCAATTATTGTAAACAATAACAATAGCATGAAAAAACAAAAACAGAAAAACAAGTCCATATAAATGGTACAGAAATCCTTCAACGAAATGAAAATGCGTTTCACTGTTTGGCCTACCGATGCAAATGAAAACAAAGAAGATCAACGACATTTGGATATTAACAAATATTATCGCTGTTTTTCCGGCATTGTGTACGTTAATATATGTACATATATAAATTTGTATAAACGTTGCATTGTTGCATGGGAAATTTTCCTCAATTTCACTCCCTCCCCTCCTCCCCCATCACTGATGACGATCATCATATGTAGACAAAGAACAGAAAGAAATAAATAAATGGTGAAGGCAAAACTTTTATTATTAATCGCAGTTTTCATTTCACAATGGCATTTGCGTCGCAAAATATTGTGTTTGTCCTCTTTTTAAATTGTGTCAAAAACTAAAATAAGTATTACAAATGAAAGAATTCATAGTTGCACGCAGAACTGAAATATGATGAAACATGTTTCAAGATCATAATTTTACTTTTTCACAGGGAACCAATTGTTATTTATTTATATATTTACAATCATAATAAATTATGAAAATAGACAGAAAAGTGTTGTGTGGTGGCTTTAAGGAACAGTGGAACAGTGACATCAAAGAAAAACAAAGAAATTTTAATTGAAAGAAAATGCATTCGTTATTATAAAAAAAATCATTAAATTCATGATACTCAACTATGTGAGTATGCATTCGTAGTATGGAAACTTGGGTTATTGTATAAAAATCATTTCCTATGACGTGGATCGTCGCTGGTTTATAAGGAAGCTAGAGTGAAAAATCGCCACCTTTCTATTACGAGTATATGTTTATATTTTATATGCTAAGTACGATTGTATTGCCACTCGAGCCAAAAAAAATCTACCAAAATTTGGAGAATTATTGCAAACTAACTACCAACAAAATCTACTTATTTTGCAAAATCTTATCTTTATAGAAATGTTTCTCAATGTTTTTTTTTTTCTATAGAAAATTTTGTCAAAATGTTATTTCCATAGAAAAGTTTGTCAAAACTTTATTTCTTTAGAAAATTTTGTAAAGAGTTTATTTCTATAGAGAACAACAAGAGACAGTGAGAGCACAATTTACATCACTCATAGACAACCACCTACACAAACTAGAACATACACATAGAGATAGAATGATACTTGACACGGTGGCTCAAAGCAAAAAGTTTTTAAAGGAGAATGACGAAATATTGATACTTTGTGCAGATAAAGGTGGAAAAACAGTAGCGATGACAAAAGCGGACTACAAAACAAAAATGGGAAATATCTTAATGGATTTTTGTACCTACAGACGACTCAAGAAGGATCCGACTACGAGCCTCCAAAATAAAAATAACAGCTTAGTGGAAAAACTGTTTAAGGTTAATGCAATTACCTTTAATGAAAAGAAAAAATGGGCAAATAAAACATCTTTGCCACCTAGGATATATGGACTCCCAAAGATTCACAAGGAAGGTACGCCTCTAAGACCAATCTGCTCTTCAATCAATTCTCCAGGATATGACCTTTCCCGATATTTAGTCGACATTTTAAGACATTTGACGAAGGAATCAAAGTATAATATAAGAGACGCGGTGGATTTTAAATCTAGATTGACCAATGTTAAAATAGAATCTGACGAAACATTAATATCTTTTGACGTAATTTCCTTATTTCCAAGTGTACCAGTTGAACTAGCCATTAAGACAATTGAGAAAAAGTGGAATATTTTGGAGCAGTACACTAATATACCCCGAGGACTATTCATTGAAATATTAAAATTTTGCATTAAGGACACAAGGTATTTTAAATACGAGGAAAAGTTTTACAGTCAACAAAAAGGATTACCCATGGGATCTCCAGCTTCACCAGTAATTGCTGATATAGTAATGGAAGATTTATTGGATGACTCCATTGGAAAAATGCCAAATAAGCCCAAAATATTGACGAAATATGTGGACGACTTGTTTGGAATCATAAAGAAAACAGAAACGATCAACACTATCAACGTTCTAAATTCATACAATAAGCTAATTCAATTTACGATGGAAGAGGAAAATGACAACAAACTGGCATACTTGGACACGATAGTAATAAGGAAAGAAAATAGGATTCTTCTTGATTGGTACCAAAAAGACACAGCTTCTGGACGATTGGTCAATTTTCATTCCAAACATCCAAAATCAATGATAATAAACACCGCGAACAATTTCATAAATAGAGTTTTGACAATAAGTGACAAGATATATCATCATCAAAATAAGCAAAAGATACGAGACATTTTATTAATGAATGACTTCCCAAAGAAGACTATAAAAGATTTATTACAACGTGCACAGAAGCCAAAGAAGGACAATATCAATAAGGAGCCAAAAATATATAAATCTGTCACTTTTATACCTGGTTTCTCCGAAAGATTCAAAAACTCTGAAATTTATGACAAGGACAAGATTCAACTCGCTTTCAGTACGCATAATACAATGGACCAATTCTATGGGAAAACAAAATCAAAAGTTAAAAAGGAGGACAAATCAAATTTAGTATACCAAATAAAATGTAATGGAGACGGGTCCGACATATGCCCAAAGGTATATGTTGGTACTACAGGAACTAAATTAAAGACGAGAATTTCATCCCACAAATCTGACCACAAGGCTAGAGATAAGCCATTGGATCAAAAGACGGCACTCGCAACCCACTGTACACAAACTGGACACAGCCCGAATTTTGACGATGTAGATGTATTAGTGCAAGAGAGTAATCTGTTCCGACGATATACCTTAGAGATGCTTTATATCACCGACGTTCCCAGCAAGAAGAGATTAAACTTTAAAACAGACACAGATAAATGTTCTCAAATGTATAGATACATCATAAAAAAACACGGACGCAGACATATTTAGTTGGCAATCAAATTTTCTAAAAAGCAGACGTAATCACTCTCTACAATTTTTTGATTATTTCCTAAAAATACTTTAATGTAAATATAAATTGTTTGTGTTACTCGTACATTGTGTACTAATATTTGTTATTTATGTAGATCCCCGTCGAAGACTAACGATGTTAGTCGAAATATTGGAGAATAAAGTTAACAAGTAATCAAAAATCGTAAAAAGGATTTTTTATTAAAAAGGACCTCAAGCCGAAATAATAATAAAATAAATTTTGCCAAAATTATATTTCTATACAAAATTTTGTCAAAATTATATTTCTGTAGAAAATTTTGTCAAAATTTTATTTCTATAGAAAATTTTATTTCTGTGGAAAATTTTGTCAAAATTTTATTTCTATACAAAATTTTGTCAAAATTATATTTCTGTAGAAAATTTTGCCAAAAAGTTTTTTCTATAGAAAATTTTGTCAAAATCTTATTTCTATAGAAAATTATGTCAAAATGTTATTTCCATAGAAAATTTTGCCAAAATTATATTTCTATACAAAATTTTGTCAAAATTATATTTCTGTAGAAAATTTTGCCAAAAAGTTTTTTTCTATAGAAAATTTTGTCAAAATCTTATTTCTATAGAAAATTTAGTCAAAATGTTATTTCCATAGAAAAGTTTGTCAAAATTTTATTTCTTTAGAAAATTTTGTAAAAATTTTATTTCTATAGAAAATTTTGCCAAAATTATATTTCTATACAAAATTTCGTCAAAATTATATTTCTGTAGAGAATTAAAGTACCTCTTTGTTGGAGAGAAATATTTTGGAAAATCTACCAAAACATTAAGAATTCTAGCAATCTACCAAACAGTAAAAACATTACCATGTTTGGTAGAATTTCCATATTTGGTACGGAGCCACCGTGGTGCAATGGTTAGCATGCCCGCCTTGCATATACAAGGTCGTGGTTCGATTCCTGCTACGACCAAACACCAAAAAGTTTTTCAGCGGTGGATTATCCCACCTCAGTAATGCTGGTGACATTTCTGAGGGTTTCAAAGCTTCTCTAAGTGATTTCACTGGAATCTGGAACGCCGTTCGGACTCGGCTATAAAAAGGAGGAGCTTAACATGGAATCGGGCAGCACTCAGTGATAAGAGAGAAGTTCACCACTGTGGTATCACAATGGACTGAATAGTCTAAGTGAGCCTGATGCATCGGGCTGCCACATAACCTAACCTAACCTTGGTAGAATACTACCACAACTGAGGTAACCGTAATTGTAGTGCTGTCACAGAAAAAAAGTAAACTATGTTATGGGAAACATTAACTATCTCATGGGGAAATTGAACTAATTTGTATTTCAAATTTTGGCATTAATTAAATTATCGAAAATGTTCAGACATGTTAACTACCATTTGCGAAATGCATATTTCTTGAAAAACAAAAATTAACTAAAAATAAAGAAAAAATCTAAGGCGCCAAATCATTCCCATTTAAATAACGTATAGTTCTTACTATTTTTGAGAAGTGTACGAAAAACTTCTTCTCCTATAAGTTAGCATTGAACTTATATCATTGAAATTTTACTAACATTTAGTTCATAAAATGTTTGATATATACTTTGAATAAAGAAATAAATTGTTATAAAATAAACTGAAGCAAAATAATTTTTTTGTTTGCAAATAATATAAGTTAATTTTAGCATCATTTTTCCAACTGACTTTTTTTCTGTGGCATATGATACTTAAGAATTGATATATTACAGGTAAATCGCTGGTAGGAGCAACGTTTCCATTCAATTAATAATTGTTTAAACAATTCTGTACTACAACAGACAAATGGAGAAATGTAAAACTTTAGTTAAATATCATTTAATAAATTCGCGTAATTAGAAAATTGTTACGTTAATTCCCTTAAGTATTATATTTCAAAACTCATCGATTCTCGGTTGCAATGCTAATCATATTCATTTTCATGCAATACATTTTGCCATTCGTTTAGACGATAACAAATGAACAACCTTCACATTGAAATTCATTCATCAAAAAAGGGTTGCGAAAATTATAACAACATCAAAACAAAAAGGTGACAAATTAAAAATGTAGTAATAAAGAAATCTGATGGCAAATATCATTGTTTACCAACGTTGTGGTCGTCGTTTGAATACAACAACTAACACTGGAAACAATTACCTATTGATAAGATAAGCATACGGGTAGAGAGAAAACAAAAGGTCTTCCCCCATTGATTTAAACAAAAAATGAAAAGACAAAAGAAGTGCGCATTAATAGGCCATATTATTAACTATATTACTGGAGTTCATAAATTTAATCACAGTCTATAGAAAATAGGTTATTGTTTGAGATTTTGAATTGAAGTCACAGATTTATATTTGATTGTATTTATAACATGTTAATCTAAAAAAAAAACATAATTTATGTAGGGAAGAATTATCTTGTTTGGTATGATAAAATTAAACAAAAATCTATTTTATGTAAACACCTCCACAGATTGCAGATAGAATAGTACAAGGCATCTACTCTAGGTACCACGGTAAACTTTTCTATTATCGAACAAATTCGAAAATCTTTCTCAAGTCATTAAATTGAATGTCTATGAAAAAAGGTGTATTAATGGAGTGACGAATATTTTGGATATAAAACAAAGGGAAATATCCTTGACAGACGGAGAACATTGGTTAATATAAGTTCTAAAAGAAAAATAAAAAAAGACGAAAAATTAAAAAAAAGTTGATTTTGTTGTTGTTGTTTCCTATTTTTGTTTTCATTAAACCGATTTTATTAAATCCAATTTAATAACAAATTTATTTTAAAACTTCTTCCAAAAAGGCGTATTATAGCTAATTTTGATTAAGAAAACATTCAAGAGCATTCAATAAAAAGAACTTGTACCTACCGTCTTTTGCTTTACTAAAAAGCTAACAATAGTTTTAAGAAGCTAACAATAACTCCCAATAAGAAGAAAGATACTAACGATATTAAAGTCAAAAACCTAATTTCTGGACAAAACTGTCATATTTTTCCAATCATTAAATTCGATTAGTCAAATCGTGTTCATAGTTAATTTGAGTCAAGTCGAACTTTTATGTTGATGGTGAACAAAATCAATGTTCAACCCAAAAATCAAAATTTGGCCTTGGTTTTTTAGGATTTCTTTTTGGGAGCCACCGTGGTACAATGGTTAGCATGCCCGCCTTGCATACACAAGGTCGTGAGTTCGATTCCTTCTTCGACCGAACACCAAAACGTTTTTCAGCGGTGGATTATCCCACCTCAGTAATGCTGGTGACATTTCTGAGGGTTTCAAAACTTCTCTAAGTGGTTTCACTGCAATGTGGAACGCCGTTCGGACTCGGCTATAAAAAGGAGGTCCCTTGTCATTGAGCTTAACATGGAATCGGGCAGCACTCAGTGATAAGAGAGAAGTTCACCAATGTGGTATCACAATGGACCGAATACTCTAAGTGAGCCTGATACATCGGGCTGCCACCTAACCTAACCTTGAGGAATTTTTATACTATAGATCTTTTATGTTGATAGCGCAAAAAAAGTGAATGATTGCGATATCAAAAATTGAGAATCAACTACACCCAAAAACAGTGATCTAACAATGAAAGAAGGGGTGCAATGGTTAGCATGCCCGCCTTGCATACACAGGGTTGTGGGTTCAAACCCGTTTCGACCAAACACCAAAAGATTTTCAGCGGTGGATTATCCCACCTCAGTAATGCCGTTCAGACTCGGCTATAAAAAGAAGGTCCCTTGTCATTGTGCTTAACATAGAACCGGGCAGCACTCAGTGATAAGAGAGAAGTTCACCACTGTGGTATCACAATGGACTGAAACAATTTGTTAAAATGTCTTAAAATTTTCATGAACTATAAAAAAAAAAAACTCTGAATGAACTCACTAAGGACGTTTTTCGGATAATGGGTGAAAATGATCTAGAAGTACATCCTACATGAACTTGAAAAAATTGAACTCACCAGTAAGGAAAATATTGGATAATTTTAGAAATTTTAAATAAAGTTCAGGTACGTACACTCAAAAAACAATGACCCCACCAAGAAGGAACATTTTGGACAATTTTAGAAAAATTAGCTTAATTTTAGAAAATTGTAACTAATCTGTATTAGAAACGCAGATGGCACGCCGATTTCACAAAAATAAATAAATAGTTTTCGTCAAATTCAAGAAAAATTATTAGACACAATAAGTTTTTTTTTCACTTGAATGAAAAGGAGAAAAAAAAAATAAGAATAAATGAAAATTGCAAAAACGTCTTTAGTGCCATATGATGTTTAAGATGGGTGCATTATTGGTAAAATTTGCACATTTTTACGCAAAAAATTATTAATGTTTAATTTTAAATTAATTAATTAATTTAAATAAGACAACTTTTTCAAACCATAATAATTCCATGAACTAAAATAGAGCTAAATTGGCTTTATTGGCATAAAGGGTTCACGTTTTTTTATACCCTCCACCATAGGATGGGGGGATTATTAACTTTGTCATTCCGTATGTAACACATCGAAATATTGCTCTAAGATCCCATAAAGTATATATATTCTGGGTCGTAGTGAAATTCTGAGTCGATCGAAGCATGTCCGTCCGTCTGTTGAAATGACGCTAGTTTCCGAACGAAACAAGCTATCGACTTGAAACTTGGCACAAGTAGTTGCTATTGACGTAGGTCGGATGTTATTGCAAATGGGCCATATCGGTCCATAATTATATATAGCCCCCATATAAACCGATCCCCAGATTTGGCTTGCGGAGCCTCAAAGAGAAGCAATTTTAATCCGATCTGGCTGAAATTTGGTACATGATGTTGGTATATGGTCTCTAACAACCATGCTAAAATTGGTCCACATCGGTCCATAATTATTTATAGCCCCCATATAAACCGATCCCCAGATTTGGCTTGCGGAGCCTCAAAGAGAAGCAAATTTAATCCGATCCGGCTGAAATTTGGTACATGGTGTTGGTATATGGTGTCTAACAATCATGCTAAAATTGGTCCACATCGGTCCATAATTATATATAGCCCCCATGTAAACAGATCCCCAGATTTGGCTTGCGGAGCCTCTAAGAGAAGCAAATTTCATCCGATCCGGTTGAAATTTGGAACATGATGTAGTATATGGTCTCTAACAACCGTGCGAAAATTGGTCCATATCAGTCCATAACTATATATAGCCCCCATATAAACCGTTCTCCAGATTTGAACTCCGGAGCATCTTGGAGGATAAAAATTCATCCGATCCGGTTCAAATGTGGAACGTGGTGTTAGTATATGGTCTCTAACATCCATGCCAAAATTGGTATATTTCGGTCTATAGTTATATAGCCGATCCACAATCACACAAAAATTGGTCCATATCGGTTCATAATCATGGTTACCACTCGAGCCAAAAATAATCTACCAAAAATTTATTTCTATAGAAAATTTTGTCAAAATTTTATTTCTATAGAAAATTTTGTTAAAATTTCATTCCTATAGAAAATTTTGTCAGAACTTTATTTCTATAGAAAATTTTGTCAAAGTGAATTATATACACGCAAAAAAATAATTCTTTCCTCCCAAACGAAATTTTAGACAAACAAAGTTCGTTTCTCATTTGCTTTTCGCTGTAAGGAAGTGTATTTGGAAGAAAAGTATATACTTTTTGTGATAAACGTTTATTCTTTTCCAGGATGTAAAAACAATTTCATAAAGACTAACTCAAAAAAAAATTTTTCTGGCTAATTGCATTTTCCCTCACATCTTTCTCACTTCCACGAAGATTTTTAGTTCTTAGCACCTTTTTCTGTAATACAAACAATGTAGAAGAAATAATATAACATTTTATAAATTTTTAAAATTTTTTTACCTTTCGCCTGGACGGAGAATCGAACCGCGGACCATGCACTTTGTAAGCCAACACACTAACCACTGAGCTATGTACCTGTTATGGTCATCAAGAGATAAATATCCATATAAGTTATATTTATATAGCATAGCTTGCGGCGCCCACGAACCGAATAAACAAAGTTTATTTAACAGAAACAAACATTTAGTTTGGCACCGTGGAGCAGTGGTTGCTACGTCTGACTCTCATGCCAAGGGTCGTGGGTTCGATCCCCGCTTCGACCAAAGTTTTTTTTTTTTTTTTTTTTTTTTTTTTTTTTTTTTTTTTTTTACATACATTCTACATATGTTCGGAAGATTCCGAAAAAAATGTACAACATTACATTGTACTATATTATATTTTGAACTGTAAAATGTGTTTTATTAAAGACCAAAAGTCAGAAAAGAACAGTGTTTGATATAAACGAAATGGACTCTGTTGTTGTTTCAAAAATAACTTTTTTTATTGAAAAAATAAAAAATTTGTAACAAACGAATTTTTTTGTTGATAAATGTTTAAAATTTTCGAAGCAATTCAAAAAACTCTAACAAAAGAAAAACGTTTTCGGTACACGTTTTCCAAACGTTTTTTTTCTTTGCGTGTACGTATTTAATCGGTCCTTTTTAATTTAATATATACCACGTATGGACTTACTTACAATTTAGAAGACGGTGTTAGGAGGTTTTAAGATATCTTGCCATCGGCAAGCGTTACCGCAAGTAATTCAATTGTGAATGGCAGTGTTTAAAAGAAGAAGAGAGACCTAGAAAATGTTAACATTAGCCCTAAGTTGTTGAAACAATCATATTGGCTCAAAAGAGACCTATGAGGGTGTTCGTTACTACTATGAAAGGATACATTAAATCAATTTATAATAAGAGCAATTAATTTATATTTCTGAAAAATCTTCTGAGTTAAAATTGAGAAACAAATATTTTGCACTGATATTTTTTCCTCAATTCATATATATCTTATCTTCCATGCAACTTCAAATCTGTATAATTTCTTATTTTTTGTTTTTTTTTCAACTTACTTCATAATCTTCAATTTTATCATAATGATGATAATTAGAGATGACTTCAATCATTCTGAGATAACATGCAACACTTCAACATTATAGCAAAAAAATATTACATAGCGATTAAAGTTTTGTGTTTCTTATGCCACATGATCATGATAGTGATTGGCATGGCCTGATGGTGATGACTGTTACGATGAAGACTACCGTCAGCAAAGACCAGTCAGACAACTAAAGAGAAAAAACAACCTATTACTAAATTTCGTTAAAATTTATTTACGTTTGTTGCACATCCAAACACCATAAGCTTTTCAAATTATTATTTTTTAATTGCGGAAAATGTGGTTTATAGTTTTTACAAAAGAAATTACAACAACAACAAAAAAGAAAACCTAAAATCACATGGCATACATACAACATTTTTAAAGTTTTCATTTATCACTAAACAAAAAAAGAATAAAATTAACCCATTTCATACAACATACATGCGAACGAATATACATGCTAAACGAAATTACATAAAATAGAAAATTGTTACAACAATTTACAACAAGTCTTCTGTTGGTCAGTAAGTGAATGAAAGTTATTACATGCAAGTTAATATAATTAACCAATGTAATTTATGAGAATTTGTATATATTTCGGGTTTCGCTCTGTTTTTATTGAAGTGTTGCAAATGTAGTTCAGTTATAAGCCTGCCATATTGGCTGACTGACTGTCTAACTTAGCTTTTGAAATATTCGCCAATTTAATTGATAACAATCGAGGGATTATAAATAAAACAATTAGTCAATAAATTATTACATAGTAAAATGTTTTGGGGAAATAAAATTAATGGTTTCTTTCAAACAATATTTTTTTATTATATTTAGTTTATCTACACATTAAGAGGAAATTTGATTGGTGATGTAATGTTTTGAATGTGGCTTAAGATAAATATATGCATATATAGTGACACGAAATTTAAACAAATATATAAACCTTCAAAAAGTGTATGGCACTAAAGCCAATATAATTATATTTTAGATCAAGCAATTATTATGTTTTAAGAAAATTTCCTTGACTTTAATAATTTTTGCATACGCGTTAGTTAAATTAATCAAAAGCTCAGAAGTTCTTAACATTTGTAAATTGAACTTCGTATGGCACTAAACACATGTTTCCAATTTTATACTCCCAATTTTTCCTTCAAACTAACAAGTGAAAAAAAAATATGTCTAATAAATGTTCTCGAATTTGTCGTTTTATTCTTTATTCTTCCCAAAACTTTAAGATATGGATGTAAAAAAAATAAGTTTACAACAGTATGGTGCCACTTGTCATACTGCGGGCGAAATGGACCTCCGCGTTCGTATGATTTGAAGTCACTTGATTATTTTTTGTGGGGACACCTGAAGTCATTGTTTTACGTGGATAAACCAGCAACGATTGAAGTTGTTGAAAAAATTTTACCAAAAAACTACTAAGCAATCTTTTATTTTTATAGAAAATTTTGTCACAATTTTATTTCTATGGAAAGTTTTGTCAAAGTTTTACTTTTGTAGCAAATTTTGTCAAAATTTTATTTCTATAGAAAAATTTGTCAAAATTTTATTTTTATAGAATATTTTTTTTAAATTTTATTTTTATGGAAAATTTTGTCAAAATTTTAATTCTGTAGCAAATTTTGTCAAAATTTTATTTCTACACACAAACAATTTTGTCTGTCTTCAATCACGAAATTAATTGATCCAATTAAATTTTAATTGAAATTTCTTCAATAACAGATATGATAGTATCAATTAAATAATTAATTGAAAGTCAATTAAAAAATTAATTGGTCCAACATTAAGATATGGATGTAAACAAAATATGTTTACAACAGGATGGTGCCACTTGTCATACTGCGGGCGAAATGGACCTCCGCTTTCGTGTGATCTGAAGCCACTTGATTATTTTTTGGGGAGACACCTGAAGTCATTGTTTTACGTGGATAAACCAGAAACGATTGACGTTGCTGGTTGGTGATCTACCAAAATTTGGAGAAAATTTTACCAAAAAACTACTAAGCGTATGATTTGAAGCCACTTGATTATTTTTTGTGGGGACACCTGAAGTCATTGTTTTACGTGGATAAACCAGCAACGATTGACGTTGCTGGTTGGTGATCTACCAAAATTTGGAGAAAATTTCACCAAAAAACTACTAAGCAATCTTTTATTTTTATAGAAAATTTTGTCAACATTTTATTTCTCTGGAAAGTTTTATCAAAGTTTTACTTTTGTAGCAAATTTTGTCTAAATTTTATTTCTATAGCAAAATTTGTCTAAATTTTATTTCTATAGAAAATTTTGTAAAAATTTTATTTTTAAGGAAAATTTTGTCAAAATTTTAATTCTGTAGCAAATTTTGTAAAAACTTTATTTGTACACACAAACAAATTTTTCTGTCTTCAATCATGAAATTAATTGATCCAATTAATTTTTAATTGAAATTTCTTCAATCACAGATATGATAGTATCAATTAAATAATTAATTGAAAGTCAATTAAAAAATTAATTGGTCCAATCAATTAAATAATTAATTGAAAGTCAATTAAAAAATTAATTGGTCCAATTAAAAAATTAATTGATACTATTAATTTTTGTGATTGATTTTTGTTTCAATTAAAAAATTTGCAATTCAATTTTCAATTGAATATTTTTTAAAACCCAATTAAGATTTTAATTTGAAAAATTTTCATGAATTTTTGTTTTCTGTGTATAGAAAAATTTTTAAAAATTTTATATCTATAAAAAAATATTTTGTCACAATTTTATTTCTATAGAAAATTTTGTCAAAATTTTATTTCCATAGAAAATTTGTGAAGTATCTTTTAGGTGGAGAGAAATATTTTGCAAAATCTAAACATAAGAATTCTACCAAACTAGTAAAAATCTATGAATTTTGGAAGAATTTTACCAACTGTGGCAACCTTGTTTGGAAACCAATATTCAACGTGTCAATGCGCAATTTCGTCATCAAATGCTTGAAAAGGTGGTCGAAATTTGGACCTCCAGAATTACCTTTGTGCAAAAAAGCCCCATATGCGCGAAATTATATTTACTTGTTAAATGACAAGAAATTATCTTACAAATATAATTGTTTGCCATTTCATAATAAGCTTTTAGAAAAACACGTTTTATTTACAGGCTGGCTGAAATGTTTTACAACCATCTTCAGGTCTCTATCATTTCTAAACCGGTCGTCACATTTATTGCAGTGACAATTAGTTTTATTGTTTAACAGCTTATAAAAGCCTTGTAATAGAGTCCCCTGATCGTTACTGCGATACTGGCAACTGTTAACAACACCAGAAAAATGTGCTTGGACTAAAGCCATTGAAGTTCAAAAAGTGCAAGAGCTCACCAATGCACTAAAAAGTTAGATTGGAAAGAGCCAAGAAGTTGCATCGCTTGCATGAATGTGGCCGGTTGCCGAATTTGCTTTTCTTCGATGAGAAGCCATTCTCTCCAAAATGATCGGTTGGTTGGAGCCACCGTGGTGCAATGGTTAGCATGCCCGCCTTGCATACACAAGGTCGTGGGTTCGATTCCTGCTTCGACCGAACACCAAAAAGTTTTTCAGCGGTGGATTATCCCACCTCAGTAATGCTGGTGACATTTCTGAGGGTTTCAAAACTTCTCTAAGTGGTTTCACTGCAATGTGAAACGCCGTTCGGACTCGGCTATAAAAAGGTTGTCCCTTGTCATTGAGCTTAACGTGGAATCGGGCAGCACTCAGTGATAAGAGAGAAGTTCACCAATGTGGTATCACAATGCACTGAATAGTCTAAGTGAGCCTGATACATCGGGCTGCCACCTAACCTAACCTTGGTCACCAAAACTCAAGCACCACCGATGGTAAAGGTGTGCGCATCGACGAATGGTCCCTCCCCGCTCGTATTCACGATCCGTGGGGTCAAAATAAATGCCGAATATTATCGGGGAAAATTCCTAAAGAGTATGTTTAAGCATATATTTGGCTCCCAAAAAAACAAAACTATCGATCATCTGAAGACAGTAGCTCGCCGGGAATGGACAACTGCAGAGCCACTTTTGTGCAGCGTATGATGGTGTTATCGGCCGTTTGAAAGCCATAATTCGTGCCAAATGTAACAAATTCCAAAAAATTCTATACTGATTCTAAAAGTTTAAATTATTCCCTACATTTTTTGATTTCTGGAAAAAACATGAAAAACTAATGAAAACAATTACTGAAAACAATCAGCCCTGTATATTGTTCGATTCGTAATTTCGATTATCTGTTAAGACACCGGTAATATCCGTAATCGTAAAGGGATTTAAATCAAAATGTGAAATAAATAATTAATTTTTAATAAATCAAAAAGTTACACAGCACAGAAAAAAATTTCCAATTAAAATCTTAATTGAGTTTTAAAAACTATTCAATTAAAAATCTAATTGAATCAACACATCTTATAGTTGAAATAAAAATCAATCACACAAATTAATAGTATAAATTAATTTTTTAATTGACACTATCATTTCTGTGATTGACGACATTTCAATTAAATATTAATTGGATCAATTGATTTCGTGATTGCATCAGACATTTTTTTTGTGTGAGTATGACAAAATTGTGACTCTGAAATCTTGAAAGTATGACATTTAGTGGCACAACAAAAAAGTTCCACAAAAGTATCACCGTTTGAAAAAATATAGAAAATTGGTCACTGAAGTGAAACAATGATAATTGATATAATTAATTTTTAATTGAAATGTCTTCAATAACAGAAATGATAGTATCAATCACCAAAGCCAATTAAAATATTAATTGATGCAATTAAAAAATTAATTGATACTATTAATTTTGTGAGTGATACTTGTTTTAATTAAAAAAAATTGTTGAATCAATTAAATTTTAAATCGTATATTTTTGAAAATTGAATTAAAATTTTAATTGGAAATATTTTGGAAAAATATTTTTCTGTGTACCAAACATGATCAACTAATTCATTCCATAGTTAATTGATACTCTTAATTTTGTGAGTGATACTTGTTTTAATTAAAAAATTTGTTGAATCAATTAAATTTTTAATCGAATATTTTTGAAAATTGAATTAAAATTTTAATTGGAAATATTTTGGAAAAACATTTTTCTGTGTTCCAAACATGATCAACTACTTCATTCTATAGTTATCCAAAAAAAAGGACATCTGTTTTGCACAGAATAAATTTTCTAATGTCTTTGGTTTCAAATATAAGTTGGGTCTCCGAAAATTTCATTTAAAAACATTTTTATCTCCCAATTTACAAATTCATTTCTCCTTGTTTTAGTTGCATTATTGATAAGACATTTATCAAGATTTCACAATGTCCATTTATTTTCTTCTTCTCTTTATTTATTTTCACAAAAATAAACTTACCTAACATATTATTCTCTTTGGCATCTTCACAACGGCCAACTACACGAATTACACCACGACCGGCAATAGGGGAGAAGGTAACAATTCCACCAATTCTGGCTATATGAGGAGGTACACGAGGATCTTCAACCATGGGCTGATCAACTACCAAGCTACCATTTGTGTTGTTATTGTTATTTCCATTGTTGTTGTTATTATTATTGTTGTTGTTGTTATTGCCGTTATTACCATTATTGGCAATATTGGTAATATCGTTACCGAAAGGACGCATTTTCACTATTGCTTAAATCTTTCAATTGTATATAAACGATATATTTTTTAAGGTTTTTAATTTTTGTTTTGATTTGTTTTCTTTTGTATCACACAAAAATCACTGTTTTGCAAATATGTAATTAAATTGTATATATTCTTTATGTATATAGGATTATTTTTTTTAAAATTTATTTGCTACTTTTAAACTTTTGTTTAATTTAAATTAATTATTTCATTAAACATTAAATACTTTTAATTTTTCACTTTATTTTCAGTTACAAACCGCTTGGTAAGTGCTCCGTTTTTGAAATGTTTAAAAAGCTCTCGCATCAGCTGTTTTTATACTTCGGAAAATGAAAACAAAAGAAATGCAAATTTACAGCGGCCAGTGAGTAGATGATCATCGTAGAAAAAAAAGAGACCTAACAAAACAAAAAACATAAAAACAAACAAAGCATGTCACTGGCTGGTTGACTCAATTTTATCTGACATTTTACGGAGCGTCGTAGTGTTTTGAACTTACAATTGATCGTTCCCAGAAAATCGTGAGAGAGCCGAGAGCGTAAGATGTTTTTCATTCATATTTTGCGTCGTTTTTAAAAATGGGAAATGGATTTATCTCTATTTGCCCCTATGGGTTGCCATACTGGCATAAAATTATAAAAACTGGGATTAAATAAAAATAAAAGTGCATTCGATAAAGTTTACTTGAATTCAAAGATTTTGAACTTCCCTTAAGGATATTGGTATTGATTACGAGCCATAGATGCTGTTTCTATAAAATAAAGTCACTTTTTATGAGAATACAGGCCTCATTCATTGAATTTTCGTATTATTCCAAATTATATAAGATACTTCAAAGGACAAAATGTTTTCTTAATTAAACAAAAAAAAGATTAGCCAAAGATTAAATATCCTCAAAATAACAGGTTGGCTTATAACTCCCCGGTCTAACAGAGAAAAACACATTTTTTTGTCAAAATTCGTTTTTATTATTCAACATAGTTCCCTTCAAAAGCGATACAACGATTATAACGACCTTCCAATTTTTTGATACCACTTTGGTAGTACTCCTTCGGTTTTGTCTCAAATAGGCCTCAGTTTCGGCGATCACCTCTCATTGCAGCCAAATTTTTTCCCTGCGAGCATCCTTTTGAGGTCTGAGAACAAGAAAAAGTCGTAGTGCTGGAGCCATGTTTTATCCATTGTCACATATCGACAGAAAAACTCGGGTGTATTACGAGTTAACAGCTGCAAACACCGCTCAGAATCATCAACACGTTGTTGTTTTTGATCAAATGTGAGCTCGCGTGACACCCATTTTGCACAGAGCTTCCGCATATCCAAATATTGATGAATGATATGACCAACACGTTTCTTTGATATCTTGAAGGCCTCTGCTATCTCGATCAACTTCATTTTACGGTCATTCAAAATCATTTTGTGGATTTTTTGATGTTTTCGTCGGTAACCACCTCTTTCGGACATCCACTGCGTTCACCGTCTTCCGTGCTCATTTCACCACGCTTGAATTTGGCATACCAATCAATTATTGTTGATTTCCCTGGGGCATAGTCCGGAAACTCATTATCAAGCCAAGTTTTTGCTTCCACCGTATTTTTTCCCTTCAGAAAATAGTATTTTATCAAAACACGAAATTCCTTTTTTTCCATTTTTTTCACAATAACAAAAGCTGCTTCACAAAAGACGATCTATCTCACAAACTAATTGACTTACAGACGTCAAATTTTGACACGAATCATTTGAAGGTTGGCAATATATAATAATAACATGCATTTAATACTAGCGACGCCATCAGACCGGGGACTTATCAGCAAACCTGTTAAGTATTCACATATTTTTTAAGATTTTTTATTTTTAATCCAACAATTCAATATCTCAGTTAACTTAAAGATTATTTCTGTAATTCAAAAATAATTAGAAATAAGAATCTTCCAATTGGGGTCAGAAAAAATTTTTTTATGCCACTACTAAGTTCATGTTTCGTAAAGGAAAATCAAATATTTTACATTTTAAACAATATATTTTGGGCGCTATGAATATAGGCCGCATAAAAATGAACCCCACTGAAAATGTGCCCCAGTAATTATATGCTGTACAACAACACGAAATTTGGATAACTTTTGGGGTCGTATTTCATTTTTATTTTTGGGGTTCTACTACTTAATGAAAATGGGCCCTAAAATTTCGTAAAAAAATTACCCCAACATTTTTTTGGGGGTCAAGTTTCATCTCAAGAGCTTAACAGATGGATATCGCATACTTTTTAATTTTAAATATAGTTTGAATTTTAATGCTTGAACTTGCCTTAAAATGGTTTTAAAATTAAATAAAATTAATTTGATGTTATCCATAAGTACAAATTAATAAAGAACAAGTATATAGGGGCGTAAGTTGTGCCAGGTCGAATCTTATGTACCTTCCACCATGGATTGCGTAGAAACTTCTACTAAAGACAGTCATCCACAATCGAATTAATTGGGATGTGGAAATATTTACCCATGGCATGGTATCTTAAAACTTCTTAACCTCGTGGTATATAAAGGGTGATTCTTTTGAGGTTAGGATTTTCATGCATTAGTATTTGACAGATCACGTGGGATTTCAGACATGGTGTCAAAGAGAAAGATGCTCAGTATGCTTTGACATTTCATCATGAATAGACTTACGATCTGCCACAACGTCGAATTTTCAGTGAATGGGCCCTAGAAAAGTTGGCAGAAAATCCGCTTTTTTATCGACAAATTTTGTTCAGCGATGAGGCTCATTTCTGGTTGAATGGCTACGTAAATAAGCAAAATTGCCGCATTTGGAGTGAAGAGCAACCAGAAGCCGTTCAAGAACTGCCCATGCATCCCGAAAAATGCACTGTTTGGTATGGTTTGTACGCTGGTGGAATCATTGGACCGTATTTTTTCAAAGATGCTGTTGGACGCAACGTTACGGTGAATGGCGATCGCTATCGTTCGATGTTAACAAACTTTTTGTTGCCAAAAATGGAAGAACTGAACTTGGTTGACATGTGGTTTCAACAAGATGGCGCTACATGCCACACAGCTCGCGATTCTATGGCCATTTTGAGGGAAAACTTCGGAGAACAATTCATCTCAAGAAATGGACCGGTAAGTTGGCCACCAAGATCATGCGATTTGACGCCTTTAGACTATTTTTTGTTGGGCTACGTAAAGTCTAAAGTCTACAGAAATAAGCCAGCAACTATTCCAGCTTTGGAAGACAACATTTCCGAAGAAATTCGGGCTATTCCGGCCGAAATGCTCGAAAAAGTTGCCCAAAATTGGACTTTCCGAATGGACCACCTAAGACGCAGCCGCGGTCAACATTTAAATGAAATTATCTTCAAAAAGTAAATGTCATGGACCAATCTAACGTTTCAAATAAAGAACCGATGAGATTTTGCAAATTTTATGCGTTTTTTTTTTTAAAAAGTTATCAAGCTCTTAACAAATCACCCTTTATTAGACAAAAACAGATTAAATACGTATATAATTCGGTCAAGAACTGAATATATAGTGAAGTCTACAAATAAAAACGAACCGATATGAACTTTTGCGCCGTAACTAGAGGGCAAGAATTTAAATATGGTATCGACCAAACGATATCGACCAATTTTGTGTGAAGGGTTATATAACTATAGACCGATATGGACCAAGTTTGGCATGATTGTTAGCGGCCACACACTAGCACAATGTACCACATTTCAACCGATTCGAATCAATGTTGATCCTCCAAGGGGCTCCGGAGGTCAAATCTGGCGATCGGTTTATATGGGGGCTGTATACACGCACAGAAAAAACATGTTTGGACATGGTTGCCGCATCCATTTAATGCTTATCTAGAGTATGTAATTGTCGCAACGAACCGATATGAACTTTTGCGCCGTAACTAGAGGGCAAGAATTTAAATATGGTATCGACCAAACGATATCGACCAATTTTGTGTGAAGGGTTATATAACTATAGACCGATATGGACCAAGTTTGGCATGATTGTTAGCGGCCACACACTAGCACAATGTACCAAATTTCAACCGATTCGAATCAATGTTGATCCTCCAAGGGGCTCCGGAGGTCAAATCTGGCGATCGGTTTATACGGGGGCTGTATACACGCACAGAAAAAACATGTTTGGACATGGTTGCCGCATCCATTTAATGCTTATCTAGAGTATGTAATTGTCGCGAAAACCACGTATTTTGTCTTTGTAAAAATAATTTTCGAACGGATGCTGGCAATAAGCATTTAAATGGTTCTCAAATGCAGCAAACATGTTCTATTATTTAAATGATAGAATTTGATACCATTAAATGGTAGCGAAAATCATGTACCTGACCATTCAATTTTTTTACTTTCTTGCAGAGAAAAAAGTATTTCTATAGGTTACGTATAGACATGCCGAGAATCATTAAATGACCAAAAAGGCCATGTGCATTGTTTTCGTGACCATTTAATTGTTTTTTTTTTTTATAAAAACATTGACCAGGTACACATTTACAAAAAAAAAAAAAAAAAAAAAAAAAACAATAAATAAAGTTAATTTTGTGTTTTCTTTTCTCAAGTGGCGTCTTTTTTTCGACGACGAATAAAGTTTTTTAGGTTGTGTTCTTTTAACTGAAAGAAACCCATTTTTGATGAATACCATAACATTTTAGATGGTGATCATTGTCTTTTGATTCAAACAAAATTCTTTTTATTAATATAATAACATTGTAGATGAGGAAAACTTTATTTACCTTAGAACCATATTCACTGTGCCAACATGGTTGCAGGTGAAAATATTACATGGTCGCCGCAAATATAGTTCCTATCATATTATTTTTCTCTTCGAATATGATTGTGGCAATCATGTTTCTTCTCTGCGTGTATTTTTATGGACCAATATGGATAAAATATTGCATGGTTATTAGGGACAATATATCAACACCACGTACCAAATTTCAACCATATCGGATGAATTTTGCTCCTTCAAGAGGCTCCGGAGGTCCAATCTAGGGATAAGTTTATATGGGGGCTATATGGACCAATGTGGATTTTTGCATGATTGTTAGAGACCATATACTAACATCACCAGAATTTCACCACGACCCAGAATATATATACTTTATGGGGTTTTATAGCAATATTTCGATGTGTTACAAACGGAATGACAAAGTTAATATAGCCCCCATCCTATGGTAGAGGGTATAAATATAAACAATTTAATAAATTCATTAATGAAAAATCGCGCAATTTTTTTCGAAAATATCTTTTGCTTTCATTTCTTTCCACTAACAAAAGTATACAAGTTCGGCAAATAAGATCTCGAAAGGATTGTAATTTTAACTAGAAAATTTGTTCGTAGAACTATGTGGTCGACTTTTAAAAGATTTATATTGACAGAAAACAATAGTATATTGTTTTACCATTTTAAAGGATTTTTCTGCTGTATCTTCCATATTCCCCACTTCCGTAGAATCACTATATGCAACCAAACAGTTTCCGTAAAACACAACGATTCAATTGTATAGTGGCAACTCTGATCATATGAAAACGAATTCTCAATTCATAATGGCTAAGAGAGAATGATTTCAAAACAACAACAAAAATCTCTCTCAGTATCTCTCATTTGTATGGATTTTATGGCCAGTGGCGTATTGACGCTGTTTTCAAACATCGCATCACCACTATACACAATGGTTGCAGGTACTTGACAGATAATTTAGTTGCCAGATTTATGTTTAGGTATGTATGTATGTATGTCTCTACGAATTCAAATGTTCGATAGACCATATTCTTAGTAATTATTTTTTTTATTATGGTTGTGTTTAGTGTTATATTTAAAGCGTATTATTTAATTGCTCAGTGCAAGAAGTGCGCCAATTTTGTAAACGTGCCAATATTTATTTTTAAACGATTAGAAAAAAGTTGGCACGCACTTCTTAGGTAGGTTTTTGTTTTATTTTGATACAATTTCAGATGAAATTAGAAAGCATAAAAACATCTAACTAAAGACATTAGCATGTGAATAAATACACAATGATTTTAGCTTTCTTAGTGGTACTTAATGCCGCAAGGCATTAACGTTGTCGCATCGTACACTAGCTCTTCAGCTAGGGTGCAATAATGTAAATGTCATGTGACTACGAGAGCACGGGTGTGACTATAATCATCGAATGTGAAATCAGCCAAAAAGACCTCCGTTTACTGACGGCTGGGGCTGCACACGTTCGTTGGCAATTGCACTCAAGGATGTTTCAAATGAGACAATAAGTTCATTTGAAAATTAGTTTTCACATTTAGAATAGATGTACCTGGCGTGAATTAATAGTAAATATTATGCAAATCGTACTATATATTACTTTGATACACTCGTCTAAGGGTGACGATGTTATGGGCCATTGGATAGTCAATGCTCAAATCTGAAAATTTAATTAATAATTGTCTAATAGCCTTATAATCAGTTTCAGTTATGAAATTATTAATAATAAATTTGACAAACATTATTTTCCTCTTTTGGTTAAGCTACACTTGTAGTTTAGTCAATGTATGGTTTTAAGCTGCAATAAAAAACAACAACAATGTTTAATGAACAAAACCAACAATAACGAAGGTTAGGTTAGGTTATGTGGCAGCCCGATGTATCAGGCTCACTTAGACTATTCAGTCCATTGTGATACCACAGTGGTGAACTTCTCTCTTATCACAGAGTGCTGCCCGATTCCATGTTAAGCTCAATGACAAGGGACCTCCTTTCTATAGCCGAGTCCGAACGGCGTTCCACATTCCAGTGAAACCACTTAGAGAAGCTTTGAAACCCTCAGAAATGTCACCAGCATTACTGAGGTGGGATAATCCACCGCTGAAAAATTTTTGGTGTTCGGTCGTAGCAGGAATCGAACCCACGACCTTGTGTATGCAAGGCGGGCATGCTAACCATTGCACCACGGTGCCATGGTTAGCATGCACAAGTGTGTGGGGGGATTGGGACAGATGACAGTGGAGAATCAATGTGGTAGATGAAATCCCCTGTATGAGATGAGTGGACTGTATAAGGTTGTGTGTGTGTGTGTGCTTGGGTTTATTATTTCTCAAAGTAATGAGAAATAATAAACAAAGCGTTTGATGGAGTGAAACCCAACCGGAAAAGGAACAAAAAATAACAAGTGGAGGTTTCAGTTTTCAATGTACAAATTAATATGTTTATTGAGAAATTAATTAAGTGATAGAGAAGAGATGTATGTAAAATAGAGAAGAGGGATAATGCTCACCGTTGTGTAGTTGAAACAAAAGAATGGAAAAAGAAGAGGAGGCACGCTCAAAATAAACCCAGCCAACTGAATTCAAATCGATGATTTGACAGTGGCATAGGAAAAGATATATGTTTGTTTTGAATTCATATTGGCATAAGCCGGCTATCAATGTAAAACCTGTTTTCGGAGGGTTCAAGTGCTGTTTATAGTTGGGTTTAATAAACTGCCTGAATTTATTCTGATAATTGGTTGATAGTTTTGCTGCAAGTAGAGGATGCTGATGAAGAATGTGGTAATTCCGAAACGTGCGTCCATCCAACCATCTTGCAGTCTATATAAATAAATTTGACAAACATTCTATTCCTCTTTTGGTTAAGCTACACTTGTAGTTTAGTCAATGTATGGTTTAAAGCTGCAATAAAAAACAACAACAATTATTAAAAATATTCAATACAATTTTAATCTCGTAAAGATAAAAGATTATTTACTGTGTTTTGTCAATGTTTTAAAAAGTCAAAGAATTCATTTTCAATAAAAAATAATAATTTTACATAAATTACTTGAATAACACTACACTGAAAAAACAGTGAACCCACCAGGAAGAAAACTTTCGGTTAATTTTAGAAAATTTTTAATATTTTTAGAAAATTTTAACTAAACAGTATTACAAACGCTAGCATCAAGCCGATGTCATAAAAATAAGTAAATTTTTTTCGACAAATTCAAGAAAATTTATTAGACATAATTAAGTTTTCTCATTTGTTAAAGAAAATTTTGTAGTTTGAAGGAAAAAATTGGAGTTAAAAATTGCAAGAATGTCTTTAGTGACATACGAAGTTCATGATGAACGCATTTCTAGTAAAATTTACAAATTTAAAGAAATTCTGAACTATTTGTGGAAGACACGAATTTAGTTAATCTTTATGTTTCATTTAAGTATATTTTTTTCCTCGGTTTTAGTTAATTTAACTAACGTACACAAAAAAATATTACGGTAAAGGAAACTTTCTCCAAACATAATAATTCCATGAACTAAAATAAAGTTAAATTGGCTTTAGTGAAATAGAGAGTTCACTTTTTTTTGAGTGTAGAAATGAAAATGTACATTTGATGAGAGGTGACTTTTCTTATGTATTTTGATCTGCTGAATTCGAAAAAAAATTAAATTTTTTTGGAACAGTTTTTGAGATATCCCGTTATTTTTAGTTTTTCGCTCTATTTTTACTAAACAAATTATATCTCTGCTTAGAAATGTCCGATTATATCGTTGTGCTTTTATGATTTTTATACCCTCCACCATAGGATGGGGGTATACTAACTTTGTCATTCCGTTTGTAACACATCGAAATATTGCTATTAAGACCCCATAAAATATATATATTCTGGGTCGTGGTGAAATTCTGAGTCGATCTGAGCATGTCCGTCCGTCCGTCTGTTGAAATCACGCTAACTTCCGAACGAAACAAGCTATCGACTTGAAACTTGGCACAAGTAGTTGTTATTGGTGTAGGTCGGATGGTATTACAAATGGGCCATATGGGTCCACTTTTACGTATAGCCCCCATATAAACGGACCCCCAAATTTGGCTTGCCGATCCTCTAAGATAAGCAAATTTCATCCGATCCGGCTGAAATTTGGTACATGATGTTGGTATATAATCTCTAACAACCATGCAAAAATTGGTCCACATCGGTCCATAATTATATCTAGCCCCCATATAAACCCATCCCCATATTTGGCTTTCCGAGCCTCTAAGAGAAGCAAATTTCATCCGATCCGGCTGAAATTTGGTACATGGTGTTGGTATATGGTCTCTAACAACCATGCAAAAATTGGTCCACATCGGTCAATAATTATAAATAGCCCCCATATAAACCGATCCCCCGATTTGGTTTTCCGAGCCTCTAAGAGAAGCAAATTTCATCCGATCCGGCTGAAATTTGGTACATTGTGTTGATATATGGTCTGTAACAACCATGCAAAAATTGGTCCACATCGGTCCATAATTATATATAGCCCCTATATAAACCCATCCCCAGATTTGGCTTACGGAGCCTCTAAGAGAAGCAAGTTTCATCCGATCCGGCAGAAATTTGGTACATGGTGTTAGAATATGGTCTCTAACAACCATGCAAAAATTGGTCCATATCGGTGCATAATTATATATAGCCCCCATATAAACCGATCCCCAGATTTGGTTTGCGGAGCCTCAAAGAGAAGCAAATTTCATCCGATCCGGCCGAAATTTGGTACATGGTATTGGTATATGGTCTCTAACAACCGTGCAAAAATTGGTCCACATCGGTCAATAATTATATATAGCGCCCATATAAACCGATCCCCAGATTTGGGTTGCGGAGCCTCAAAGAGAAGCAAATTTCATCCAATCCGGTTGTAATTTGGAACATGGTTTTAGTATATGATTTTTAACAACCGTGCCAGAATTGGTCCATATCGGTCCATAATTATATATAGCCCCCATATAAAACGTTCTCCAGATTTGACCTCCGGAGCCTCTTGGAGGAGCAAAATTCATCCGATCCGATTCAAGTTAGGAACGTGGTGTTAGTATATGGTCGCTAACAACCATACCAAAATTTGTCCAATCACTCAAAAATTGGTCCATATCTGTTCATAATCATGGTTGCCACTAGAGCCAAAAATAATCTACCAAAATTTTATTTCTATAGAAAATTTTGTCAAAATTTTATTTCTATAGAAAATTTTGTTAAAATTTTATTCGGTTCATAATAAAATTTTCATCATTGTCAACATTTTATTTCTATAGAAAATTTTGTCAAAATTTTATTTCTATAGAAAATTTTGTTAAAATTTTATTTCTGTAGAAAATTTTGTCAAAATTTTATGTCTACTTTGTCAAACTGAACTATATACGTATTGGATCGATCTTTTTTGATTTAATACATACCACGTTTGGACTTACATACAATTTAGAAGATGGTGTTAGGAGATTTTAAGATACCTTGCCATCGGCAAGCGTTACCGCAACTTAAGTAATTCGATTGTGGATGGCAGTGTTTAGAAGAAGTTTCTACGCAATCCATGATGGAGGGTACATAAGCTTCGGCCTGGCCGAACTTACGGCCGTATATACTTGTTTTTTTTTTTTTTTAACTCGCTGTTTTCATTGGGAGTCCTAATATGAAAGAAAATTTCGTTTTATAAGGCCAACTTTAAAGGTCAGTACTATGTTCGCTTTTCGCGTTGAAATTTTCGCGGTTACTTTATTAAAACAGTTCAATATAAAGCAGATAGATTAACTCAATTGATGCACAGTTTCCTGTTCCTGTAGATTCCGGCAAGACTTTACAGGAATATGTTTGTTTTCATTTATAATTATGATTATTTAAGGAAAAGTAATCGCGAAAATAAAGTGGGTTTCAACTCGAAAACCGAACATAGTACACACCTTAAGGCATTAATACTTCTGAAATCTTTAAACTTAATGAAACCGTCTTTAAATTTGTTGACTTTTTGCATCTTGGCTACAAATAAAAAAAAAAAAAAAACTTCTTTAAAAATTGGAAATGTTTTCTAACTCTTTATTTTAAAGGCGTTTTTTACTTGAAACATAGGATAACTTCTACTTGAAGTCGAGTCTGAAAAGAATAATTTAAGTAGACGCTAAATCTTTTTTAATGGACTTTGATAGCATATGAAGAAGAACACTGAAAAAAAAAACAAGCAAAGGAGTTGCCCCCCTTGCACGAATATGGCCAGTTACCGAATTTGGTTTTCTCCGATGAGAAGCCATTCCAAATTAAGCAGTTTGTGAATAAACAAAATAATCGCATTTACTTGCTAAAGAAGAGTCAACTGTAAATATAAACCAGACCTTAACTGTCGCCCATAGTGTGGACCGCCGTAATGCCCATTGGCGGCTACCTTTCGTATTTATGGACCGTGTGGTCAAAATAAATGCCGAATATTATCGGGGAAATATTTTGTTTATCTGCTCAGGGCATGGATATTCCAACCGAATGGCTTAAACGGGAGTTTACTTCATTTTTACCGCGCAATGACTACCGAAATCTCCGGATCTCAATCCGTTGGACTTTGCCGCTAAAAATAACAAACTGTCCATCATCTCAAGACGGTGTATTCTGCACGCAGAGAAGGAATATGATCGCCCCAACCATGTTCCAAGAGCAAAATGTTAATTTTTCACGGAAAACATATAGAATGTTTGTCGAAACCATGTTCTTTTCTCTGAAATTATGTATTTGATTTCGGAAAGCATGTTATGTTTGACGAGAAAAGAATATTTTTGCGACAAAAATGCTACATGGACGCTGTGAAAAAGTAACATGGTGGTGCTCTTGATTCCTATTCATATTCCTTCTCTGGGTGTGCAAAATTCTGCAGAGCCATTGAAGGCCACACTTCATGCCAAAGGTAGCATAATCTAAACTGATTCTAAAATTGGATATTATTTAAGATTTTATGGTTTTTGTACCAACACTATAGGATTGTGATTGAGGTATAATAAGTTTACCATTTCGTTTGTAACACATCGAAATGTCGATCTGTTATCAGTTCCTCATTTAAATATTAGCCATTGGAGAACTTCTATCTAATATTTAGAATGGACAAAGAAATCTGGAAATGAGTTTATTGCAATTAATTCTATATTATTCTAGGCACATAAATCGCCTAGTGTACATGCTATTTCCGACTTTTGTAGCATTTCTTGATATTGCAATGAGGTTGCAATATAAAAAAAAATGAAGTGACATCTAAACACCAAAACATGACACATTTTATCATTACACTGCACTATATTTCGATTTTTCCGTTCTATTTTCCTCATCTATTTAAGTTGGACAACAAGAAAACAAAACAAACCAAATGATGATGGCTATTAGAAAAAAAACGTAAATATTATTTGGCCAAGTGCCAGATAATCAATATTTCCTGAGAGCCGTGACTCGGTCAATAATTTTTATTTCCTTTACTGCGTGAGAGTGAATGTTTGTGTAGGATGTATGCATTGAACACTCGAATAGTCTTATTCGGCATGCAGTTTTTAGTTTCGGACTATAAACTGAGTGAAATTGTGAAAACAGGGTATGCAAGTTTTTGATAGCTTAAGAGACGAAATGGCTATTTGCATCGATTGCACAGTTAAAGAATTTTACTTTAAATAAAAAATATTTTTCTTTACTTAAGGAAATTTTGACTTATCTCAAAGACTTAATGTCTGTTCATGGAATTTTCATTCGCCTCTGGACGAACGAAACGTGAAAAATCACCGTTGATATGCCGTGAACCAGGGATGGAAAATGCAGTACTATAGTACCATTTTCAATACCTTTTCACCCTGGTCAGTACCGTAGTACCCCCGCGAATGATTTAGTACCTTTTGTGTAGACATTTTTGAGCCGATATCAGATTTATGGTACAATAGTTTTGACAAAATATTTTAATATTTTGAGAAAGTCTTTAACAAACTTAGTTGCTTATAGTCTCTTACAAATTTGACAAAACAGACAAGTTCGTGCGGCAAGAAAATCTCGATTTTGGAAACGCCATAGAACAATATTTCTTAAATTTGAAGAATGTTTTAGTAGAAAAAACATGTGATACTATATTACGCTTCCACACGAACACTTTCTAGATAAGAAGTTATCGATCGCGTACTAAAATAATGCAAAGCATTGCAGTCACGGTCGAAACTTGAGACAAAAATAATCTACCAAAACTTGGAGAAAATCTTATCAAATACTACCAAAGTTTTATCAAAGCCGGCTATCATAAACCTATTTTCGGAAGGTTCAAGTGTGGTTCACCTTGGGTTTATTGAACTGCCTGAATTTATTCTGATAATTGGTTGATAGTTTTGCTGCAAGTAGAGGATGCTGATGAGGAATGTGGTAATTCCGAAACGTGCGTCCATCCAACCATCTTGCAGTCTATAGGGCTTTGCCCAAATAAATTTGACAAACATTATTTTCCTCTGTTGGTTAAGCTACACTTGAAGTATAGTCAATGCATGGTTTTAAGCTGAAACAAGTATATACGGCCGTAAGTTCGGCCAGGCCGAAGCTTATGTACCCTCCACCATGGATTGCGTAGGAACTTCTACTAAAGGCTGTCATCCACAATCGAATTACTTGGGTTGCGATAACACTTGCCGATGGCAAGGTATCGTAAAACATTTTAGCACTGTCTTCTAAATTGTAAGTTAGCCCATACGGGGTATATATTAAACAAAAAAAGGCCGATTAAATACGTATATAATATAGTTTGACAAAATTTTCTATAGAAATAAAATTTTGACAAAATTTTATATAGAAATAAAATTTTGACAAAATTTTATATAGAAATGAAACCTTGACAAAATTTTCTATAGAAATAAAATTTTGACAAAATTTTCTATAGAAATAAAAATTTGACAAAATTTTCTATAGAAATAAAAACTTGACAAAATTTTCTATAGAAATAAAATGTTGACAAAATTTTCTATGGAAGTAAAATGTTGACAAAACTTTCTATAGCAATACAATTTTGACAAAAATTTCTATAGAAATAAAATGTTGACAAAATTTTGTGTAGAAATGAAATTTTGACAAAATTTTGTATAGAAATAAAATGTTGACAACATTTTCTACAGAAATAATTTTTTTACAAAATTTTCTATAGAAATAAAATTTTGACAAACATTTCTATAGAAATAAACTTTTGACAAAACTTTCTATAGAAATGAAATTTTGACAAAACTTTCTATAGTAATAAAATTTGACAAAATTTTCTATGGAAATAAAGTTTTGGTAGATTACAAAATTTTCTATAGAAATAAAATTTTGACAAAATTTTCTATGGAAATAAAATTTTGACAAACATTTCTATAGAAATAAACTTTTGACAAAACTTTCTATAGAAATGAAATTTTGACAAAACTTTCTATAGTAATAAAATTTGACAAAATTTTCTATCGCAATAAAGTTTTGGTAGATTATTTTTGGCGATATGGACCAATTTTTACATGGCTGTTAGAGGCCATATATTGACAAAATGTACCAAATTTCAACCGTATCGGATGACTTGTGCTCCTCCAAGAGGTTCCGGACGTCAAATCTGGGGACGGTTTATATGGGAACTATATATAATTATGGACCGATATGGACCAATTTTTGCATGGTTGTTAGAGACCATATACTAACACCATGTACCAAATTTCAACTGGATCGGATGAATTTTGCTCTTCCAAGAGGCTCCGGAGGTCAAATCTGGGGATCGGTTTATATGGGGGCTATATATAATTATGGACCGATATGGACCAATTTTTGCATGGTTGTTAAAAACCGTATACTAAGACCACGTACTAAATTTCAACCGGATCGGATGAATTTTGCTTCTCCAGGAGGCTCCGGTGGTCAAATCTGGGGATCAGTTTATATGGGAGCTATATATAATTATGGACCGATATGGACCAATTTTTGCATGGTTGTTAGAGGCCGTATACTAACATCAGGTACCAAATTTCAACCGGATCGGATGAATTTTGCCCCTCCAAAAGTCTGCGGAGGTCAAATCTGGGAATCGGTTTATATGGGGGCTATATATAATTATGGACCGATATGGACCAATTTTTGCATGGTTGTTAGAGACCATATACTAACATCAGGTACCAAATTTCAATCGGATCGGATGAATTTTGCCCCTCCAAGAGGCTCCGGAGGTCAAATCTGCGGATCGGTTTATATGGGGGCTATATATAATTATGGACCGATATGGACCAATTTTTGCATGGTTGTTAGAGACCGTATACTAAGACCACGTACCAAATTTGATCCGGATCGGATGAATTTTGCTGCTCCGGGAGGCTCCCCAAGCCAAATTTGGGGATCGGTTTATATGGGGGCTATACGAAAACGTGGTCCGATATGGCCCATTTTCAATACCATCCGACCTACATCAATAACAACTACTTGTGCCAAGTTTCAAGTCGATAGCTTGTTTCGTTCGGAAGTTAGCGTGATTTCCACAGACGGACGGACAGCCGGACAGACGGACAGACGGACGGACGGACAGACGGACAGACGGACAGACGGACAGACGGACGGACGGACGGACATGCTTAGATCGACTCAGAATTTCACCACGACCCAGAATATATATACTTTATGGGGTCTTAGAGCAATATTTCGATGTGTTACAAACGGAATGACAAAGTTAATATACCCCCATCCTATGGTGGAGGGTATAAAAACAACAACAAACATTTTATGTCTACAGAAAATTTTGTCAAAATTTTATATCTATCGAAAATTTTGTCAAAATTTATTTCTATAGAAAATTTTTTGTCAAGATTTTATTTCTATAGAACATTTTTTCAAAATTTATTTCTATAGAAAAGTTTTTGTCAAAATTTTATTTTTATTGAAAATTTTGTCAACATTTTATATCTACAGAATTTTTGTTAAAATTTTATATCTATAGAAGTTTTTTTTCAAAATTTTATTTCGGTAGCAAATTTTGTCAAAATTTTATTTCTATTGAAAATTTTGTCAAAATTTTATTTCTTTTGAAAATTTTGTCAAAATTTTATTTCTGTTGAAAATTTTGTCAAAATTTTATATCTATAGAAATTTTGTCATAATTTTATTTCTATAGAAAATTTTGTCAAAATTTTATTTCTATAGATTTTTTTTCAAAATTTTATTTCGGTAGAAAATTTTGTCAAAATTTTATTTCTATAGAAAGTTTTATCAAAATTTTATTTCTACAGACAAATTTTGTCAAAATTTTATTTCTATCGAAAATTTTGTCAAAATTTTATTTCTGTCGAAAATTTTGTCAAAATTTATTTCCGTGGAAAATTTTATCAAGATTTTATTTCTATAGAAAATTTTGTCAAAATATAGTTCTATAGAAAATTTTTTGTTAAAATTTTATTTGTATTGAAAATTTTGTCAAAATTTATTTCTGTGGAAAATTTTGTCAAATTTTATTTCTATAGAAAATTTTGTCAAAATTCAGTTTTATAGAAAAATTTTTGTCAAAATTTTATTTTTATTGAAAATTTTGTCAAAATTTTATTTCTATTGAAAATTTTGTAAAATTTTTTTTTCTGTTGAAAATTTTGTCAAAATTTTATATCTATAGAAATTTTGTCATAATTTTATTTCTATACAAAATTTTGTCAAAATTTTATTTCTATAGATTTTTTTTCAAAATTTTATTTCGGTAGAAAATTTTGTCAAAATTTTATTTCTATAGAAAGTTTTATCAAAATTTTATTTCTACAGAAAAATTTTGTCAAAATTTTATTTCTATCGAAAATTTTGTCAAAATTTATTTCTGTGGAAAATTTTATCAAGATTTTATTTCTATAGAAAATTTTGTCAAAATATAGTTCTATAGAAAATTTTTTGTTAAAATTTTATTTTTATTGAAAATTTTGTCAAAATTTATTTCTGTGGAAATTTTTGTCAAGATTTTATTTCTATAGAAAATTTTGTCAAAATTCAGTTTTATAGAAAAATTTTTGTCAAAATTTTATTTTTATTGAAAATTTTGTCAAAATTTTATTTTTATTGAAAATTTTGTCAACATATTATATAAATAGAATTTTTGTAAACATTTTATATCTATAGAATTTTTTTTTCAAAATTTTATTTCGGTGGAAAATTTTGTCAAAATTTTATTTCGGCAGAAAATTTTGTCAAAATTTTATTTCTATAGAAAATTTTGTCAAAATTTTATTTCTATTGAAAATTTTGTCAAAATTTTATTTCTATTGAAAATTTTGTCAAAATTTTATATCTATGGAAATTTTGTCAAAATTTTATTTCTATCGATTTTTTTTCAAGATTTTATTTCGGTAGAAAATTTTGTCAAAATTTTATTTCTATAGAAAGTTTTATCAAAATTTTATTTCTACAGAAAAATTTTTTCAAAATTTTATTTCTATCGAAAATTTTGTCAAAATTTATTTCTGTGGAAAATTTTATCAAGATTTTATTTCTATAGAAAATTTTGTCAAAATATAGTTCTATAGAAAATTTTTTGTTAAAATTTTATTTTTATTGAAAATTTTGTCAAAATTTATTTCTGTGGAAAATTTTGTCAAGATTTTATTTCTATAGAAAATTTTGTCAAAATTCAGTTTTATAGAAAAATTTTTGTCAAAATTTTATTTTTATTGAAAATTTTGTCAAAATTTATTTCTGTGGAAAATTTTGTCAAGATTTTATTTCTATAGAAAATTTTGTCAAAATTCAGTTTTATAGAAAAATTTTTGTCAAAAATTTTATTTTTATTGAAAATTTTGTCAAAATTTTATTTTTATTGAAAATTTTGTCAACATATTATATCAATAGAATTTTTGTAAACATTTTATATCTATAGAATTTTTTTTTTCAAAATTTTATTTCGGTGGAAAATTTTGTCAAAATTTATTTCTGTGGAAAATTTTATCAAGATTTTATTTCTATAGAAAATTTTGTCAAAATATAGTTCTATAGAAAATTTTTTGTTAAAATTTTATTTTTTTTGAAAATTTTGTCAAAATTTATTTCTGTGGAAAATTTTGTCAAGATTTTATTTCTATAGAAAATTTTGTCAAAATTCAGTTTTATAGAAAAATTTTTGTCAAAATTTTATTTTTATTGAAAATTTTGTCAAAATTTATTTCTGTGGAAAATTTTGTCAAGATTTTATTTCTATAGAAAATTTTGTCAAAATTCAGTTTTATAGAAAAATTTTTGTCAAAAATTTTATTTTTATTGAAAATTTTGTCAAAATTTTATTTTTATTGAAAATTTTGTCAACATATTATATCAATAGAATTTTTGTAAACATTTTATATCTATAGAATTTTTTTTTTCAAAATTTTATTTCGGTGGAAAATATTGTCAAAATTTTATTTCGGTAGAAAATTTTGTCAAAATTTTATTTCTATAGAAAATTTTGTCAAAATTTTATTTCTATTGAAAATTTTGTCAAAATTTTATATCTATAGAAATTTTGTCATAATTTTATTTCTATAGAAAATTTTGTCAAAATTTTATTTCTGTAGAATTTTTTTTTCAAAATTTTTGCTGCAAGTAGAGGATGCTGATGAGGAATGTGGTAATTCCGAAACGTGCGTCCATCCAACCATCTTGCAGTCTATAGGGCTTTGCCCAAATAAATTTGACAAACATTCTTTTCCTCTGTTGGTTAAGCTACTCTTGTAGTTTAGTCAATGTATGGTTTTAAGCTGAAATAAAAAAAACAACAAAAATTTTATTTCGGTAGAAAATTTTGTCAAAATTTTATTTGTAAAGAAAGTTTTATCAAAATTTTATTTGTAAAGAAAGTTTTATGAATATTTTATTTCTACAGAAAAATTTTGTCAAAATTTTATATCTATGGAAAATTTTGTCAAAATTTATTTCTGTGGAAAATTTTATCAAGATTTTATTTCTATAGAAAATTTTGTCAAAATATAGTTCTATGGAAATTTTTTTTAAAATTTTATTTTTATTGAAAATTTTGTCAAAATTGTATTTCTATAAAAAAAAAATCTCAAAATTTTATTTCTATAGAAATAAAATGTCTACTAATCTACCAAACAGTAGAATTTTACCAACTGTAGCGACCGCGATTACCATGCTACGGTAGTCTTTGTAGGCGGATATAAAACTAAACCAAAAAAATTATTTAAAATTGGGATCAACTCAACAAAATTTTATTTTCTTTAAAATTTAGTCTAATGGAGCTCTTGTCAATAATCTTCCAATGGAATTTTTGTTGATTTTGGCGAAAAGTACTTTTTCGCTCAAAAAAATACATTTTTTTGTACTTTCTTAAAAATTGTATTTTCCATCCCTGCTGTGAACTAGAGCCTGCCGAATCACAATTGTTTCGGTGTTCGATAGTAAATTATAAAGGATGAGTCCATAACAAAGTGCGAGGATTTATAGCAAATATAGCTAAAGTTATTTTAGTTTTACTCTAGACGAAATATTCGTCTCGGGACGATACAAAGTTTCATGAACAGGCAGTTAATACTTTACATTATGAACTTTCCTTTAATTAAAATTTCTGTTGAACCCCGTTCCACAAACAAATATTTATTCTCGAAATGTTCCATGAATTAATTAATAAAGTATGTAGTTCATATCATGAATTTCCTTTTCCTATGTTAATATGAATAGCCCTTTGAATAACTTGAATATATCATTTGAATTTGAATTGTTTCCATATGGAAAATATTTATTCTTACAAAATATCGATAAATGCTTTTGCTCAAACGATATAGATTGTCTCCATATTTGAATAAACATTCCAATATTTAAGAAGCTTTTCATTCAATATACTATAACTCTTGCGCGCAAAACTTTTTTGCTTCACTTGTACATTTTCATCGAAGGCGGTAAGGACATTGTCCGGAACATCTTCAATAAATCTGTACCCTGTTTAATCCTGAACTTTTGTTTGTATAGTTCTTGAGTTCACTGATCTGATCTTTGATTCTTTATATATAATTCTGGGAGTTGTTACTAATTTACAATTCAGTCCATTTTAGCAAGTTCTTTCGGAAATGTGAAATTTCTTTGTTTTAAAGAAAGTTGTCCTTAACATATAGGGAACATGCGTGTGCTAAAATTTTTCTACATATAGGGTCAATATTTGCTTGAGTGTATATTAAAAAAAAATATATATATATCTTGAATTTCTGGAAAATACTCTCATTATATCTCGTTATTGCAAGTACATATCGAACATTCGAATTCGGTGATATACCAAACCGAATAAAAATACTTCGTCATTAACCTAGCTGTGGGTCCCATCTAAATTTAATGTTCCCAGAACAGAAACTTATCGTTAGGAAAGTGAGCACATGAAGAGTGGAGGAATATGTAAATAAAACAATATAAACATTTGGTGAATTATGAGTATGTCCCAGACCTGTGTGATGTGGCATCTTTAGATTCTGCTAGCGATGCATCACAAAGAATCAAAATGGCGAATTGCGGTGATTTTCCATTCGAAAGAAAAATATTTCCCATAGAGTCTCATACGACATCATTTAGCAATTTACAAAAAAAAAAGAACACAAACAATTTAATTTGAGTAGCGGAAGAAAGGAAATGCCAATGAACTTTTTTAATTTAATCGAAATATGGCGGTATGATTGCAATAAAATAAGAAAAAGATTAAGTGAACTGTGAACCATGAAAAAAAAGAAAAATCAATTAAATCAATCCGCAATGTGCAAGATCGTCATAAAACAATGTACACACTAAGAAGAGGGCCTAGGGTTCATCTTGGAAAAATTTTCTACAATGGTGTTGCACTTGACGCACTGAAAAAAATATTGTCGTGATTTCATGTCATTAAAATACGAATTTAAATTTTGCTTAGCATAGAAGACACATTTCTCTAATACAAAGTTTGTTTCCTTGTCCAATAGTCTATAAACTTTTCAATGAAGTCATATTGTCCTTATAATTAAGTGATTTCACTTAAAAATGGGTATCATAACATAAAACAAGTATATACGGCCGTAAGTTCGGCCAGGCCGAAGCTTATGTACCCTCCACCATGGATTGCGTAGAAACGTCTACTGAAGCCGATGACAAGGTATCATAAAACTTTCTAACAACGTAATATATACGTATATGGTATATATTAAACTACAAAAGGGCAGATTAAATACGTATATAATTAAGTTTAAAGTTTCTATACAAATAAAATTTTGACAAAATAAAATGTTGACATTTTCTATAGAAGTAATATTTTTACAAAATTTTCTATAGAAATAAAATTTGGAAAAAATTTTCTATAGAAATAAAATTTGTAACGACCCTCCTCGCTATCTGATCCATTACTTGTGAAAAGTGGCTACCTTCTAGCCCCAGCCGTGCTCAGTCCTTAGGGGGGTTTTTATTCTCAAGTAATGGATACGGGTGCGTTGACATAAATAAAAATTTAAGGTAGCTCATTGAAGTACGAAATAGAGGAATAGAAAGAATAATGGAGGTGAATGAAAACAATAATAGGGATCCAGTACTTGGGATAGTGATTAAAGATGTCATACCACCACTAATATATTAACTCACCCTGCCATTGTAGGGTGTTTAGAGTAACTTTTCGTTAACGCGCCTTCATTTTTCGTGAGATAATAAGTAATTTAAAGTTTAGAATTCATATTTATTAACAATAAGTGAAAGTTAATTGAACAAAAGAATTAAATCATGTAGTAAAGTGAAAAGTATTGGGAATGGATTCTTAGAATTTAATGTAATAGTGTAATGTTTATGATATAATAGAAAATTCAATGATAATTAAGTAAAGGGTGATTTGTTAAGAGCTTGATAACTTTTTTTTTAAAAAAACGCATAAAATTTGCAAAATCTCATCGGTTCTTTATTTGAAACGTTAGATTGGTCCATGACATTTACTTTTTGAAGATAATTTCATTTAAATGTTGACCGCGGCTGCGTCTTAGGTGGTCCATTCGGAAAGTCCAATTTTGGGCAACTTTTTCGAGCATTTCGGCCGGAATAGCCCGAATTTCTTCGGAAATGTTGTCTTCCAAAGCTGGAATAGATGCTGGCTTATTTCTGTAGACTTTAGACTTGACGTAGCCCCACAAAAAATAGTCTAAAGGCGTCAAATCGCATGATCTTGGTGGCTAACTTACCGGTCCATTTCTTGAGATGAATTGTTCTCCGAAGTTTTCCCTCAAAATGGCCATAGAATCGCGAGCTGTGTGGCATGTAGCGCCATCTTGTTGAAACCACATGTCAACCAAGTTCAGTTCTTCCATTTTTGGCAACAAAAAGTTTGTTAGCATCGAACGATAGCGATCGCCATTCACCGTAACGTTGCGTCCAACAGCATCTTTGAAAAAATACGGTCCAATGATTCCACCAGCGTACAAACCACACCAAACAGTGCATTTTTCGGGATGCATGGGCAGTTCTTGAACGGCTTCTGGTTGCTCTTCACTCCAAATGCGGCAATTTTGCTTATTTACGTAGCCATTCAACCAGAAATGAGCCTCATCGCTGAACAAAATTTGTCGATAAAAAAGCGGATTTTCTGCCACTGATTTTGGTAATAAAATTCAATGATTTGAAAGCGTTGCTCGTTAGTAAGTCTATTCATGATGAAATGTCAAAGCATACTGAGCATCTTTCTCTTTGACACCATGTCTGAAATCCCACGTGATCTGTCAAATACTAATGCATGAAAATCCTAACCTCAAAAGAATCACCCTTTACTAAGAGATGTAACGATGTAAAAATTATGAGTGATTATGAAATTCCGAGTAAATTTTTTTTTTAAGCGCACAATTTGAAGATAAATATAAAGTTTGACTTACCAATTCAAATCCTTTGTCTTCAGGCCTGATGATGAGATTTGTGAAGTCTAATTCGAGGAAAAAAAAATTTTAAATCTTCAATTTGATGCGCTCAAATTGCGATACAAATTATGGTTCGTTGTATGTTAAATGTATTTGGTGATTTAAGTGTGGGAGACGTATATCCCATGGAACTTCTAAAAAAAATTCTTGTTTTGATTGGGCTTTGCAGGCAAAATAGTGTTCTATGATGAAACTTCTGCAGCAGTCTTCTCTTAAATAGTTTGGTCGGGTTTTTAAGAATGATATGGTTGTAATTGTAAATCTGTCGAGATATCCTTAGTTGTTTATATCCAATAAAGGGAACAAGGCAAGCTAAAAAGCAAGCTGTTAGAAGCACGTGGATCCAGAAGGACCCACGACCTATTCGGAAAAAACAATGTTCAATCTATACAATGTATGTCTCAATGGATAAATACGAAATAAACTTACCATAAAAAGAAGGGAGACAAAATTTACGAATTAGTTGATAGTATGAGATGAAATCAATTAAAGATGTATCGCGGTAAATGCGATGCCAATTTTCGTTAGATATCCTTTTCTGTTTGTTTTATTTTTTTTTCACAATTTTTCTTTTTCTTTGTTTGTTAAAATTTTAAATCGAATTTGACGTAACAAAGATAGCTTTAGAAATCGAATAAAATTTTCTCTGAATGAAGTTTTAATTATTTTAATTTCAAAACGAAAGACTACTTGAACAAAAAAAGTTTTAAATTTAGCAAGTAACAAAAAATCCGGTACTTAGTGTTACATCAAATGTAATGCGACAGACCATGACACAGCACATTGCAAAAAAAAAAAAAAAAAAAAAAAAAAAAAAACTTTACTCCCATATATCTTTTAAATGGTAAACTCCGATCTTCCCAGATAAATCATCCCTCAATTCATAGTGTCGATTCCCGACCTTTCGTATCACATTTGCTTTTATGCCGGTCGGAGCTAATTTAGCGTTAATGTTATCGATCTTAGAGCTTTGAACAAAGTTCCTTCGTATCACATGCTGCCCAATTTCTAATTCGCGTTCTTTGCTCCTTTTATTATATGACTTCTCGTTTCTTCTGAACGCTTCTCTTAATTTCTTCTGTACGTCAGATCGCAGCAAAGCAAATTGATCTGCTCTACTAATCTCAGTATCGGTATCTTCTAACATCTTCAAGTTTCTTAACAATGAATAGTCCTTTCCGTGATTAACCATTGTCTGACCAAAAACTAATTGATAAGGCGTTCTCCCAGTACTTTGGTGGAAATTATTGCGCAATGCACAATTTACACTGCTCAAGTATATATCCCACTGACGATGGTTATCCCTAACATATGAGCGTAACGCCGCATTAATGGAACGGTTCACGCGTTCGCTTGCGTTGGCTTGTGGGCTATGGACTGCGGTATATTGGTGTTTAATACCGAACTTTCCCAGTATCCTTTGAAACTCTGAGCAACGAAATTGAGTGCCATTATCCGTTACTATAACTTCTGGCACTCCAAAACAGCCAAAAATGTAATCTCTCAAATACTCTATAATGGGTTTTGCACTAAGTCTTCGTAAGGAATGTAGAAATGTAAATTTAGAATAATGATCTAAAATCACTAATATTGCGATATGTCCCTTAGCCGTCCTCGGAAAAGGACCTATTATGTCCACATACAACCTTTGGAAAGGCCTCTCTGTTTCAACCATCTTACCTAGGGGTGGCCTCAAAGTCATAGTAGGGACCTTGGAAGTCCTACAGAGGTCACAACAGCGAACGTAATCTTTTACATCGGAAGCTAGTCTTGGCCAAAAAAAATGTCGCCTAATTCTTTCGAGGGTCTTCGCAATCCCACAATGAGCAGCCGTTGCTTGGTCATGGGATGCATAAATTACTCCTTGTCTTAATTCTGTAGGGACCAATAAACGCCACTCGTCTGATTCATCACCAAACTCGTTCGGAACTCTAACCTTTTTATAAATGAATTTACCCATTACTTTATAATCGGGAAACTGAGATCTCGAATATTCGTCTCTCCATTCAGAATACTCTTTACTGTCGAATGCTCTAGACTCTAAATCTATCGTCGGGAGTATTTCTACCTCTAATTCCGAAAGAACATTCCCAATCTCATAGGCACGAGACAAGGCGTCCGGAACAATATTATCCTTCCCTCGTCTATGCTCAATTGTAAATTCAAAGGCCTGTAATTTTAGTGCCCACCTTGCAAGTCGTCCAGAAAGGTCCGTCTGTCCCATAAGCCATTTAAGACTCGCATGGTCCGTAATGACTTTAAATTCATGACCTTCGATGTATGCCCTAAATTTGCGAATAGCTAATACGACAGCAAGGCATTCCAATTCTGTTACTGTATAGTTGCGCTGTGACTTATTGAGTTTCTGCGACATATACGCAATGGGCCGCTCACATCCCTGTTCATCAACCTGTGCTAACACAGCACCAATGCCTACTGTGCTAGCATCACACTGTAACACGAATGGCTTGGAAAAATTAGGGTTAATTAAAACAGGGGCAGTAGACAATTTGTGTTTCAATAATTCAAAAGATCTTTGCGCATCTTCCGTCCAGGTAAATGATTTTCGCTTAGACAGCAATTCCGTCAAAGGGAATGTACAAGTCGAAAAGTCTTCTATAAAACGTCGGTACCACCCGACCATACCTAGGAATTGTCTCAATTTTCGTACTGATTTAGGAACCGGGAATTCGGAAATGGCACACACTTTATCTGGATCGACCCTCAATGATCCATTACCCACAATATATCCAAGGTATTTGACCTCCTTGATGGCAAAGCAACTTTTGTTCACATTTATAGTGAGTCCAGCCTGACGAAGACGGTAAGCGACTTGCTGTAAGTGTTTTAGATGATCCTCAAAACTCGCTGATACAATCAAAAGATCGTCCAAATATACAAAGACGTGTGTCTTCATGTTATATGGTATAACACGATCCATTAAACGGCACATCGTCTGTGGGGAATTACATAATCCGAACGGCATTCTGGTAAATTGATACAAAGGACGATTAGGCACAGTAAATGCTGTTTTGTGCTTTGCATTCTCCGATAACCTAATTTGCCAGAATGCGTCCTTCAAGTCAACTTTAGAAATAAAGTGAACTGGCGGTAGTCTAGATATAATTCCCTCAATATTGGGCATCGGGTATGAATCCTTTACCGTTACTGAATTTAACTTTCGGCTGTCAATACAAAAACGAACTTTGTTTGGTTTAATTACTAAAACACCCGGTGATGACCACGCCGAATTTGGACACTCCTCAATTACACCTAAAGAAAGCATCCTGTCAATCTCCCCACATAATAACTTTTCGCGTGCTGGAGAGATTGGATAATATCGCTGTCTAATAGGTTTGGCATTACCGGTATCGATTACGTGTTCTACTAGAGAAGTGCAACCTAAACCTTCTTACTCCGAGTTCGGAAACAATTGCACTATAGCCTCCAACTTCTTTAGTTGGTCGTTAGACAATGCCTCCTCGTCCTCAGCAGTATTTATCTCATCAATAGAATCAGTCGAAATCTTAAGACCAAACCTTAACCAAAAGTCCATACCGCATATTACGTCTTGTTTTATTGAAGGAATTACTAAAAACTCAAAACTAGACGTCCTCCCCTGAAACGAAAATTCTAAATTTATGATTCCTAAAATATCCTGTTTTTGTCCATCTGCAGTTCGAACGTGCCCTCGACGTATTTCAAAATTTCTAAACTTTGTAACTGTTTCAGACAATTTTCCACCCACTACGCTTTTGTTCGCTCCACTATCAAGTAGAGCAAAATAAAGATCCCCATTAATATTCAACGGTACATAAGGCCTTGGGTCTGAGTCACGAGTTACGATAGACGATATGGTATAATTTCGAAAACACTTCAGCTGTTTCCAAAATAATCTCATTCGCATTGCTCTCCTCACTGCTCTATTACTATTCTTATTAATATCAACATTAAAATTTTCTACAATCGGGTGAATTTGTACGTCAGGGTTCTTACTAAATTTGACGGAATCCTCTATATCTGATCTTAAAATTTCGGATGTTGCCTTTTCCGCCGAAGGACATCCGGTTTTCCGTTTCCCTGTACATTACACCTGGCACATTCTGGCCTATAGATATCCTTGGCTCCACAACCATAACAAAATTTTGTTCTATCCTTGGTGCAATCCTTGTAGATGTGACCGGATTCTTGACAATTCCAACACTTCACCGAGTCCATACCACAAATATCGTCTTGACTATGACTATTCTCTAATACCTCTGCAACATGGAGTTTTTTACGAGATTCTCGCCAAGTATTACCTATCTGCGTATCCTTAATAAACTTCTCATGCCGTCTTACCGCCTTTCTTAAGTCCGCTACACTAGTAATGTCCATGTGCAATAACTCGTGTCTTATATCTATTCTCAAATTACGAATCATCATCTCACATAATTCCTCATTTGACAAAGGTACTTGTAATCTATCTGACAATGTAAGAACGGCATCGTGATAATCATCAAAACACTCGTTTTGGCGTTGTTTCCGCTTTCTTATATCGTCTTTTATGTCATAATCATTATAGAAGTCTTTATATTGCCTTCTAAGTGCCTCTGATAGCCTTGACCATTCTATGACCCGCTGTTCACGATTATATCGCCAAAACCATTCTAGGGCTTTCCCGTCGAAGAGCATATGAGCGTGCCGAGACAGCAGACGAAAATCCCCCCGAAGAGTATTGTTGGTCATTATCTCCACTCTATATATGAATTCGTCAACCGTAATATCCTTCCCATTACCTGAGAAGGTGAGGCGCCAATTTCTTATTACATTCAATGTTCGTTCCGAATTGTCATATACAATGGACGGTTCACTATTGCTTCCAGCTGAAGTACTTGTATCATTAGTCGGAGGAGTCCCTGCGGCCGAATTTAATCTAAGTTCCCTGATGGCATTTCCTAGCTGCGATGTAATTACTGAAGTTATCTCGTTACGAAACTCACTCAGTGAACCAGAAACCATTCCACGAATCTGTTCCTCATTTAAGCTATTAATTGGAACTACATTAATTCCATCACCGCATTCATTCCTTGTCAAACTTCTACTTTGTCTCATGTTCCTTCTAACGGACCTAGTTACAATTCTATCGCCTGGTTGATTTCCCCCACCTACTGCATCAGAATTTCCCTCACATTCCATGCTCAGATCCTCTCTACTACGTGTTACGGGCATCTCAATTCCAATAGAACAAATTTGATTTTAACAATTAACAAACAAAACACACATCCAAACAAAAAAAAACAAAATTCTATAATTTATATATGTAAATGTATATAAGCAGATTCAAATACTCACTACTCAATGAAGGTTTAGCGCTACCGAAATATACTCTAATCTCCAATCACAGGATCCCAGAAGAGCAAAGATAACTCCTTAAAGTATTATTCCATATTAAACTTAGAATAAAAATTCTTCAAAGTTAGAATTTCTTTGCCAAACAAATAATCGGTAATAATAAGTATGAGCTATTAAAATTCACTCAAAATTCATCATTATTACGTCTTTATAAGAAGAATATAGATAGTAAGATATCGAAAATTATATAAATAGCTAACACACGGTATGAATTCAAATTGATCCGAAACAAAAATCCAATAGCAGCCATTTATATAGGAAATTAAATGTTAATTGAAAGTATTACGTTCCTCCACTTTTGCTGTGATAATAACAGGAAAATCTGTAATAACCTTCAATAACTAGGACATAAAAAGGACAAAAGTGAAAGAAAGGAAAAACAATGTAGCTTTTTTTTTTTTGGTGCCTCAGCAATGATCAGAAAATGATGTTAGCTATTCCGATCAATGATTCTGAAATGTCTTAGCTGAGGCCCCACGTTGGGCGCCATTAAATATGTAACGACCCTCCTCGCTATCTGATCCATTACTTGTGAAAAGTGGCTACCTTCTAGCCCCAGCCGTGCTCAGTCCTTAGGGGGGTTTTTATTCTCAAGTAATGGATACGGGTGCGTTGTCATAAATAAAAATTTAAGGTAGCTCATTGAAGTACGAAATAGAGGAATAGAAAGAATAATGGAGGTGAATGAAAACAATAATAGGGATCCAGTACTTGGGATAGTGATTAAAGATGTCATACCACCACTAATATATTAACTCACCCTGCCATTGTAGGGTGTTTAGAGTAACTTTTCGTTAACGCGCCTTCATTTTTCGTGAGATAATAAGTAATTTAAAGTTTAGAATTCATATTTATTAACAATAAGTGAAAGTTAATTGAACAAAAGAATTAAATCATGTAGTAAAGTGAAAAGTATTGGGAATGGATTCTTAGAATTTAATGTAATAGTGTAATGTTTATGATATAATAGAAAATTCAATGATAATTAAGTACTAAGAGATGTAACGATGTAAAAATTATGAGTGATTATGAAATTCCGAGTAAATTTTTTTTTTAAGCGCACAATTTGAAGATAAATATAAAGTTTGACTTACCAATTCAAATCCTTTGTCTTCAGGCCTGATGATGAGATTTGTGAAGTCTAATTCGAGGAAAAAAAATTTTTAAATCTTCAATTTGATGCGCTCAAATTGCGATACAAATTATGGTTCGTTGTATGTTAAATGTATTTGGTGATTTAAGTGTGGGAGACGTATATCCCATGGAACTTCTAAAAAAAATTCTTGTTTTGATTGGGCTTTGCAGGCAAAATAGTGTTCTATGATGAAACTTCTGCAGCAGTCTTCTCTTAAATAGTTTGGTCTGGTTTTTAAGAATGATATGGTTGTAATTGTAAATCTGTCGAGATATCCTTAGTTGTTTATATCCAATAAAGGGAACAAGGCAAGCTAAAAAGCAAGCTGTTAGAAGCACGTGGATCCAGAAGGACCCACGACCTATTCGGAAAAAACAATGTTCAATCTATACAATGTATGTCTCAATGGATAAATACGAAATAAACTTACCATAAAAAGAAGGGAGACAAAATTTACGAAATAGTTGATAGTATGAGATGAAATCAATTAAAGATGTATCGCGGTAAATGCGATGCCAATTTTCGTTAGATATCCTTTTCTGTTTGTTTTATTTTTTTTTTCACAATTTTTCTTTTTCTTTGTTTGTTAAAATTTTAAATCGAATTTGACGTAACAAAGATAGCTTTAGAAATCGAATAAAATTTTCTCTGAATGAAGTTTTAATTATTTTAATTTCAAAACGAAAGACTACTTGAACAAAAAAAGTTTTAAATTTAGCAAGTAACAAAAAATCCGGTACTTAGTGTTACATCAAATGTAATGCGACAGACAATGACAAATTTTGACAAAAGTCTTTATAGAAATAAAATTTCCATACGTGGTATATATTAAACTACAAAAGGGCCGATTAAATACGTATATAATTAAGTTTAAAGTTTCTATAGAAATAAAATTTTGACAAAATAAAATGTTGACAACATTTTCTATAGAAGTAATATTTTGACAAAATTTTCTATAGAAATAAAATTTGGAAAAATTTTTCTATAGAAATAAAATTTTTACAAAATTTTATATAGAAATAACATTTTGACAATGTTTTCTAAAAAATAAAATTTTGGTAGATTATTTTTGGCTCGAGTGGCAACCATGATTATGAACCGATATGGACCAATTTTTGTGTGATTGGGGATCGGCTATATATAACTATAGACCGATATGGACGAATTTTGGCATGGTTATTAGTGGCCTTATACTAACACCACGTACCAAATTTCAACCGGATCGCATGCATTTTGCTCCTCTAAGAGGCTCCGGAGGTCAAATCTGGGGATCGGTTTATATGGGGGCCATATATAATTATAGGTCGACGTGGACCAATTTTTGCATGGTCATTAGAGAGCATATACCAACACCATGTACCAAATTTCAGCCGGATCGGATGAAATTTGCTTCTCTTAGAAGCTTCGCAAGCCAAATCGGAGGGATCGGTTTATATGGGGGCTATATATTATTATGGACCGATGTGGACCAATTTTGCATGGTTGTTAGAGACCATATACTTACACCATGTACCAAATTTCAGCCTGATCGGATGAAATTTGCTTCTTTTAGAGCAATTGCAAGCCAAATTTGGGGGTCCGTTTATATGGGGGCTATACGTAAACGTGGACCGATATGGACCAATTCTTGCATGGTTGTTAGAGACCATATACTAACACCATGTACCAAATTTCAGCCGAATCGTATGAAATTTGCTTCTCTTAGAGCAATCGCAAGACAAATTTGGGGGTCCGTTTATATGGGGGCTATACGTAAAAGTGGACCGATATGGCCCATTTGCAATACCATCCGACCTACATCAATAACAACTACTTGTGCCAAGTTTCAAGTCGATAGCTTGTTTCGTTCGGAAGTTAATATACCCCCATCCTATGGTGGAGGGTATAAAAAAAATGTTTGGGCTAAGGTCAACTTGACTTTAGTAATTCAGAAAAATTCTTTAGATTTAATGAAATTGCCTTTTAATTTGTTGTCGACGTTTTTTACTTGAAACATAGCATAATTTCTATTGGAAGCCGAGTCTTAATTTGGAAAATAAAGTTGTCGTTAACTCGTTTGTAAAGGACTTTGATAGCATATGAAGAAAAAAAACTTGAAAAAGCGAAAAATTAAAATTTGCTTCCTAGAAGCAAGTACACAAAACCAAATTTAAAAGAGAAATGTGTCTTAAAAGTATCTTTACTTGTATTCTACGCTTGTTTGGTTCGGAATCAATATCAAAATTTTTAAAGTTAAGACAAAATCTTTGGAACCGGGCATGGTTTTTTTCAGTGCAGTAATGTTGCACAATTTTTTTGAATATTTAAAATTTGTACTTTCCTTTAAGCGGTAGTGGTTTAGCAAAAATTTGATAAACATTGTTTTTTATTGTATGTTGCAAAGAAATACTCTTTTATATATACACTGAAAAAAAGCATTCCGGTTCCAAAGATTTTTTTTACACAAATGATTATGGTATTGATTCCGAGCCAAAGAAGCGGAGAATTGAAGTATGCACACTTTTAAGACAGAATACTCTTTTAAGTTTAAGTTTTGCGTACTTGATTCTAGGTAATAACTTTTAATTTATTTGTTTTTTTCTGTTGAGTTCCCCATGTGCTATTAAAGTTCTTTAAAAACGTGTTAACGACATCTTTCAAATGCAAACTCGACAAATATTATGCTATTTATGTTACAGGCAGACGCCAAAATGAATGGAAGCGCATTTATCCATAAAAAATATGTCTCTCAAATACTCACTGACTGACTTAGACTATTCAGTCCATTGTGACACCACATTGGGAAACTTCTCTCTTATCACTGAGTGCTGCCCGATTCCATGTTAAGCTCAAGGGACCTCCTTTTTTATAGCCGAGTCCGAACGGCGTTCCACATTACAGTGAAACCACTTAGAGAAGCTTTGAAACCCTCAGAAATGTTCCAAACATAATATGTTCTAACATATTAACATATATGTCGCATGTATTTTATACTAGTTTATGAACATTATATGATTGCACTTAAAAATAATTTGCTAAAAATTCCAGTTTCAAACATATATTTTTTACATCAAAATCTATGTCTTTTTCGTTCGTGAATGAAGAATAAAATCTTACTGAATTCGTATTTCCCAGAAAATAGTTCCAAATATATATATTGAAGAATGAGCTTCACTAAATCCATTGAAATTCCAAAAAGTCCAAGAGCTCATAAATGCACAAAAAGGGTTAGACTGCACCGAATCTCAATTCAAATCCAACGAATTGAGATACGATTGACGCATTTTGGAGATTACGGTTGACACAAACAATACGACAAAATCTATCATCTCTAGACGGCGCTTCGCCGGGACTGCATTAAACCACCGCAGAGACACTTTCGTGCCACGTCAGATAACTTTGTTGAAAGCCATAATTCGTACCAAAGTTAGCCAATTTGAATAAATCTAAATTGATTCACAAATGTTGTGTTATTTCCAAAATTGTTTTGCTTTTGAACAATAAAATTTAAATAACCATAGCATTTTATTATGTTCCATCACATATCAGCCACTCTGTACACATAATATTTTTTGCACCACAATAACCCTCACCGTATTAATTACTTTAATCCCATTCAAAGAAAACGGCAATAATTACAAGACATCTTTTGTATTTTCTGCTATTTCATTTATTTGTTAAAATTTAAGGACAAACAATTTTTTGTTTAATTATTCGATTTTTATTTTTGTAATTTGTGTTAGGGATTCCTCGCATTTAGCTCTGTCGGTAATTACCCATAAGAGATTAATAACATTTTGTTAAAAAACAAAATAAACTTATAATTTCGGTATTGTATATATATAAAAACAGGGATTTTTTTAAAAATATTCAATACTGTTTCATATATTTTTTAATTTTTGTATTTTTTGTAATAATCTAGAATTTTGTTTGTCTTTTTATTTCCAATTATTTTAAAACATGCATACCAAATACCATCATTATTATAGTAAATAGTTTCAACATTTTAATTATTTTGTTCGTTTACGATTATTATTATATAATAAATAATTTAATTAAAAATCTCTCATAATTGGTGTATGTTTAACACTAAATTGAAATATTGTATTCATATATAATTACGGCATCATTGTCACACTTCACTCGGCTCAAAAAAGGCTATTTGAAAACAAATTTGTTTTTTCTTTATTAAAATTTCAAACAATTTTTGTTTGTTGTAATTTTTTGTTTTACATAAAAACAATGAGTAAATGTTCATGAAAACTGGTGCATCACTTGGTTAGTTATTGTAAAACACATACAAGATACAACAAGACAGTTGTTATGGTAAAATATTAATTTGTTGTATTGGACTTATTTTGCAAATATGTTATATGTATATAGTTTAAGCATTTTATTGATTAATTTTAATTTAAGGATAACTCATATCTTTTTTAAGAATATTTTGCAATATTATAAATTGAAATATAAACACATGGTAAAAGGTTTTGCGGCCGTAGTTTATAAGTCATACATAAAGTTTCATCCCAGAAAAAAATAGTATTTTATTACATTTAATGTACATACAAATTAGGTCCGCCTAAGGTAGTGGACCTAATTTGCGTAGTTTTCGCTAGCAATTTAAATGCTCTCATTTTTTTCCAGAGACGGATTTCATTTTCACTTCACAAGTAGTACCTTCAATGTTTTGTGCAGTTTTCGCAGTAAATACAGTAAGGAAAAAAATCTCAAAAATTATATAAAATTGTACCGTTCAAATTCTCGGCACCTGAAAAAACCATGTCAGGATCCAAAAATGTTGCCTATACACTAATGGTTTTGGTATTGATTCCGAGCCAAAGAAGTGGAGAATTGAAGTAGGGATACATTTATACAGTTCTTGTTTAAATTTGAGTTTTGCATACTTGATTCTAAGAAACAAATTTTAATTTATTATTATTTTTTTCAGTTTTTTTCATGTGCCTTCAATGTGATTTGGACGTGACTTCAAGTATTGAAAAACATCTTCTATTTGTGAACACACTCTTCTATTGTAGTGAAGGTACAAAAAGGCTTGTTGGATGTGAGTAAAGAAATGTGATATTTTGATAAAAAATATATATATAATTTTTTTTTTTAATTTTTCATGCATTCTATCGCTTATCTAAAAAAAATTTTATTTATTGGATTTAGCATTTTTTTCGACAAAATTTAAATAACTTGTACCATTTTATTAATTGTTACTTTGTTCAATTAAAAATAAACTAAATAAAAATAGCGAGTCATAAAAAATTGAATTAAAAGAACCCTGCACTGAAAAAAAGCATTCCCTGGTTCAAAAGATTTTGTCTTTACTTTAAAAATTTTGGTATTGATTCCGAGCCAAAAAAGCAGAGAATACAAGTAAGGATACTTTAAAGACACAATTCTCTTTTAAATTTAGGTTTTGTGTACTTGCTTATAGGAAGCAAATTTTAATCTTTCGCTTTCTCACCTTTTTTTCTTCATATGCTATCAAAGACCTTTAAAAACTAGCTAACAACAACTTTATTTTCCAAATTAAGACTCGACTTCTTTTGGAAATTATGCTATGTTTCAAGTAAAAACGTCTTTAAAATAAAGTTTTGAAAAACGTGTCCTATATTTGAACGATTTTTTGCTTTGTATTTAAGATGCAAAAGCACAACAAATTTAAAGACAATTTCATTAAATTTAAAGAATTTTTCTGAATTATTAAAGTCAAGTTGACCTTAGCCCAAACATTTTTTCTTTCATGTTATGAAACCCATTTTTAAGTGAAATCGCTTAATTGTAAGGACAATACGACTTCATTGAAAAGTTAATCGACTTTTGGACAAGGAAAAAAACTTTATATTAGAGAAATGCATCTTCTATGCTAAGCAAAATTTGCAATCGTATTTTAAAGACATTAAATCTTTGATCTCACGACAATATTTTTTTCAGTGTGTGTAGTTAAAATAAAGAACATCTTTGGGAAGCCTTTTTGGGAATTGCTTTTATAGTTGTGGCTTTGGAAGAACTTCTAATTTTTCCCAAATTCTGAATCGACTATACTTAGATTATACTTTGTTTCAAGTAAAAAGTCTTTAAAATAAACGGTTTTTGCTTTGTAGTCAATATGTCAATAAATTTAAAGAAAATTTCTTTAATTTTTAAGAATTTTCCAGAAATATTAAATTAATGTTGACCTGAGTCAAACAAAATTTTCTTTCATGTTAGGATAACCTTTTATTGAAAGCGACATGTTTTAGAAATTCTCAACGGTTACGTTGATTCAAACATTCATTGATGTGGCTTTGAAACACTATGATCACCCAGCAAAAAAAGCGTCGCCGAAGAAGTAATGAAACTGTTATTTTTGGATCCGGAAGTGGTGTAAAATTGATGCAGAAGCGATGAATTTAACATGGGCTTGTCATAGGACGGAAGTCCTCCATTTCAACAGCTGTTGCACTGGATTTGCATGACTTCTTTAGATGTGATCCGAATTCAATGTTTTGGATGTAAATTAAAAAATTCTGTGACATTTTGTCAAATAAATAATTTGTATAATTTTTTATATTTTTTAACCTTTTCACTACCGATATAAACCTAATGTTAAAAACTTTAATTTTTCTTCTGTTTCTACTTGTACTAACAGCATGTAGAACAAAAATTGTAATTTTGAGAACCTACCTCAATTACTTCAAGAGCTATACGAGCTTGTTCTGAAACCTTGATTCTTGAATTGTGACCAAATGGCCTTACGAAAATAAGCGCTATTTTGCCTATAATATCTTTCAACGTGTGAGAAAAAATACAAAAAAACCCGAAGCTATAGTTTTTGTATGAATGTCCATTTACTAGAATATAGAATTTGTTGACTTTTTCGAATGTCCTTCTAAGTGGACATCGGTAGTGAAAGGGTTAATGGATTCCAACGCTTGTCGGAAACGTTTGACCTCAAATATTTTTAAAAATTCACAATTTTTTCAGATTCGATTTAGCATTTTTTTCGACAAAATTGTAATGATTTGTAACATTTTATGAATTCTTACTCTGTTTTTAACCTATTTGAAACAAACAAAGTTAAATTGCCCATTAAAAGTATGAAATAAAATAAAGAAATAAAATAAAATAAAGAACATCATCTTCTGGAAGTGCTTTTAAAGTTGTGCCTTTGGAAGAACTTCCAAATTTTTTTTGCTGGGCAATGATACACCGATCTGAGTGAAACTTTTGTATTATGTATTATTGTATTTTGTATTATTGCGACAGCAGTTTGTCAAGACCATCCTCGTAATGCATGGCGTACTCTGTATAGCGATCTTCTCTAAAACAAAAACTCACCGAATTGATTTGTTTAAAAATTGTTGATTTCTTTAGCTGCATTAAAAATTTAATTAAAAACATATGTATTGACATATCTTTCTACGAATTTTCATCTCAATTGAATCTTTTTAATTTAATAATAAATATATTTTAATTTAAATATTTGCAAAATTTTCTCAAAATAACAGATATTGAGTATTTATCCTATATATAGGATCAATATTATTGTATTTTTTTAAAGATCTTTAACATAAAAATCTATTTGTAAATATTTGTTTCCATTTCATACTCACTCACACACTTATATAGATATGAGTATATACACATACATATAGAATTACTACGATAATAAGTATATCATTGGGTATAGTTTTTAGCAATTATGTAGTTGAATATCCATCCTCCAAGAATTCTATTTCGGTAAGGTTAGTTTGTGATTCATTTGTTTTACAGGAGGGAGATTATCTTACAGACTACATTTCTAATACTTGTATTTTCTAATTTGACTACTTGAAAATTCCATAAAATGTAATATTTGTTTTCTTTTGTATTCATTTTTACGAAATTAATTCAGCCTTATTTGTGTATAGGTTTATGTTTTTGTTTTTTGCTTGGTTTTGTTATATAAATTTTTATCCCTGCAAACATTTTCTACTGAAAATATATCTAATTATATTGGCTCAAAATCTTCTCAGTGTAGTTTCGGCTATGATAGCTGATATGGTATTTGCAATGGGCAAATATTAGCTATCTCGTAGACATTTGATCGGTTAAAATCTTTTATATAATCGTACAACTGCAACACTAGATATTTAGCACTTGTCCAAAAATATTTAACACTGGCAGCAGCTGTTTAAAAACAATCACATGAAACAAGTGAAATCTTAGATTGTTAATGTATGAAGTGAATCGAGGAAACGTCACTTTATCAAAATACAATTTGGCAACAATGACGTGATTTGCACTGGTGAGATGTGCTGAATAGAACACCAGTCAGTGTTGCCAGGCGATTTTTTATTCTTCCACCCAAATCTTAAGAAAAAAAAACTCCTAAATTGGTCTAGGCTTTTTTCAAAAACCAAATTTAAGAATGTAAAAAAGTACAAAAAGTGTCCCAAATTTCGTGAAAAAAATCCTGTAGTGATACACTTTAAAAACTAAATTTAACACAAATATATATACTGAAAGAAGAGTTTTCATTTCTGAGAAATGAAATTTTAGACAAACTACACGCTCACATAAAATCGCTTCTGTAACATATACTCCCAAACATATTTTGCTTCAAACATATATATTTTTGGGTATTCCCCAAACATTTATATGTTTGATCTCTTCCAATATATAATATGTTTGAAAGCATATTGGCCTAAACAATATATGTTTGGGTAGTCTAAGTTCCAAACATTTTGTATTTTTGCATCCAAATTCAATAATGTTGTCTTCCAAAAAACAATATGTTATTATGTGAACATATAATATGTTTGGAAGCATTTTGCACCCAAAAATATTATATAATATTATATGCTTAAAAAAAATTCTCCCAAACAATATTGTGCTCAAAATTTTATTTATTTATTTATATATTTACAATCATAATGAATTATGAAAATAAACAGGTATATAGGTGCTAACAATATAGGTTTTCGACCTGAATGCTCAAAATTTTGTTTCTACCCAATTGTATATTCCCCCACATCTTTCTCACTTCCACGAGATTTTTTAGTTCTTAGCACCTTTTTCTGTAATACAAACATTGTAGAAGAAATTATTCAATTGTATGATTTTTTTATTTTAATTTTACCTTTTGCCGGACGGGGATTCGAACAGCGGACCACACAGTTTGTAAGGATCAAAGAAGTAGCTGATCAATTGCCCAAGGAAAAATAAAATGTTAATTTTGTAATAACAAGCAACAACCACCAACTTAATTCAATATCGCTCCCTGTTAAATAGCGCTCCAAGCTCCTAAACACATATATGTTTATAGGCTATTTCTAAATTAATATATGTTTGCATCCAAGCATATTATATTTACAAACATTTTATGTCCAAAACATAATATGTTCTAACATATTAACATATATGTCCCAAACATGTTATGCTAGTTTATGAACATTATATGCTTGCACTCAAAAATATTGTGTTTAAAAATTTGTGTTCCAAACATATAATGTTTATAGCCAAACATATGAAAAACAGTCTTTTTCATCCGTGTAAGTTTTCGTTTAATGCTAAAAATTTTCTTTTGAAGTAAATAAAATATAAAATTTGCTCTTTAAGCAAATACTTTATAACAAAAGACAATTTCGTTTAAAATTTCGTCCCTGAAGAAATTATTTTTTCTTTGGATGTAATAATACAATATGTATATCAATTTAAAAAGCACACTTACTCTTAAAATGCTTTCAGCTGCTAACAGAAGCTTTTAAAAAAGATAACGAAAATAATGCTATTGCATACTTGCTTGTATTTAGGATCTTCTTGTTGACTTCCCTCATCTTTTTTTCTCATAATTCATGCCATAATTGTTCCGAATTTTCTTGAGAATTGCTCCTCTTTATAAGGTCTAAGATATTTGTTTACCACCAAAAATCCCCCTAGATAAATGTTACCCCTAAAAATGCACCTAAACGAGAAAAAACCCTAAATTTGGGGGGATACCCCTAACCAGGCAACACTGACACCAGTGCAACTGAACACAGTTTCCGATTTGAAATGACTTTAATGGACTGTATGTGAGATTAGGCTTCCAGAATAGTTTGATAAGAAAAACAGAGAAAGAAAAAAGGCAATATCAGTTTCAGTTGATAACAGAGATATTTTATTGCAAACGGCGGCAGCTTACCAGTTAGATGACTGTGCACAAAGTAAAGTTACAATTATTTCTGTTAATAGTCATACATAATGAGATTGAATTCATCAATAGGTTTGTATGAAAGAGAAGGACAACTACTTCAAAGATACAAAGAAAAACACCTTTCTCTGCACAAAAAAAAAAAATTTTTTCTGATTCCAGCAAGAAATTAATTGATCCAATTTATTTTTGAATTGAAATGTCTTCAATCACGAAAATGATAATATCAATCACAGTTTTAATTGGGCAAAAAAAAAATACTTGATTAAAAAATTATTTGATTTCATTAGAAAATTTCAATTTTTAATTGATTCAATTAAAAATTTAGTTGATGTTGATTTCAGAACTCAAATATTTTTATACCCTCCACCATAGGATGGGGGTATATTAACTTTGTCATTCCGTTTGTAACACATCGAAATATTGCTCTAAGACCCCATAAAGTATATATATTCTGGGTCGTGGTGAAATTCTGAGTCGATCTAAGCATGTCCGTCCGTCCGTCCGTCTGTCCGTCCGTCCGTCCGTCTGTCCGTCTGTCCGGCTGTCCGTCCGTCTGTGGAAATCACGCTAACTTCCGAACGAAACAAGCTATCGACTTGAAACTTGGCACAAGTAGTTGTTATTGATGTAGGTCGGATGGTATTGAAAATGGGCCATATCGGACCACGTTTACGTATAGCCCCCATATAAACCGATCCCCAAATTTGGCTTGGGGAACCTCCCGGAGCAGCAAAATTCATCCGATCCGGTTGAAATTTGGTACGTGGTCTTAGTATACGGTCTCTAACAACCATGCAAAAATTGGTCCATATCGGTCCATAAATATATATAGCCCCCATATAAACCGATCCCCAGATTTGACCTCCGGAGCCTCTTGGAGGGGCAAAATGCATCCGATCCGGTTGAAATTTGGTACCTGATGTTAGTATACGGCCTCTAACAACCATGCAAAAATTGGTTCATATCGGTCCATAATTATATATAGCTCCCATATAAACCGATCCCCAGATTTGACCACCGGAGCCTCTTGGAAGAGCAAAATTCATCGGATCCAGTTGAAATTTGGTACATGGTGTTAGTATATGGTCTCTAACAACCATGCAAAAATTGGTCCATATCGGTCCATAATTATATATAGTGCCCATATAAACCGTCCCCAGATTTGACGTCCGGAACCTCTTGGAGGAGCAAAAGTCATCCGATACGGTTGAAATTTGGTACATTTTGTCAATATATGGCCTCTAACAGCCATGTCAAAATTGGTCCATATCGGTCTTTAGTTATATATAGCCGATGACTTATTACACAAAAATTGGTCCATATCGCCAAAAACAATCTACCAAAACTTTATTTCCATAGAAAATTTTGTCAAATTTTATTACTATAGAAAGTTTTGTCAAAATTTCATTTCTATAGAAAGTTTTGTCAAAAGTTTATTTCTATACAAATGTTTGTCAAAATTTTATTTCCATAGAAAATTTTGTCAAAATTTTATTTCTATAGAAAATTTTGTAATCTACCAAAACTTTATTTCCATAGAAAATTTTGTCAAATTTTATTACTATAGAAAGTTTTGTTAAAATTTCATTTCTATAGAAAGTTTTATCAAAAGTTTATTTCTATAGAAATGTTTGTCAAAATTTTATTTCTATAGAAAATTTTGTAAAAAATTTATTTCTGTAGAAAATTTTGTCAACATTTTATTTCTATACAAAATTTTGTCAAAATTTCATTTCTATACAAAATTTTTTCAACATTTTATTTCTATAGAAATTTTTGTCAAAATTGTATTGCTATAGAAAATTTTGTCAACATTTTACTTCCATAGAAAATTTTGTCAACATTTTATTTCTATAGAAAATTTTGTCAAGTTTTTATTTCTATAGAAAATTTTGTCAAATTTTTATTTCTATAGAAAATTTTGTCAAAATTTTATTTCTATAGAAAATTTTGTCAAGGTTTCATTTCTATAGAAAATTTTGTCAAAATTTTATTTCTGTAGAAAATTTTGTCAAACTAGATTATATACGTATTTAATCGGCCTTTTTTTGTTTAATATATACCCCGTATGGGCTAACTTACAATTTAGAAGACAATGTTAAAAAGTTTTACGATACCTTGCCATCGGCAAGTGTTATCGCAACCCAAGTAATTCGATTGTGGATGACAGCCTTTAGTAGAAGTTCCTACGCAATCCATGGTGGAGGGTACATAAGATTCGGCCTGGCCGAACTTACGGCCGTATATACTTGTTTTGTTTAATATATACCCCGTATGGGCTAACTTACAATTTAGAAGACAATGTTAAAAAGTTTTACGATACCTTGCCATCGGCAAGTGTTATCGCAACCCAAGTAATTCGATTGTGGATGACAGCCTTTAGTAGAAGTTCCTACGCAATCCATGGTGGAGGGTACATAAGATTCGGCCTGGCCGAACTTACGGCCGTATATACTTGTTTTAATTAAAAAAGGTAACTATTTTCAATTCCTTTCTGAATGGGCTTAGTGTTTTTAGTTTGATTTACAATTGTTTCCTGAGGAAAGAGATTGCCATACTTAGGCTTAATATTAAGAGCCATATACAAAAGGGAAAAGAACGTTGACGCCTTGAAAAATATTTTCCCGATAACAACCCATGAAAAACTAAGGAAATGAACTAGTATAATATTAACAAGTATTATAACCAGGGCTGTGGAGTCGAGCCAATTTTGCTCGACTCCGACTCCGACTCCGACTCCAGCATTTTTCATCAGCTCGACTCCGACTCCGACTCCGGAGTCGACTCCGGGTAATATAACTAAATCTCATTTTAGTACCACTAATTTGTAGTTCTATTGAGGGGGTATATATGGGATATATATATGGATCGATATAAAGTATCGTATTTATTTTTGTGTCAAGAAAGGTCTTAATTTCGCATTTATACCAATTAAACTCTTTATTTCAAATTTAGGGCAATGTTTAATAAATAAAATAATGATATAAATACCCATCATAATATGAGAAGATACCGACAGTATATGTATTTGTGGACGAAAATTATTATAAAGGGTTATATTCCCATATGCATGAATTTGAATCTGATTTAGACAAAATTGTATATACTTCTAGAAAATCTCTGTACCTAAAATTTAAATCTAACGTTATGGGACTTAACACAATTATAGCAAAAAATAAAAATGCAAAGAAAGTCTAAAGTCGGGCGGGCCGATTGTAACATACTCTGCACAACTTTGTATTTAGATCTACATTTTGATAAAATCTGAAATCAGACTTCTACAAAATCTCGTGCAATATTTGGGAAACATTCATAATTTTTTATATAGCAAAATTTGAGTCACTTTTACCAGTTTTCGACTTAGCAGTGAGTATCAGTAAGAAAAAAAATTGAGATATTTTGCTATATAAATAAAATGTTGACAAATTGTTTTATAGAAATAAAATTTTTAAAAAAATATAAATAGAAATTTTGGAAAAATTTTTGTGTAGTAAATAAAAGTTTGCAAAATTTTCTATAGAAACAAAATTTGAACTAAATTCTCTATATAAATAAATGTTTGAGAAATTTTTCTATATAAATAAATTTTTACCAAATTTTCTATAAAACAAGTATATACAGCAGTAAGTTCGGCCGGGCCGAATCTTAAATACCCACCACCATGAACCAAATATTAGGGTTTCCTTTGAAATTTCAGGAGGGCTTGAGGACACTTCCCGAAGATAAATTTAAAGATTTCAACTATGAGGACTATATCAGATTCTGGATTTATAAGAACCATTTTTGTTTGAGTTTTAGAGGAATCATTAACATCTCTTGTAAGTGTGCAAGAAAATTATAAAATAACGTCTTGATTTGAAATCTTAAATCTGTAGAAGTAAAATCTGGAAATTTTACATTGAGTTTCAAGCAATTTTCATGATCAGTGCGCCTTCTACACCCTCAAGAAGTGAAGTCGGTCTATATGGAGGCATTACCAAATGGACCGATAAAAACTTAATCCGATGCACGTTTTTGTGAGCCTAAAATACCAGAATATTTACAATTTCAGGCAAATCAGATAAAAACTACGGTTTCTAGAAGCCCAAGAAGTAAAATCGGGAAATCGGTCTATATGGGGGATATACCAAAATATGGGCCGATACTCACCATTTTCGGCACACCTCTTTATGGTCCTAAAATACCTCTAGATATCCAATTTCAGACAAATTGGATAAAAACTACGGTTTCTATAAACCCAAGACCCAAATCGGGAGGTCGTTTTATATGGGGACCATACCAAAACATGGACCGATACTCACAATTTTTGGCACACGCATTTGTGGTCCTACAATACCTCTAGATTCCCAATTTCAGGTAAATTGAATAAATACTGCGGTTTCTATAAGCCCAAGAAATAAAATCGGGAGATCGGTCTATATGGGGGCTATACCAAAATATGGACCGATACACACAATTTTTGGCACACGTATTTGTGGTCCCATAATACCTCTAGATTTACAATTTCAGGTAAATTGAATAAAAACAGCTGGTTCTATAAGCCCAAGAAGTAAAATCGGGAGATCGGTCTATAAGGGGGCTATACCAAAATATGGACCGATACTCACAGTTTTCGGCACACGTATTTGTGGTCCTACAATACCTCTAGATTTCCAATTTCAGGTAAATTGAATAAAAACTTCGGATTCTAGAAGCCCAAGAAGTAAACTCGGGAAATCGGTCTATATGGGGGCTATACCAAAATATGGACCGATACTCACCATTTTCGGCACACCTCTTTATGGCCCTAAAATACCTCTAGGTTTCCAATTTCAGACAAATTTGATAAAAACTACGGTTCCTATAAGCCCAAGACCCCAAATCGGGAGGTCGTTTTATATGGGGACCATACCAAAACATGGACCGATACCCACAATTTTTGGCACACGTATTTGTGGTCCTACAATACCTCTTGATTTCCAATTTCAGGTAAATTGAATAAAAACTGCGGTTTTTATAAGCCCAAGAAGTAAAATCGGGAGATCGGTCTATATGGGGGCTATACCAAAACATGGACCGATACTCACCATTTTTGGCACACCTCTTTACGGGCATAAAATACCTCTAGATTTCAAATTGCATGCAAATTGGATAAAAACTAATATTTCTATAAGCCCAAGACCCCAAATCGGGAGGTCGGTTTATATGGGGACTATATCAAAACCTGGACCGATATAGCCCATCTTCGAACTTGACCTGCCTGCAGACAAAGGACGAGTTTGTGCAAAATTTCAGCACGATTGCTTCATTATTGAAGACTGTAGCGTGATTACAACAGACAGACAGACAGACAGACAGACAGACAGACGGACAGACGGACATCGTTATATCGTCTTAGAATTTCTCCCTGATCAAGAATATATATACTTTATATAGTCGGAAATCGATATTTCGATGCGTTACAAACGGAATGACAAACTTATTATACCCCCGTCACCATTCTATGGTGGTGGGTATAAAAACTATAGTAAACAAATTTTGACAAAATTTTCTATAGAAATAAAATTTTGAAAAAAATATCAATAGAAATTTTTGGAAAATTTTTTGTGTAGTAAATAAAATTTTTCAAAATTTTCTAAAGAAATAAAATGCTGCAAAATTTTCTATAGAAAGAAAATTTAGACTAAATTTTCTATAAAAATAAAATGTTGACTAAATTTTCTATCGACATAAAATGTTGTATAAATTTTGTATAAAAAAAATCTATAGTAACAAAATTTTGGCACAATTTTCTATAGAAAAAAAAATTGAAAAAATTATTAATAGAAATTTTGGAAAATTTTTTGTGTAAATAAAATTTTGCACAATTTTCTATAGAAGCAAAATTTTGGCTAAATTTTCTATAGAAAAAAAATTTTTGACAAAATTTTCTACATAAAAATATTTTTATACCCACCACCATAGAATGGTGACAGGGGTATAATAGTTTGTCATGTCGAAGATGAGCTAGATCCGTCCAGGTTTTGATATAGCTCCCATATCAACCGATCGCCCGATTTGGGGTCTTGGGCTTATAAAAACCGTAGTTTTTATCCAATTTGCCAGAAATTGGAAACCTAGAGGTATTCTAGGGCTATAAGGAGGAGTGCTGAAAATGGTGATTATCGGACCCTGTTTTAATATAGCTCCCATATAGACAGAACTCCCGATTTTATTTCTTGAGCTTCTAGTATCCGTAGTTTTTATCCAATTTGTCTGAAATTGGAAATCTAGAGGTATTATAGGACCATTACAAGGCGTGCCGAAGATGGTCATTATCGGACGAAGTTTTGATATAGCCCCCTTTTAGACCGATGTTACGAGTTTACTTCTTGGACTTCTACAATCCGTAGTTTTTATCCAATTTGCCTGAAATTGAAAATCTGGAGGTATTCTAGGACCATTAAGAGGTGTGCCGAATATATTGTGTATCGGTCCAGTTTTTGATATAGTCCCCTTATAAACCGGCCCTCCGTTTTGGGGTCTATATACTAGAACTACAATAGATGGGCTGAATACTGTACGTATCCTTCCATGTTTTTGGCGTAGCCCCATTAGTCCGATTGGACCAAAATAGACCCAAAAAATTATTGAAGTTGGTCCGATGGTCAGACCAAATGGAATTTTTCTGCAGAAATAACATTTGGACAAAAATTTCTATAGAAATAACATTTTAACAAAATTTTCATAGAAATACAATTTTAACAAATTTTTCATAGAAATAAAATTTTAACAAAATTTTGTATAGAAATAAGCTACTTAAAAAATTTTGGGATACAATATTATGCAAAAATTTTGTACAAATTTTAAGAAAAAATAAAATTTTGCGATAACTTTCTATAGAAAAAGATTTCTGCTAAATATGTAATAGAAATAAAATTTTGGCTAAATTTTTTACAGAAATTAAATTTTGGCTAAATTTTCAATAGAATTAAACTTTGGCTACATTTTCTATAGAAATTAAATTTTGGCTAAATTGAAATTTTGGCTAAAATGAAATCTATTGAAATAAAATTTGGACCAAATTTTCTATAGAAATAAAATATGGACAAAATTTTCGATAGAAATAGAATGAGGTCAAAATTTTATATAGAAATAAAATTTTGAAAAAATTTTCTTTCGAAGGAAAATTTTAGAAAAATTGTAACTTGCATTTACCATAAATCTAAATTTGCCAGATATTACTTCTCGTAATCATAAAACAGTTGGTGTACTATAGATTTTAGATTTCAAATCAAGGTATTTTTTCTTAATTTTCTTGCACATTTACAGGATATGTTTATGATTCCTTTAAAACTCAAACAAAAATAGTTCTTATAAATCCGAAATCTGATAGGTAAAATCTTTGCATTTATTTTCAGGATGCGAACTGGTTAAACTGATCTGTCATCAAACCCCCATGAAATTTTCTAAGGAAATTAGTATATTTGATTCATGGTGGTGGATATTTATGATTCGGCCTGGACGAACTTATTGCTGTGTGTACTTGTTTTATTTTTTATTTTCTATAGAAATAAATGTTGACATAGTTTTCTATAGAAAAACTATTTCTATAGTAATAATATTTCGAATAATTTTTTTATAGAAATTAAATTTTGACAAAACATTCCATACAAATACAATAGTGACAAAATTTTCTATAAAAAACAGTTTTGACAATTTTTTCTGTCATATGTGTGTAGGTATATAGCCTTAAAATAAAATTAAAAACAATAAATTCGAATTATTGTTCGAATTATTTCAAATAAATTGATATGGGGATTCAAATGGATCGATCCAGCCCATTTGCTAGTCTAACATTCTAGGAAACATAAAATGATAGCCGTAATTGGAAGTTGATTTTCATTTCCAATCATGGTGTACATTGATCGAATGCATAACGCATTGGAAACTAATTTGCGTAAAAACTTTTTTAGTTACAAAAATGTGAAGTGTTTTAAAAAATTTGGTTTAGCCGGAGTCGGAGTCGAGCAAAATTTTTACGACTCCGACTCCGACTCCGACTCCAGCCAAATCTTCAGACTCCGACTCCAAGACTCCGACTCCGACTCCGACTCCACAGCCCTGATTATAACAACATCTTCCTTTTTATATATATAATTTATTATTTGAAAAAAATTTCAACTTCTATTAACTTTTTGATTGAAAATATATTGGTGACATTTTTTTCTGTGTGACTAGCATAGAAAAGTTCTGGTATTACTGCTTTTAAAATAATTTAACTCAAATTGGCCTAAGTTAACTTAAATTCAACAATTAAGTACATGTAATAAGTCAATTAATTCATTTGTTGTTTCTGACAAGTAAATGATAATTCAAATCATAAGTAAATAATTAAGTTCATAAGTAAATAGTTCATCGACAAATGTGTTCAGAGTTCAACAGCAACGATGCTCTGGAATGATCATTCAAATGTAGCATCGAGTACTAAAGTACCAACATGCTTTACGAAGATTAAGTATATCACCAACGAAAGGCAAACTCTTTTATTTTAAAGTCGGCAAAAAAAAAAAAAAAATACATAGTAACTTTTGATTTGCTCTATGAAAAAAAAAAATTAAACACGATATTTCTAAGAAAAATTTTAATCGCTGTATAAATATTGACTTCGCAATTTTAGTCACAAAATCTTTATTATACAAGTTAATGTTCAAGAATTTTTGTTTTGCTTAAATTTAGGATCCATGTATTTTATTTTCTAACGGAGCTAAAAGAAAATGTTAAACTATGGGATTCTTTAAATACTTTTCCTATCCGGATCCAAAAGGATCTGTGGAACTAGTTTCTTTTTAGGAACGGATCTAAAAAGACCAATCACTTTAGTGTGTAGTATCACTCACATATATATACTCACTATTAGTTGGCACTGAAAATTAGCTGTGTACATGTAAAGACTGTATAAGTTATGTTCCTTGTTTCCTTTCAAATAGAATTGGTGCTGAAATCCTTCTCTTTGGAAATAAAAAAGATTCCTCTTGCTTCTACCGAAAAATATTGTGTGAACAATTTCCATCTGCGGTACAAAATAACGACGAGGGGAAAATCTTCTGTCATCCTTTCATGTGAAACTTATAACTATACCCGAATATTAAGGTTTTTGAGTTAGAGTCGTATTGATTTTTGTGTTAAGCTAAGAACTTATAAAAAACTTCCTGGCTATCCGGAGTAGTTAAATTTTAGCGAAAAGAAAAATAAAATAACTTCCAAATGCTTGCAGGGATTTCAATGGCTTTGTGTATGTGTATGTTTGTCAATAAAATAATGAGTTTTTTCTTTGCATAGAGTAAATTTCCAATAATAATTTGCCTCTTACTGCATAGCCACTCCTTGGGCATGTTGTAAGCCTGTGCATAGATATAGCATTATAACACTTAAGGCCTGTATGCGCTCTTCCGATTTCCCTAAAATGTTTGATTTATTGTTGTGTAGGTTCGCTGTGTTGTCTCCTGACGCTGTTGTTGCTGCAGTTGTATTTGTTAGATCATTGTTTCCATTTTTAATCGTAGCTGCCAAATTGGAATGGATGGATGTCTCACTATCCAAAGCTAGACGAAGTTTAGTTAGCTGTAAAAGCATGTAAAATATAAATATATTAATATTAATAATCCTATATAAATAATATTAAAAAAATATTAATATTAATAAAATATTAATATTGTATTATAATTCGATATAAAGTCGAAGCTCTGTTTAACGAATATCCCATTTAGCGAAAATCCAATTTAACGAACGTCCAAGTTATTAACATTCTAAATAACGAACGGTGAACAAAATGAAAAAAGACTAAATGTAAGTTTAGAGATTGACTTATGGTACTCCACATAGATGTAATTTGTCCCCCTTTTTGTTATTTCTATCGTTGCCAGATTTCAATAAAATTCATCCCAGAAGAAGTTGGGAATTACCAACGAAACGTCGGATAAAAATATGAAGTAAAGTTTTTTTATTTGCATATTTAGAGACCTTGAAAGCCCGATTTAGAATTAATCTAAAAGAATCGAAAAATAATAAACAATCAAGGTCGTATAAAAACCAACAATTTAAAAAATGTACATTCGATTTAACGAAAATGATTTTAATCTTAAAAAAATAAACAACAAAAATCAGCACTAGCTTAAGTCCTTAGGAAATGTTCACAAAATACGGCATTCCCAAGATATTTTGATTCCATCAAATGTTTGGAAACACATATTCAATAGCCGATAACTAGGTAAAGTTGGGTTAGATAGAGTGGCAGCTCCGGTAAGGGGAATGGATCTACCCCAGAACCAGTACAAGACTATTCCCTGGTGTGAATAGACCAGTCCCAGTTCTGGTCGAAACGTATGGAAGGGTCCTGTCACTTTAACACGGGTTTGTCATTGACGGGGGTAAATGTACACTGCAGGACACGGCTTGGACTCATTTCAAAGTACATGACCTGGAGAATTTAGTAGGACTAGAGAGGCCCTCATGAACCAGTTTGGGACAAACCCTCAGGAACCGGTATTATTTTAATCATTCCCATTGGAATGATTTTGGAATACGTTCATCCATAGGTAAACATCTAAATCCAATAAAATTTCAAAATCAAGAGAGTATAGAAATCAATAAATTATATGAAAATTTTAAAACTTCGACAAACTGGAGCACTGGTACTAGTCCTGTGAGAGGTCCCTTAGTGGCAATATGCACCAAACTTTCTTAGGATCGTTAGTTGGACAGGTGGTGAATTTTTATCTTATTAATGAGTGCTACCCGATTCTACACACAGAAAACAGATAGGTTAAAAATCGCCAATTGTAACGAAAATTCTACATTTACAATCAAATCACAGTTGTATCATTCATTTTACTTTATTTACAATCGTTATTTTGTTCCTTCTACCATTTGTTGTTTGTAATACAAGACAATTAGCTGTCTAAGCTAAATGCCTCTCTTTTGAAAAATTTTGATCGAATTCGATAGACACAACCAACCTTATAAAACCTTTGTAACTGTCATTTAATAGACAGCGCTTTCGTTTGGTACTCACAGCCGAATTCCTTTGAATATATTTCGTGCTGAAAAAATCCATCTCTACATCTGCCTTATATATATGAAACCCCAAGAAAGTCACCATCGGGGATAGGTTCGTATGTCGGTTTTAAAACTCCACACTAATTTCTTTACTTAATTTATTGTGTGTTTTAGACGGGCTATAGACAGTTCGAACACCATCTATAAATACTAATATGCTAAGAGTACCAAAGAATTAGCTCCATTATCTGTCGATTCCCCAACCTATTCATGCTGGAGGGTATACTTTTAAGGGTGAACATTTTTCATAATGTATTAATATATCGTATTTAAGTATATGTACCTTCCTATCATCAAAAAATATAAATAAAATTCAGTATTTTGTGGGATTTTGTTATTCAATTCGGTCATGGTGCTTTAAAGTTGGGAGAAGGAAGCAACGACAAATTTCATCGTCTGACACAACCAACTCCATATATAGTATTAGTTGGGTTTCCCATCATTCGATTGAGTCGACCGAACTTGTTGGATGTCACAACTGCCAACTGGTAGTTGCTACAACTGCCAAAAGGAGGTTGGCAATAAAGTTGATTGTCACAACTTGTATTCTCTGTGTATATTTAGCTCAATGACAAGGAACCTCCTTCCTATAGCTGAAGAGACTCTTTCATTTCAACCAGGGTATCGCTCCGCTCCTTCTTAGTGAAAATTGGTCCATTTCGGTTCATAATTATATATACCATAGGGCCATATAAACTGAGCTCCGGTATGCGATTTAAGTACACTGTAACAACCATGCAAATTTGGTCCATATCGCTCCATAATTATATATTGTCTCCATATAAACCAATCCCTACATTTGACATCCCTAACATTGTAACACGGTTTGTCCTCATACTTGCTTGTCGCATTGAGCATATTGTAAACCAACATTTTATCGCGGTTCATCCTCATACTTGCTTGTCGCATCCAGGACAGTTTAATATATCCGACATGAATCTTATAATGATGTTCCTTCGCATCTCGCTTGACGCATCGGACATATGGAATAGACTATAAACTAACATTTTAACATTGGAATAGACTAGAAGCTAACATTTCGCATACGCAGTTTTATCTGCATACACTGCTCGACCGCATACTCTGTTTTACCTACTTACTTGGTTCGTATACACTCAAAAAAAGTGAACTCTCTATTTCACTAAAGCCAATTTAACTTTTAGTTCATGGAAATTTTATGTTTGGAAAAAGTTTCCCTTACTCTAATAATTTTTTGCGTACGTTAGTTAAATGAACTAAATAACAGGAATATACAAAAATATACAAAATATACAAAAATTAAGCATAAAAATTTACTTAATTCGATTTTCACAAAATACTTCATTATTTCTTTAAATTTGTAAGTTTTACTGCATCCATCATGAACTTCGTATGTCATTAAAGACGTTCTTGCAATTTTGAACTCCAAGTTTTTCCTTCAAACTACAAATTTTTCTTTAACAAGTGCAAAAAATTAATTATGTCTTATAAAGTTTTTTGAACTTGTCGAAAAATATTTACTAATTTTTGTGATATCGGCGCGATGCCAGCGTTTGTAGTACTGTTTAGTTAAAATTTTCAAATTTTTCTAAAATTAACCAAAAGTTTTCTTTCTGGTGGGTTCACTGTTTTTTCAGTGTACGCACTCTTATATTGAAAGGTGGTCAATCCGCATACACGATGATAAAACCATGTTACAATGTGTGGAAATGGAAGTATTATTTGGATAAAGACACATGTCAAATATGAATCTATAAGTATATTTGCAATTAAATTCTCCCGAAATTATCAGATTATTGGAAGAAATTATTTGACACATGGAACTATTTGGAGGAAAAATCTCTTAAAAACATATTCAATGGGATCACCTATATCTGAGTGGACAAATCATTTCAAACATATATTGCAGAACCACCTCCTCGATGCAATTTGTCAGCCCTATACACTTTATACCCTTAAAGTATGTCATGAGTCGACTCCTTCAGCCATGTCTCAGTGACACAAACATAATCGATATCTGAATTTTCTAATATAAATTTAAATTAATCTTATTTGTGCATTAATGTGGCAAATGTGAAAAATGTTGCTTTGTCTTTCTCATCTTCAGTTTTGCTTCCATTCATACACCACGTGTTCCCGGGCAATTTTCCGCTATATTCATACTTACCAATAAATTAATCTTCTCCACTCGCTCACTGCCACTTAAGGAGCTATACAAATGTTTGCTAGCATTTTTAGCTAAACTCATGACATCTTCATCTTTGGATAACTGTATAATGTGCTCGGTTATGAATACAACTTGTTCGGGACTAAAACTTGGAACATCAGCAGGTAGAGATTCCAGACGTTGTGTAACTAAGTCGAATGTGTTTGGAGCCGAAGGGATTAGGGATGATTTTCTAATAATTTGACGAGAGAAAAAAACAACCATTTCAACGGCACAAAATTAATGTATTATAATTTCATATTTTCGTTTCCTACCTTGAGGGAGTATGTTGTGGAGTTGGCGGTAAGCTTTTAGCAATAACACTTGGCGAAGCAGTTGAATTTGTACCAGTTGACCCTGTAGTACTGCTGGTAACACCAGCTATAGATGATACTATACCTGGTATGGCTAGATTGTTGGCTGAATTAACACGCTTAATACCCTGTGCCAATAGTCCAGTCAAACTTGAACGATGAACCTCCAAATTACCGGGAGTTGTAGCTCCAGTTGCTGAAGCCGCTGCTGCAATTGCCCCATTATTATTTGTTGTATTTCCCTTTGAGGCATTAGCACAACCATCTGAGGCATTTGGTGAACCATCACAATCTGGTTCAACTGCTGCATCTATATCCGGTTCAGTGACCATAAATTCTGGTGTTTGTACCAGAGGTGTCTGCTGTTGTAAAGCCGATGTACAATCAACGGGTCCGCATACGGTAGCATTCTGACATTTATTAATACACTTTTTGTGGCAACACATGAAGCATTCACGACATTGCATAGCATCTTTTAGCCAAATTTTCTTGCCACAAAAATCACATTGTGTGGCTCTTTGGAAATGGGTGCGTACGAAGTTATGGGCACGGGGCTGTGTTGGTATGATGGTGTCCGTAGATTTGATGGAAATATTGTCAGAATAACCGCTGTCATCGGTCTTATCAACGGATGTTATAGATCTAAAAATTGAAGAAAAATAGTAAACTTTTTAGTTTTGTAACCTTAATAGATAAGTAACAAGAAAACAAAACGACGATTATATGAAAAATGTGTTGATTTCAGTAATTTTCCAAGTATCTATATAAAGATACAAAAAATACCAAATTCCGGGTCGAGTCTTAAATATGCACCCCCCCATGGATTAAATATAATAGTTTCCATTGAAACCTCCTAGTCACTTGAAAATATATATAATTTCAGGTGGATATGGTGAAATATAATAACTCGATTTAAATGGTATGGTCCCAGAAATTAAATTTTAAATTTCTACATTTGGAGACTTCATGAGGTATTGGATTCATATGAACCATTATTGTTTTAGTATTAGAGAAATTTTAAATTTCTCATCTAATCCGAGGAAATAATGCCTTTCATATGATTGGAAATCGGAATTCTGGAAATTTTTTCACCCAAATGAGCACCAGGAATAAAATCGTCAAGCTGTAATTGTAGTAACGGAAAATAAGGATGATCAGTACGCTTGATCATCGGGAGACCGGAGAGTATGAGTGCTATATCAAACTCTTACCGATATAATCCAAATTTGCCATAGCTGGATAGGATCTAAAAATACCTGTAAATTTCCTATTTGAGGGAAATTTCATAAAAGTGTGAGATCTGTTCTATATGAAGGCAATACCAAAATATGGACCGATTCATATTTAGCGTATCTCTTTGTAGACCTAATATACCTCTAAATTTTCAATTTCAGACAAATCGGCTAAAAATTGGGGTATATACACTGAAAAAACAGTGAACCCACCAGGAAGAAAACTTTCGGTTAATTTTAGAAAATTTTGGATATTTGTAGAAAATTTTAACTAAACAGTATTACAAACGTTGGCATCACGCCGATGTCATAAGAATAACTAAATATTTTTCGACAAATTCAAGAAAATTTATTAGACATAACTAAATTTTTTCACTTGTTAAAAAATGTCTTTAATGCCATACGAAGTTCATGATGGACGCATTTTTGGTAAAATGTACAAATTTAAAGAAATTCTGAACTATTTTGTGGAAAACACGAATTTAGTTAATCTTTATGCTTCATTTGAGTATATTTTATCCCTCGGTTTTAGTTAATTTAACTAACGTACAAAAAAAAAATATTAGAGTAAAGGAAACTTTCTCCAAACATAATAAGTCCGTGAACTAAAATAAAGTTAAATTGGCTTTAGTGAAATAGAGAGTTCACTTTTTTTGAGTGTAGATGTTCAAGAAACCAAATTGGGGGATCGCCTACGAACCTGATCTGCTTGCAGATAGAAATAACGAATCTATTGCAAATTTAAGGACGACAGCGCCATTACTGAAGTCTTTAGTGTCACTACAACAGACAGACGGTCGTAGATATACGGGGTGCCTGATATCTAATGCAACAAAGCATAGCGCATTATTTGTTTCATTTTTATACTCTCCACCATAGGATGAGGGGTATATTAACATTATCATTCCGTTTAAAACACATAGAATTATTGGTCTCAGTCCTATGTCAAATTTCAGGAAGACAGCGCCATTTCTGAAGTCTGCGGTTCCTGATATCTAATGCAACAAAACAGTCCATTATTTGTTTCATTTTTATACTCTTCACAATAGGATGGGGGTATATTAAAACTATCATTCCGAATTATTGGTCACATCGAATTATTGGTTCCAGTCCATCCGTCTGTTGAAATCACGCTAACTTCCGAAGGAATCAAGCTATCAACTGGAAACTTGGTACAAGTACACCCTCAAAAAAAAAAAAAAAAAAAAAAACGTATCTGTAACATATAGCCCAAACACATTTTGCTTCAAGCTATATGCTTCAGGATTGGTCCAAACAAAATATTGTTTGCATTGTTCACATATTTTATTTCACCTTAGGGCATACACGGGTAGAAAAAAATTTTAATGACATTTTCTTTGTGTGGTTATATTTTTAAGGAGCCAATTGGTTACTTCCATTATTTCACTTGCAGCGTACTCTCTAGGTCTCTCTTTCTAAACACATATATGTTTATAGGTTATTTCTAAATTATTATATGTTTGCATCGAAGCATATTATATTTACAAACATTTTATGTCCCAAACATAATATGTTCTAACATATTAACATATATGTCCCAAATATGTTATGCTAGTTTATGAACATTACATGCTTGCACATAAAAATATGGTGTTAAAAAAATTGAGTTCCAAACATATAATGTTTACATCCAAACATATGAAAAACAGTCTTTCTCGTCCGTGTAGTTGATACGAGGGCAGTTCGGAAACTTCTTAGCCTAGCACAAAAAGCTCGGTATAAAGAGAAAAAAGTTAAGTGTTTTGGAAACTTCCATTTCTGTTATGAAGACATGTTAAATTTTGTATCGATCTGGCAACTCCTTATTATAGAAACAGGTGTTAAAAAAGACGCAACCGCAATTTTTTTACAATGGAAAAATTAGAAATGCGTGCTGTCATTAAATATTTACATAAAAAAGGTTTATCGGGACAAGAAATTCATAATGATATGGTGAAAGTGCTCCTTCATATGCAACAGTAAAAATTTGGGTTGCTGAATTTAAACGAGGTCGTACAAGCATTGAAGATGAACCACGTAGTGGACGTCCAAAAACAGCAACAACAACAGAAATTGTAGCCAAAGTGCATGATGATATGGTATTAAATGATCGACGAATAAAAGTGCGTGAAATTGCTAATATCATGGGCATCTCAAATGATCGAGTCCATTTAATTTTGCATGAAGAACTACAGATGAAAAAGCTTTCTGCAAGATGGCTGCCGCATTTGTTAACAGTCGATCAAAAACACATAAGAATGAACATTTCTCAAGCTTGTTTGGATCGTTTTAAGTTAAATAAAATGGATTTTAAGCGTCGTTTCATAACTGTTGATGAGACATGGATCCACCACTATACTCCAGAGACAAAAGAACAATCTAAACAATGGACTGAAGCTGGAGGAAGTGCCCAAAAAAGGCAAAAACAATTCAATCGGCTGGTAAGGTTATGGCAACGGTTTTTTGGGACTTCAGATGTATTTTATTGATTGAATATCAGGTTGCAATAGTACTCTGAATTTATTCAAATTCGAGAAAAACGTCCTGGCTTACAACACAAAAAAATAATTTTTCATCAAGACAACGCACCAGCGAACAAGAGTGGCTAAAATCAACGAATAAAAGTACGAGTTTATTGCCCACCCACCTTATTCTCTTTATTTAGCTCCCAGTGACTTTTACTTGTTCCCAAATCTAAAAAACTTCCTAGCTGGCAAGCGTTTTACCTCAAATGAAGATGCAGATTACAGTTGTAAACCACTATTTTGAAGACTTTGAGGAAAACTATTTTAATCAAGGAATAGAATTGCTAGAAAAGCGTTGGACTAAGTGTAGTGAAGTTTCAGGAGATTATATTGAAAAATAAAAATATTTTGGAAAAACCAACTATTCTCTTTCATTGAAGTTTCCGAACCGCCCTCGTATTGGTGTAAATCCGATGGTATTGTAAATAAGCCACATCGGACCGGTTTAGGTATAGCGTCCATATAAACCGACTCCCAGATTTGGCTTGCGGAGCCTCTTATAGAAGTATCTTTCAACCGATCTGGCTGAAATTTATGTACGTGATGTTAGTATGTGGATAACACCCTTGCAAAAATTTGTCCATATCGGTCCACAATTATATATAGCCCCCTCATAAACCGATCCCCATATTTGGATTGCGGACCCTCCTGGGGGTACAAATTTTATTCGATTCGGTTGAGTTTTGGTACGTGACATCTATATATTGCCTCTAACCACCGTGCAAAATTGGTTTACATCGTTCCATAAATATATATAGGCCCCATATAAACCACTCAACACATTTGATTTCCGGACTATCCTGAAGGCGCAAATTTCATCCGATCTGTTTTAAATTTATTTCCTTAATTACCGTGCGATAATTGATTCATATCGGTACATAATTATTTTTACATTCTTCTATTTAAATTGGTCAAGAACTAAATTGACTTCTATAGGTATTTAATCTGCCTTTTTATTTAACATACATATACTGCATGTGAACTAAAATTGATATGTCAGTAACAGAATAATTTTTTTATTTTTATTATTTTTATACCCTCCACCATAGGATGGGGGTATATTAAATTTGTCATTCCGTTTGTAACACATCGAAATATTGCTCTAAGACCCCATAAAGTATATATATTCCGGGTCGTGGTGAAATTCTGAGTCGATCTGAGCATGTCCGTCCGTCTGTTGAAATCACGCTAACTTCCGAACGAAAAAAGCAATCGACTTGAAACTTGGCACAAGTAGTTGTTATTGATGTAGGTCGGATGGTATTGCAAATGGGCCATATCGGTCCACTTTTACGTATAGCCCCCATATAAACGGACCCCGAAATTTGGCTTGCGATTGCTCTAAGAGAAGCAAAGTTCATCCGATCCGGCTGAAATTTGGTACATGATGTTAGTATATGGTCTCTAACAACCATGCAAAAATTGGTCCATATCGGTCCACTTTTACGTATAGCCCCCATATAAACGGACCCCCAAATTTGGCTTGCGATTTCTCTAAGAGAATCAAATTTCATCCGATCCGGCTGAAATTTGGTACATGGTGTTAGTATATGGTCTCTAACAACCATGCAAAAAGTGGTCCATATCGGTCCATAATTACATATAGCCCCCATATAAACCGATCCCCCGATTTGGCTTGCGGAGCCTCTAAGAGAACCAACTTTCATCCGATCTGGCTGAATTTTGGTACATGGTGTTAGTATATGGTCTCCAACAACCATGCAAAAATTGGTCCACATCGGCCCATAATTATATATAGCCCCCATATAAACCGATCCCCAGATTTGGCTTGCGATTGCTCTAAGAGTAGCAAATTTCATCCGATCCGGCTGAAATTTGGTACTTGGTGTTAGTATGTGGTCTCTAACAACCATGCAAAAATTGGTCCACATCGGTCCACTTTTACGTATAGCCCCCATATAAACGGACCCCCAAATTTGGCTTGCGATTGCTCTAAGAGAAGCAAATTTCATCCGATCCGGCTGACATGGTGTTAGTATATGGTCTCTAACAACCATGCAAAAATTGGTCCACATCGGTCCATAATTATATATAGTCCCCATATAAACCGATCCGCCGATTTGGCTTTCGATTGCTCTAAGAGAACCAAATTTCATCCGATCCGTCTGAAATTTGGTACTTGGTGTTAGTATATGGTCTGTAACAACCATGCAAAAATTGATCCACATCGGTTTACTTGTACGTATAGCCCCCATATAAACGGACCCCCAAATTTGGCTTGCGATTGCTCTAAGAGAAGCAAATTTCATCCGATCGGGCTGACAAGGTGTTAGTATATGGTCTCTAACAACCATGCAAAAATTGGTCCACATCGGTCCATAATTATATATAGTCCCCATATAAACCGATCCCCCGATTTGGCTTGCGGAGCCTCTAAGAGAAGCAAATTTTATCCGAACCGGCTGAAATTTGGCACATGGTGTTGGTATATGTTCCCTAATGACCATGCAAAAATTGGTCCACATCGGCCCATAATTGTATATAGCCCCCATATAAACCGATCCCCAGATTTGATCTCCGGAGCCTCTTAGAGGAGCAAAAGTCATCTGATCCGATTGAAATTTGCTCCGTGGTGTTAGAATATTGTCTCTAACAACCATGCCAAAATTTGTCCATATCGGTCCATAATTATATACAGCCCCCATATAAGCCGATCCCCAGATTTGACCTCCGGAGCCTCTTAGAGGAGCAAAATTCATCCGATCCGGTTGAAATTGGGTACGTAGTGTTAGTATATGGTCTCTAACAACCATGCAAGAATTGGTCCATATCGGTCCATAATTATATATAGCCCCCATATAAATCGATCCCCAGATTTGTCCTACGGAGCCTAATAACCATGCCAAAATTGGTACATATCGGTCTATAGTTATATATAGGCGATCCCCAATCACACAAAAATGTTCCTTATCGGTTCAAAATCATGGTTGCCACTCGAGCCAAAAGTAATCTACCAAAATTTTATTTTTATAGAAAACATTGTCAAAATGTTATTTCTATAGAAAATTTTGTCAAAATGTTATTTCTATAGAAAATTTTGTAAAAATTTTATTTCTATAGAACATTTTGTCAAAATTTTATTTCTATAGAAATTGTTTTTTCAAATTTTACTTCTATAGAAAATGTTGTCAAAATTTTATGTCTATAGAAACTTTAAACTTAATTATATACGTATATTAAACGGCCTTTTTTAGGTTAATTTATACCACGTATGGACTATGTGATATATATTACGGTGTTAGGAAGTTTTAAGATACCTTGCCATCGGCAAGTGTTACCGGCACCCAAGTAATTCGATTGTGGATGACAGTCTTCAGTAGAAGTTTCTACGCAATCCATGGTGGAGGGTACATAAGCTTCGGTCTGCCGAACTTACGGCCGTATGTACTTGTTTTTTTTTTGTTTTTTTTAATGTCAGTAACGGAATGAATTTGTTATTTTTTTCACAATCATGCATAAATTGTAAAATAATTCTCTTGGCTTGTTTTTCCAAAAGTAGTATGTAAAATATTTTTATTATATGAATTGCCTACACCAGCGTGCTTTATGCATCGGCGAGCTATTGCACTTTTTGGAACTTCAATGGCTTTAGTTCCACCTTGTTTTTCAATATGTGTTGCATCCATTCTCGCGATCAGGTTTTCAGTTCAGTTCTCGAGCAAGTTTTCTTCCACTGCGGCGTGGATTTCGATCAAATATAGTGGCAGCTCCATTGTGATACCACACTTATCACTGAGAGCTACCCCTTTCTATGATTAGCTTTTCAGCATTTTGCAGTTCGGTCCAAGCTGGCATTTAGTTCACGGCCTTTTGAAGGAAAGGCCGGCACCAAGATGGCTCCCTTCTGACCACCACTTTTCGGATCACATCTAGTGCTGTTCGTTTTACTCGTCCACGCGATGCAACACTGTCAGTATTAGAGTAACGAATAATGATATGTGGTTTTCCAATCAAATATAAAGCAAACACACTATCACCCCTGAGTTCTGTGACTAAAACATTTACTTCTGATTGCAATAGATCAACATGCTTTTGTAATCTTGTAAACAATAAAATGAACTATGATTGGAATAAATCTGTCAGCTGCCAACGGAGTGTGCTAGTAACCTGCAGTTATTTGCAATACATATCATCTACCTTGTATGTAGCTAAAATCCTATTACATAATACTCACTTTGATTTAAGTTTCGCTTGATGCTTTGAAGGTGTCTCCGTAACTGATAGATTGGGGTTACCATCCCACGTGAACGCAAATAAAATATCACCGAAACATAGATTTGGATTAAATCCAGACTGAGAGGACAAGTGATGATTTTTTCTACAATAAAAAAAAGAAATCCAAAACCAAATTAATTTCCAATAAAAAATGCATATAGCATAATAGAAAAAAAAACTCACAAATCTTCAGGCATTGGAGGATTCAATTCATACGTCTTAAAACTTTGACTTAAACTTGTCTCACAACATTCTGCCAATATTTGATAGATGGGTATATTGGTAAAGCCCAACAGTTGATTTTCTCCCACACATTTGCCATACACAGAGATATTCAAGTAACGACAATGTTGGTCTAATTTAAAATTACACACGTCCTCCATATGGATGAGACGTGCTAGTTTACAATCCACGGTGGAATGTTGATAATAATGCTCGACATCATTGACTCCTGACGAGAGGTTGTTGCTGCTGGTGGGTAACAGGTTGGCCAGAAGACTTTCACAGTTGGTTCTTGAAGGAACTTTAGGTAGATTTAATTGTTGTTTAGCCGCTAATTTCGATGATTTCAATTTACTCTCCTCGTCCTTGGAGGAGGCATCACCATGATCACGGCTTATGGTTTTCTTAAGGGCTTTTGCGATGAGTTTTGTCTTTTTGGGGGAATTTGTGGGTGTGTTGCTTAGGCTGGACTCACTGCTTGTACTCCGCTCTCCCACAGCCAGGGGACGTATTGTTACGGCTGATGTGGGCCCAACAGGTTCAGGAGTTTTTGGGACTATGGAGCTATAACCTGATTTTGCATCTCCCAAATCCTCGTAAATATCCAGATCTTCCAATATGGCATCGTTACGTATTATACCTGGTATAACACGATCTATTCGTAAACAAAACACATTAGCTTGGAGACCTTTAATGACCTTGGCCACTTGTTGTATGGTAGAAACTCGCTTTCCCTCTATAGCCAATAGAATATCGCCCACTTTCAAATTCGATTTACAGGCCGGTGTATTTGGAAGTACGGCTTCGATTTCCACAAAATCTGCAGCAGATTGTTTAAATATAATACCAATTTGTTGATTTTTTGCCTTATGAATTTCCACATCCAATGAGACCTTCACATGACGATCATCCTGTTGCCAAGCTTCGACAAAGGCCAGCGAAGCCATTGTAATGGTACAATAGATATCGGTCAGGTGTGTAGGACACATAAGACGTGATATTTCGGAAACTTTAACTTCCAGCACACCATTCGGTTGGATATCACCTTCTCCGACATCTTCTTCGGGGGTTTTGTGGAAGAAGGGCTTATAGCGTAATTTATAATTGGGCAAGGTATGCTTTCGTCTTACAGCTTTCCGGATTTGATTCGATATCAGACTGGTAATATTCGATTGCATTTGACGACCTTGATATCTTGACTCTATGGCCAAATCCAATTCTGGATCACCCAAAAAGCTTAGAGACCAATGGGTATATGGATTACGTGTGAATTGTAATCGTGCCAATCCGGAGAGTTGTTTCACTGGAAAATAGAAAAAAAAATCAAAAAAAAAAGGAAAGTCATATATAGAGTTCTCTTATAATTTGATACAGCCAAAGGTAATATGTAATAAAAGATTATCCCTATGAAGCCTAGATATAAGTTTCTTTAACCAGGGTTGGGGAGTATGTGACCAATATGTTTTCGTAGTGCCTTAAAATGGGAACTAAAAGCAAAACAAATAAATATTGACGTATGTTAGACATAACCGAATGTTTCACTATGGAGAAATCCATCCAGTTTAACATGGGTTAGCCACGGACGCGGTAAATTTACACTTTAGAACATGGAGAACATGGACCCATTCCAAAGTAGTCTTTCTATACGCAGAGAAGGACATGATTTATTATTTTTTGGGAATTATTGCGAGTTGTACTCCAAAAAATACAATATGCAAAAAAGGAAACATTTTTACTGGAGTTGTGTATTTGGACAGTTCTTTGTTGTTCTAGTTGTACGATTGCGACATGTTCATTTGTATCTTAAGGAGATGAAATCTTTGGTCTTACGACAATATTTTTTTCAGTGTAGATGATAAATGCATTATGAACTTCATTTTAATTAAAATTTCTTTATTGTAAAGAAATATGCCCCTAATATTGTATAAATTTGACATCCTGAAAATTCAAAGTACATCAATATTTTCTATTAGACTATCAGGCAGAGACATCTGACATCAGAAGTTATATATGACAGAACAATACACAGAAAGAAAGTTAGTTGTAAAATTGGTGTTAAAATTAACTCTTATTTATTTCAAAAATGTTTTTTGTTTTAGTTTATTTTTAAAATTTTCCACAATATTTTCACCAGGCCAACGAATTTTTCTTTATTTTTAGTTCATTTTTGCGAAAACACTGAAAAAAATATTGACCTAATATGGAAGATTATGCACCTTTAATTTTAGGACTCGAAATTTACGCAATGCTAAAGACAAAACTCTTTAAGATAATGACATTTTAAATAAAAGAAAGTTTATAATCTTTGCTTCAAAAATTTTTTTTCATTAAATTTAGGACACAAATCTTGAATTTTTGCGTCTCTCTGTTTAAGTTGTAGATCTTCGAAGTAAGGTATATGTTCCTTAAAATAAAGAAAAATATTTTTAATTTAAAGAAATCGTCTTTAACTCAACTGACATATTGAATTTTTAAATTTTATATAAAAACGCTTCAAATATAGGCTAAGACTTATTTTAAGGATTTGCATCTTTGTTTTATAGTTTTTTTTTTAGTAGTAGAAAACAGTTTTGACTTTGAAGTACTTGGCATAGTTTGGATTTTGAAACTGGAATTTGTTTGTACATGAATACCTTTATTAATATATCGCAAACAGAGAATAAAAATTCGATGAATGAGATCTGTATCCAATTTTAATTTTATCGATCCTAGATTTAAAGCCAGGGAGGTCCGTAAAAAATGTTTATACCCTGCGCCACACTGTGGAACAGGTTATTATAAGTTAGTGCATATGTTTGTAACACCCAGAAGGAGACGAGATAGACACATGGTGTCTTTGGCAATAATGCTCAGGGTGGGTCCCTGAGTAGATAAAACCATGTCCGTCTGTCCGTCCGTCCGTGTGTCTGTGAACACATTTTTGTGATCAAAGTCTAGGTCGTAATTTAAGTCCAATCGCCTTCAAATTTGGCACATATTCCTAATTTGGGTCAGAATAGAACCCTATTGATTTTGGAAGAAATCGGTTCAGATTTAGATATAGCTCCTATATATATCTTTCGCCCGATATGCACTAATATGGGCCCAGCAGCCAGAGTTTTACACCGATTTGCTTGAAATTTTGTACAAACATAACACTTAGTCGTATAGTCAAGTGTGCAAAATTTGATTGAAATCGGTTCAGATTTAGATATTGCTCCCAAATATATCTTTCGCCCGATATGGACTTATATGGCCACAGAAGCCAGATTTTTGGCCGAATTTAGTTGAAATTTTGCACTAGGAGTACAATTAGTTGTATAGCTCCCATATATATTTTTTTCCGATTACGACAAAAATGGTCAAAATACCCACATTTTCCTTGTTAAATCGCCACTGCTTAGTCGAAACGTTGTAAAAATGACTCTAAACTTCTAATACATATATATCGAGCGATAAATCGTATAAATCATAAATAAACTTTTGCAAAGTTTCCTTAAAATTGCTTCAGCTTTAAATGTTTCCCATATTTGTATACCCACCACCATAGAATGGTGACGGGGTATAATAAGTTTGTCATTCCGTTTGTAACGCATCGAAATATCGATTTCCGACTATATAAAGTATATATATTCTTGATCAGGGAGAAATTCTAAGACGATATAAGCATGTCCGTCTGTCTGTCTGTCTGGCTGTCTGTTGTAATCACGCTACAGCATTCAATAATGGAGCTATCGTCCTGAAATTTGGCACAGAATCGTCTTTTGTCTGCGCGCAGGCCAAGTTCGAAGATGGGCTATATCGGGCCATGTTTTGGTATAGCCCCCATATAAACCGACCTCCCGATTTGGGGTCTTTCGCTTATAGAAACCGTAGTTTTCATCCAATTTGCGCGAAATTGAAAATCTAGAGATATTTTGGGACCTTGAAGAGGTGTGCCAAAAATGGTGAGTGTCGGTCCATGTTTTGGTATAGCCCCCATATAAACCGACCTCCCAATTTAGGGTCTTTCGCTTATAGAAACCGTAGTTTTCATCCAATTTGCGCGAAATTGAAAACCTAGAGGTATTTTGGGACCTTGAAGAGGTGTGCTAAAAATGGTGAGTGTCGGTCCAGGGTTTGGTATAGCCCCCATATAAACCGACCTCCCGATTTGGGGTCTTTCGCTTATAGAAACCGTAGTTTTCAACCAATTTGCGCGAAATTGAAAATCTAGAGATATTTTGGGACCTTGAAGAGGTGTGCCAAAAATGGTGAGTGTCGGTCCATGTTTTGGTATAGACCCCATATAAACCGACCTCCCGATTTGGGGTCTTTCGCTTATAGAAACCGTAGTTTTCATCCAATTTGCGCGAAATTGAAAATCTAGAGGTATTTTGGAACCTTGAAGAGGTGTGCCAAAAATGGTGAGTGTCAGTGCATGTTTTGGTATAGCCCCCATATAGACTGATCTCCCGACTTTACTTCTTGGGCTTATAGAATCCGTAGTTTTTATCCAATTTGCCTCAATTTCAAATTCTAGAGGTATTCTAGAACCATAAAGAGGTGTGCCAAAAATGGTGAGTAGCGGTCCATGTTTTGGTATAGTCCCCATATAAACCGATCTCCCGATTTTTCTTTTTGGGCTTATAGAATTCGTAGTTTTTATCCAATTTGCCTGAAACTGGAAATCTTTAGGTATTTTAGATCTGTGAAGAGGTGTGCCAAAAATGGTGAGTATCGGTCCATGTTTTGGTATAGCCCCCATATAGACCGAGCTCCCGATTTTATTTCTTACGCGTCTAGAAACAGTATTTTTTATCCGATTTGTCTGAAATTGAAAATCTAGAGGTATTGTGGGACTATAAAGAGGTGTGTCAAAAATGGTCCGTATCGGTCCATGTTTTGGTATAGCCCACATATAGACCGATCTCCCGATTTTGCTTCTAGGTCTTCTAGAAACTATATTTACCATCCGATTTGCCTGAAATTGGAAATCTAGAGGTATTTGAGGACCATAAAAAGGTATGCCGAAAATGGTGCTCATCGGTCCATATTTCGGTATAGCCCCCATATAGACTGATCTCCCGATTTTGCTTCTTGGGCTTCTAGAAACTATATTTCCTATCCGATTTTCCTGAAATTGAAAATCTAGAGTTCTTTTGGGACCATAAAAAGGTGTGTCGAAAATGGTGCCCATCGGTCCATGTTTTGGTATAGCCCCCATATAGACCGATCTCCCGATTTTGCTTCTTGGGCTTCTAAAAACTATATTTACCATCCGATTTGCCTGAAATTCTAGAGCTTCTATAAACTTTATTTATTACCCGATTTGCCTGAAATTCGAAATCGAGATGTTTTTTTGGACCACTAATAAGTGTGCCGAAATTGAGGTATATCGAGGCCCATTTTTTGGTATAACCCTGATCTCTCGATTTTTACTTCATGGGCGTCTAGATACTATATTTTTTAGCCGATTTGTTTGAAATTGAAAATCTGGAGGTATTTTAAGAACACATATATGTGAGTAGCAAATGATGCCTATCGGTCCATGTTTTGGTATAGCCCCAATATAGATCGATCTCCCGGCTTTATTTCTTGGGCTTCTAGAATCCGTAGTTTTTATACGATTTGCTGGAAATTAGTAATCTATAATGAAATTTTAGACAAACGAAATTTCCTTTTTGTATAAAGTATTTTCGTTTATTCAACGATTGTCTCTAAAATTTATGTCAAAAAAAAAAAAAACTTTGCTTGCCTAAAATTACGTTTCTCAAAAAAGAAAACACTTATTTCATGGTCATGAAAATTGCTTGAAACTGAAAGTAGAATTTCCAGATTTAACTCATCGTATTTATTTAAATAATGGCGGAAATAATCTACAGATTTAAGATTTCAAATCAAGTCGTAATTTCATCATATACACGATATGTTTATAATTCTCTAAAACTCAAACAAAATTGGTTCTCATAAATCCAGAATCTGATCTGGTCTTCATTGACTTGCTTGGGAGAAGATTTGTCATCAAACCCCCTACAATTCTATATATGAACAAGGAACCCACTACGACGAAGAGTTTTCAAACTAAACTATTATAGTTGATTCATGGTGGTGGGTATTTAAGATTCGGCCCGGCCGAATTTACTGCTTTATATACTTGTTTTTACTAAAATTGTGTTCCATGTTTCCCATATTTTTTTTACTAAAATTGTGTGTGTCTATAGATTTTGTAAAAGTCTATCAAACTCTGTCCAAATCGAGTGATATTTAAATGTTTGTATTTAGGACAAACCTTTATATATAGCCCCCAACCCATTTGACGGATGTGATATGGTATCGAAAATTTAGATCTACAAAGTGGTGCAGGGTATAATATAGTCGGCCCCGCCCGACTTTAGACTTTCCTTACTTGTTTTATTTTAAAGAAACCGCATCTTTGGCACAGAATCAATAGCAAAATCCTTAAAGGAAGGTCAAAATCTTGGGATCCAAGTAAACTTTGTTTTGAGTGAAGGATACATTTCGTATGGTAGGAAAAAAAGTCAATAATGTCAGAAGATGTTCGTTAATTTAATATATCTCAAAATTTCCTATACAATTAAGTTCAATTTTCGGACGAGATAGTTAATTTTTCCCACAACATAGTTTACTTTTTTCAGTGCACTGAGTGTTCGGTTTATTTGGTGGCTTTGACACCCTTAAATATCAACACACATATGTGCAAGTAGTCAAGATGAGTAGTCATCTCGCATGGAACTGGCAGATTGACGTTTTTATACTCTGATCGTGTAGTAATTTTTGGGTATAAAATATTTTAAACATGTGAGTGCTATTTCTTATACACATTGAATAAAATATTTACGTGATATTAAAGACTTCGTATCCTAAATTTTAAGACGCGCAATTTAAAAAATATTAAGGCCAAATTTCTTCAAAGTAATGACATTTAAAGTAAAATTTAAAATCATTGCTTTAAAACTTTTTTTTTTATTAAATTTAGGATACAAATTTTGGAAATTTGCTTCCCTCCGTTAAAGTCGCATGTGTTTGAACTAAGACAAATTTTCCTTTAAAGATATATTGATTCTTTAGATTTAGGATCAAAACGCTTCAAATGCTAAGGTTTATTTTGAGGATTTAGCGTCTTTGATTTTTTGGTATTAAAAAAAAAAATTCTTTATTTTAAAGAAGCCGCATTTTTGGCTCGGAATCAATACCAAAATCTTTAAGGGTCAAAATCTTTGGATACAAATAAACTTTTTTTGAATGCATAATATAGTGCTTTTGAAAGTCAAATGTTACTATTTGAACTCAATAACACTTGTATCAAAATCAATACGATGACAATACACAATAACAAGAAAATCTATGAATACTTAAATCCTAAAGAAATTCTTATACTCCTCCAACTACCCCAAAGTTTATATTTCACTTAACAAACATATAGATTTACCCAAGGGATTTGTTTTAGTATGTTAAACCAGATAACATATTCTCATCGTTGGGTCATCAATCATTGTAATCCTCAAAGCTTACGAATAGTTAAACCCCAATGAATTGATTTTTATTATTTATGACTTTCACATCATCTTTGAGGCTAACGAAAACACAGAAAACAAAATAAGATTTGCCACAATTTGTGGTAGTTTTTTTCCCCCCAACTTACCCTTCAAAGTCAATGATCCCTTTTTGCCGAGTACCATGTCAGCATCAATGGATGTCCGGAAATTGCCCATATAATGAATTTCCATTAATAAATCCAAATTCTCAATACGTTCACCATTCTCATCCAATTCAATATTGTGTACTCTTAAGGTTCTTATCTCCGGAAATTGATCACCCAGCTCAAGTTGTTTTATCTGTAAATGGAAAAGAACAAAAAATAATACAACAAAATGAGCAATAATAATAACATCCTTGCAAACATTTATCCTCCTCCTTCTTCAGCTATCATCAACATCATTAACAACATCACAGGCACCATTTCATTCTAATAAAGGATGCTGCTGCAACCACATGCCTGTAAAACTAATGTGGAAAAATCACAGAGGCAATTTCTGTCACAATTTAACACCTTCACAGTTAAATGGCAACCATTGTTCGAATATGTGTGAGTGCGGTGGTCGTTGTCGACAACGGTAACGGTAACGACAACAACAATGACAAAATACAAATGCGACAAGTTTAGCACACATTACGACCAAAGGCAATTTCATTTCCTCATTAATTGTTTGTGTATTTAAAGCTTAAAGGATAATGAGAGAAGAACTCAACACAGCATCAGAAAAATCACAAAGGAAAGGATTTTCTAAAGGTAGCGAATGACATACTATGTCCTAGATCCAAATTATATGTATATTTCGACCAAACTCTGGTTTTTTTCTCTATGTGGGTTAAAATTATACAACCTAAGCGAGAGGTAGAAAATACGGCCGGCTTGAATCTAAAACACTCTTTCCATGCTTGGCATACTATTAACCCTTGCGAGGTTATATAGGTCAATTAGATTAAGCTGGTTGTCGGATTACGAACCTATGCCTAAAACAAGTATACGTACGTGGGCGGTTCGGAAACTTCTTAGCCTATCAATGAAAGAGAATAGTTAGTGTTTCAAAAATATTTTTAATTTTCAATATAATCTCCTGAAACTTCAATACACTTAGTCCGACGCTTTTCTAGCAATTCTATCCCTTGATTAAAATAGTTTTCCTCAAGGTCTCAAAATAGTGGTTTACAACTATAATTGCATCTTCATTTGAGGTAAAACGCTTGCCAGCAAGGAATTTTTTTAGATCTGGGAGCAAGTGAAAGTCACTGGGAGCTAAATCTGGAGAATAAGGTGGGTGGTCAAGCAACTCGTATTTTAATTCGTTGATTTTAGCCATTGTTAAAACACTCTTGTGCGCTGTTGCATTGTCTTGATGAAAAATTGTTTTTTTTTTGTGTTGTAAGCCAGGAGGTTTTTCTCGAATTTGTACATTTAATTGTTCCAAAAAGTTGCAATAGTACTCTGAATTTGTTTGTTTGCCCTTTTGCAGATAGTCAATCAATGAAATACATATGAAGTCCCAAAAAACCGTTGCCAAAACCTTACCAGCCGATTGAATTGTTTTTGGCTTCTTTGGGGCACTTCCTCCAGCTTCAGTCCATTGTTTGGATTGTTCTTTTGTTTCTGGAGTTAGTGGTGGATCCATGTCTCATCAACAGTTATGAAACGACGCTTAAAATCCATTTTATTCCGCTTAAAACGATCCAAACAAGCTTGAGAAATGTTCATTCTTATGCGTTTTTGATCGATTGTTAACAAATGCGGCATCCATCTTGCAGAAAGCTTTTTCATCTGTAGTTCTTCATACAAAATTAAATGGACTCGATCATTTGAGATGCTCATGATATTAGCAATTTCACGCATTTTTATTCTTCGATCATTTAATACCATATCATGCACTTTGGCTACAATTTCTGTTGTTGTTGCTGTTTTTTGAACGTCCACTACGTGGTCCATCTTCAATGCTTGTACGACCACGTTTAAATTCAGCAACCCAATTTTTTTACTGTTGCATATGAAGGAGCACTTTCACCTAACACATTCACCATATTATTATGAATTTCTTGTCCCGATAAACCTTTTTTATGTAAATATTTAATGACAGCACGCATTTCTAATTTTTCCATGGTAAAAAATTGCGGATGCGTCTTTTTTGAACACCTGTTTCTATATGAAGGAGTTGCCAGATCGAAACAAAATTTAACATGTGTTCATATCAGATACGGACGTTTCCAAACCACTCAACTTTTTTCTGTTTATACAGCGCTCTTAATACTAGGCTAAGAAGTTTCCGAACTGCCCTCGTAAGTTCGTACGGGTCGAGTTTCAAATACCCAACACCATGGAGCAAATATAATAGTTGCCTTTGAAAACCATTATTCGTATTGAAAACCATTGTTCGTATTGGACGAAACTTACTACTTAAAGAAGTTCGGTTCAAATGGTACGCTTCCGGAAAGAATTCTCTTCGTTAATTTAACGAAGAATTATTCATTCGAAACATTTTGCGTTAAAATTTCTTCATAAATAGTACGAAACATTTTCTTTGAAATAACGAAGAAGTTTCATTTAAGTTGTAAAATTTCCGTTCGCGACATAAAATTGTCTTTGATAATGTTCTTGAGTGTATTCCTTTATTCACTTTTGTAATGCATGTCTATGCTACTTCTCATTTGGGTGACATTTTGCTATGAATAAAAGTGAAGTTATTCACTACTTTCGAATATAAAAAGAGTATTTTCATTGTATGTTTGAAAAAAAATATAAAAATATTGTAGTGATGCCAAAGATTGCATGTCCTTTAAATACGAAAGCGAATTTTGTTTTGCCTCAGTGTTGCCAGGTTGGGGGTTTTCCCCCCAAATTTAGGGGTTTTTTACACGTTTAGGGGGATTTTTAGGGGTAACATTTATTTGGCGGGATTTTTGGGGGTAAAAAAATATCTTAGATCTTATAAAGTGGAGCAATTCTCAACAAAATTTGGAACAATTCTGGCATGAATTAAGAGAAAAAAATAAGGGAAGTCAACTTATGTTCCTAAATACAAGCAATTATGCAATGACGTTCTTTTCTAAACGTATCTGTTGAAGGGGCATTTTTAATATTTGATACAATTAAAAACAAAGTTAGGTTAGGTTAGGTGGCAGCCCGATGATCAGGCTCACTTAGACTATTCAGTCCGTTGTGATACCACATTGGTGAACTTCTCTCGTATCACTGCCCGATTCCATGTTAAGCTCAATGTAAAGGGACCTCCTTTTTATAGCCAAGTCCGAACGGCGTTCCACATTGCAGTGCAACCACTTAGAGAAGCTTTGAAACCCTCAGAAATATCACCAGCATTACTGAGGTGGGATAATCCACCGCTGAAAAATTTTTGGTGTTCGGTCGAAGCAGGAATCGAACCCAAATTTGTGACAAGTGGTGTAATGATTTTTATTTACTTCAAAAAAAAATTGCATTAAAAAACTTATTTTGTCTAAAATTTTGTTCCTCAGAAAAAATCTTCTTTCAGTTTATATATTTGTGTTAAATTTAATTTTTAATAAGTGCATCACTAAAGGATTTTTAACGAAATTTTGGGCCTACTACTGGCCTTGTACTACTTACATACTTAAAATTTTTGGGAGTTTTTGAAAAAAGTCTGGACCAATTTAGGGTTTTTTTCTTAAGATTTGGGGGGGAAGAATCAAAAATTACCTGGCAACACTGTTTTGCCTAGAGGACGCATTTCTCTGATATTAAGTTCTTTCCTGGTCCAAAAAGTCGATAAACTTTTAAATGAAGTGGTTTAGTCCTTATAATTAAGTGATTTGGCGTAAAAATGTGTGTCTTAACATGAAAGAAAACTTGGCTTTCATAATTCTGAAGAATTCTTCAAAATTAATGAAATTGTCTTTAAATTTATAGTCTTTTTGCATTTTGACTCCAAACTTAAACTTAACATTTAATGTGTTTTGAAATTAATTGATTAAAAAAGTGTCGGTGAAAATAAACTGCATTTCATAGCGAAACCCGAATATAATACCCACATTAGGCCAAAAGTAATCCATCTCCTTTTCAAAAACATTTAACCAAGTTGCAATGTTTAAAACGAGTAATTTAGCATTTAAATATTATACTGAATGAATGCTATTTTTAAAATTAAATTAGCATATATAAGGCTAAATTATCAGAATAATAAACTGCTTTAAAATATATTTATTTTCTTGGAATGCTAAAAATATAAAATATTCACAAGTTGTTATAGTCTACAGCAGTACACTCTTCCTATCTATGATAATAAACTCCCTTGAGAAGAATAATAACAAGTGTGTTTTATTCTGTTTTTGGTCTGTTATTTTACAGAACAACCTAATCTTTTTACTCAACAACTACTCTTCAATGGCTTGATAAAAGTGCCACAAACAGGCGCCTTTTTAAAGATGAACGAACACAATAAGTAAACTAGCAGTGCAACAACCCACGCCTAGTCGAGAATACAATTTCCACAGTACTCCTCCTACTGCCATGCCATATTTATTCCTTGTGATGTTTTTCATTGAAAAAAAGGAAGGAAGGAAATTGAAGATGACATACAAAAAGGATGAGTAGTGCGCATAACAAACACAATTTCAATGGTCTGGGAGTTGTGTAGAGAGTGGTGTGAGATGCATAGAACAATGGTTAATATATCTCATCTGAAGGCTCTCAAAAGAGCAGTAGTAAACAGTAGTATGGTTAGAAAGAAGGACGGTGCCATACACACAGAGAAACAGGACATACACACAAAGAAACGTTGGACATAATTAATATCAGTAAGCGGGAGCCACCATAGTGCAGTGGTTACCATTCCCACGTTCCATACACAGGGTCGTGGGTTCAAACGCAGTTTCGACCAAACACCATCAAGCTTTTTAGAGGAGGTTTATTCTCTTTCTGTAAGGCTGGTGGTATTTCTGAGTGTATTAAAGCATCTCTAAGTGGTTTCACCGCAATTTGAAATACCATTCGAACTCGGAAATCCTTGTCATAGAGCTAAACATAGAAATGAACAGCACTTATTGATAAGTTATGGTATCACAATAGCCTTAAGGGGAAATCTGTTGACTCTTCTCTACACTGAAAAAAAGCATGCCCGGTTCCAAAGATTTTGTCTTTACTTTAAAAAAATTGGTATTGATTCCTAGCCAAAGAAGCGGAGAATACAAGTAAGGATACTTTTAAGACGCAATTATCTTTTAAATTTGGGTTTTGTGTACTTGCTTATAGGAAGAAAATTTTAATTTTTCGTTTTTTTCGGATTTTTTTCTTTATATGCTATCAACGTCCTTTAAAAACGAGTTAACGACAACTTTATTTTCAAAATTCAGCCTCGAATTATGCCCAGAGATGGTCTGTATCAAACTTTTTTAGGTTTGCGACTGTCGCAAAGTTGTAAACGTCGAAAACGTCACATACGCGTCGTAAATGTAGAAAAAGTAACAAAAGTCGCAAACTGAAAATACTTTAGTCGCGTCAGCTAGGCAGCGAATTCGATGATATCCAAGACGATGGTATGTGCGAAGAAGTTTCAATTCTTGGGAATGTTCACAATTTTCGGTTTTATTCCCCACATTTTCCCTATTGCCGTTTGCACGTAACCGTGGATTTTCTCGTCCTTTCTTAGCTTTGAGTTCAGTCTCCTGTCCAATATAACCCCAAGGTATTTTGCACACTCTCCAACGGGAATTTCGATACCACCTAAGAAAATAGGCTTGACCATGGGAAAACTTTCACAAATTTCTGCAGAAACTCACAACGAATGCTGCCAAACTAAATTAAAAAATGTTCAGGATTTCTTCTATTCAAAATTAGGTTTTCTACAGTAGGTTTACGACATTTGCGACATACGTATTATACCGTCGCAAATGTATGTCGCAAAAGTCACAGTTTGTGACAGGCCAACCCTGATTATGCCATGTTTCAAGTAAAAAAGGTCTTTAAAATAAAGTGTTGAAAAACATGTCCTATATTTGAACGATTTTTTGCTTTGTAGTGAAAATGCAAAAAGACAATAAATTTAAAGACAATTTCATTAAATTTAAAGAATTTTTCTGAATTATTAAAGTCAAGTTGACCTTAGCCCAAAAATTTTTTCTTTCATGTTATTATACCCATTTTTAAGTCACATCACTTAACTATAAGGACAATACAACTTCATTAAAAAGTTTATCGACTTTTGGACAAGGAAAAGATCTTTATATTAGAGAAATGCATTTTCTATGCTAAGCAAAATTTGCATTCGTATTTTAAAGACATGAAATCCTTGACCTCACGACAATATTTTTTTCAGTGTACTCTCAGTACTGCATACAGAGAAATCTATAACATCGGTGTAATATACTATTGCTATGGCTATTGATGCAAAACGAGGTTTTAATTGGACTGAGCAGCAAAGCCATTAAGGCAGTGGCATACACGGCAAAAACAAATTCGTGGATACGATCTAAGATGTGTTGAATGAGGCTTTATTGGCTGTGAACCCTTTAAGGATACACTGGAAAGCTGTGTTTGTAGGCATACGGAACATCTTGCTGAGTATGATAGAGAGACGGACTGTATGGCGAAGACTGGGATGAATGGTGGATAGCTTTCCGAACTCTGAATGTCTATACAGATGGATCTAAGTTAGACGAAGGAAATACAAGTGGGATTCATTGCAGTGAACTAGTAGTACGAGAGTTGTACAAGTTAGATAGCGATTGCAGTATCTTTCAGGAACAGATTTCTGCAATCATAAAGCCGACGAGTCGATTAGGCCGTTATTCAGAAGCGATATTAGCCTTTTTATCGGCAGGCAAGCAGCTATATAGGCTTTGGCCAATACGGACATAAAGTCTAAGCTAATCCGCAGCTGTCGTAGAGAGCGTGGAATAATGGGTAAGTAGGGCGTTCGTGGAACGAATAATGTCCTTGCGCACTTTTTTCCTTCGCTGTATTCATACCTTTACCAGATTCACCAAAAAAAGTAAACAGTTTTATAGGAAGAATAAACTAACTCGTACGGAAATTGAACTAAATTGCACTCCATATTTTGAGATTTCTACAAAGCGTTGTTAAAACCAGGAAAATTTAATGCCCTGTTGTATCCAGTTACACCCTCTCATAGAAGAAAAAATAACTAAAAGTAAAGAAGAAACTCATAGGCGCCAAATCATGATCATTTTTACTATTTTTGGGAATCGTACGAAAAAATTCATTTGCTGTAGTTCATATTGAACTTATGTGTACGATCACTGAACTTTATACCCACGTTTAGTTCATAAAATGTTTGAGACATACTTAAAAAACGAAAATTTCATTGGGCTGTGGAAAATTTAGCAGGAAATAATAAAAATTAACTACAAACAAATATTTGTTTGCAATAAAAATATGTTAAATCTAGTTAGTTAGTTTAACTACATAAATTTTTTTCTGTGTGTCAAATATGATGAACTAACATATGGTGAGGACATTGGGTATCAAATCAAGTTCATATGGGACGAGAAGAACCGGAGAAATTGCGAAATTCTGATGGCGATGAGCAGACATGAGTTGAAAATTGGAATAATACTGAACATAACACACTTGGGAAACATATGGTAAGAACTGGCCTCAAAGATGATGCCAATTGCCGATGGTACCTGAATCCGGAAGTTACGTAAGACTCTTACTACTTCCTGTGACAGTGTCTAGCTTTATGCTTTAAAAGAAACAAAATACTTCTCTCCTTTTTCTTTCAGGTTCACACCGATATGTGAGAGGGTAGCTTAAGAAACATTCTCGCTTTCATCAGGGTCTCTATTTGACTGCAATAAGCAACTTTAAGGAAGATGGATATACGAAAGTTCTTGAGCGAAGCCCTTAAATGCACAAGATCACCGACACCTCCGAAAAATATATAATATTCAAAATGGTAAAAAAAGAACATTTGCATTTTTTGGTTGTATCTTAAAATATACAGTGCGCATTTAAGGGTTAAAGGAGACCACTTCAGGAAGAAGAAGCAGAGAACATTTCCTTGAGGAATCACATTAATCGGATCCAAGAATTGTTGTCATCCTCCACAACCTATCCTAACGTATATACTCAAAAAAACAGTGAATCCACCAGGAAGGAAAATCTTGGTTAATTATCGAAAATTTAAATTTATTTTAGAAAATTTTAACTGAACTGTACAACAAAAAATGATTGCCCGCCGATATCACAAAAATAAATAAACATTTTTCGAAAAATTCAAAAATTATTATTAGACATAAATAATGTTTTGCACTATTTACAGAATACGTCGTAGTTTAAAGAAAAAATTGACTAAACATAGAATCGGGCAGCACTCACTGATAAGAGAGAAGTTAACCACTATGGTGCCACAATGGACTGAATAGTCGAAGTGAGCCTGAAATATCGGTCTGCCACTATACCCCTAACATTACCTAAATTGCAAAAATTTCGTTGAGTGCACCAAACCCAATCTAATCATATCTAATTCGTATACTCTGAGATTAGAGAGAGCCTAGCGTTGTCCAATAAATACTTAGCCTTAAAAAGGGCAAAGATTTTGGAAATGTATTGAGTTTTCAAATTCAAAATTGTAATTTCTTAAAAATTGATTATCAAAATCATAATATGACTACACAGAAAAAAATTTCACGAACATTTTTCCAATTAAAGTCTTAGTTGAGTTAAAAAAAAAATTCAATTAAAATTTCAATTGATTCAACAAATTTTTTAATTGAAACAAAAATTAATAATATCAATTAATTTTTTAATTGGATCAACAACATTTTTAATTGACTTTCAATTAATTTTTTAATTGAAAGTCAATTTTTAATTCTGTGATTGAAGCCATTTCAATTAAAAAATTAACTGGATCAATTAATTTCGTGATTAAATCTGAAAAAAAAAATATATTTGTGTCTATGTGACAATATGAGAAATTTTTTACTGCGTAAATGAAAATTCTATTGTGCGTTAGTCTGCTTCCCTTCAGTCACTCTGTCGACCAACACAAAACATTGCTAATGACGGCAATGGCATTGTTCCTATTAACCCACATCTAAACAAAGCTAAATAAAGATGGGTTGCAAAAAAATATAGAAGGAATTTCTAAAGGCATTCAGCTGAAAAAACACAAAATGTTGTGTTCGACTATTTTTGGATCCGCAAACAGCTGAAGTTGGGGTGGGCGACCAAAGTTGGAAAATCAAGCCACAAATCATATTTTACCAACTTTGATGTATCTATTTTAAAAATTCTCATATCATTATGGTCATTTCAAACGAACCTCACTTCCATTAGGTCTTATAGGTAGAAATTAGTCATTTTATTTAGTAGTCTCCTATAAAATGGACTATCATAAATTACTTTGTGTGCATTAAAAGCGGCATTTTAGCAGGCATTATGGCTTATATATGATGATATAGCAATTCACCAAAAGAAAAACTGTCCCCTTTGAGCAAACTGACAATGCGCCAACCAATGCCAAAAATCTAGCATTTCGTGAACTATTTCATTTAATGGAATTGCGTGACCTAACAATTCTGTCGTCATTCTAAGGTATACTTAAGAAATGCATACAGGATAAATATGGCAAAAGTTTAAACAAAAATGTATGTCTTTTCTTTCTGGTCGATATGAGCTAATGCGATATTTATATTGATACATTGAACGAAATAGTGTTCTTATACGAAATAGTAGGCATCTTAAATTTTAGCGTACTAAATTTACAAAACCCTAAAGGCAAACTTCTTTAGAAAAATAACATTTAATTCAAGTCACTAATTCGGCCTTTTAAATGCTTTCAATTAAATTGGAAAAAACTTAAGGCACTAAATTTTTGAAATTTGCGTCTTCCCATTGAAGTCGTGAAATTTTCAACCAAAGCCAAGTTTTATACACAGCGCCACACTGTGGCTTTAGTCCAATCGACTTATTTGGCACAAGTATGTTTTTTTTTTTTGCTCAGAATAGAACCCTATTGCTTTTAGAAGATATCGGTTCAGATTTAGATATAGTTAAATGTTACAGTTATATGACCCCAGAAGCCAGAGTTTTACCCTGATTTGCTTCAAGTTTTGCACAAGCAGTACACTTAGCTGTATTCTAATATGTGCCAAATTTGATTGAAATTGGTTCAGAGCTAGATATAGCTCCCATATATCTTTCACCCGATATTCACTTATATGCCTTCAGAAGCCAGAGTTTTACTCCGATTTTCGTGAAATTTTGAACAGGGAGTAGAATTATGTTCAGGTTCAGTTTTAGACATAGGAGCCAACGTGGTGCAATGATTAGCATGCCCGCCTTACATACTCAAGGACGTGGGTTCGTTTCCTGCTTCGACCGAACACCAAAAAGTTTTTCAGCGGTGGATTATCTCACCTCAGTAATGCTGGTGACATTTCTGAGGGTTTCAAAACTTCTCTAAGTGGTTTCACTGCAATGTGGAACCCCGTTCGGACTCGGCTATAAAAAGGAGGTCCCTTACATTGAGCTTAACATGGAATCGGGCAGCACTCAGTGATAAGAGAGAAGTTCACCAATGTGGTATCACAATGGACTGAATAGTCTAAGTGAGCCTGATACATCGGGCTGCCATCTAACCTAACCTAACCTATATGCATAAGCGTAGGAAGGTCTCTGGGGGGGGCTTAGACCTCCCCAGAAAAAGTTTAGCCCTCCCCCCAGAATTTAAGAACCTATTTACGACTTTGCATTGTGGTAGCAGTTGCCGATGGCAATATACAATTGTAATTCTTAACATTGTCTTCTAAATTGTAAGTTAGTTTCTTTATTATAAGCTGAATTCAAAAATTTTGTCATATTTTCCCGAATAAAATTTTTTAATAAATTTTTATGTTTTTTAATGCATTATTACGCTTGTCTGAAACATTTGACTTCGAATATTTTCAAAAATTATTAAAATTTTCTAGAATGGATTTTGCATTTGTGCGGCAAAATTTGAGAAATTTTTACCATTTTATAAATTCTTACTCTTTTTTAGCCCATAAAAAAAAAAAATACCCAATAAATATACGAAAAACACGAGTTATAAAAAATTGAATTAAAACAACTTCCTGCGTAGTTAAAATAATGAACTTCTTTATGAGGACATTTTTGGAAGTGCTTTTAAAGTTGTGACCCAATTTTTTTTTTCTTGGAAAATGTGTGGAACTACATTTAGTTTCTTTTTTATAAATTAATTGTCTAGTCATGTTGAAATCTGAATTTTTATTCATTTTTATAAAATAAAACATTAATTGAACCTATAACTTCAGTCAATTATTTTTTGCTACGAAAGTTGTCTAGCTACGCTAATGCTTATATGGCCAAAGATTTACTCCGATGTCCGTGCATTTTTGCATTGAGAGTAGAAATAATATTCTAAATATGCATGCCATACTCATACGAACATGGAGCTCATAGCATTACTTCGATTTACGAGCTTAAGAGAAGTGAAAGTTTTCACGAGGAGTAGAAGTTTTAGTCCTGGCATAACATTCCGCAAATACCATCAAATTTAAGAACCACTTTAGATTTATTCGAATTGGCTACATTTGGCACAAAGTATGTCCTTTAAACGCCCAACAAAGTCAATACATTGTGACTCTGATATTTTTATCTATAGCTAACCGTAATTTATAAAATGCCCCAGTCCAAATGCCAAGATCCAACTGATTGAAATCCGGAGACTTTATTGGTCATTATGCGGTAGAAATGAAGCAAGGTGTTTCATTTTGAGCCATTCTTAGATGAAGTGTTTTGATTTTTGTTGGAATGTCCATGACCTTTGGTCGAAATGTTTAGGACATGTTCCCGGTAATATTCGGCATTTATTTTGACCCCAAGGTCGATGAATACGAGCGGGGAGCGACTATTAGGGCGCGATCGTTCTGGTGACCAATGAAGGTGTACATTTTCAGCTGACTAAATTGGCAGGTATATTATATCACTTTATTTATTCAAAAACTCCTTAATTTGGAATCTCATTGGAGAAAACAAAATTCTGTATCTTTAATGATGGAGAGATCTAACGATCTCACTATCACGCTTGAATTCCATCACAAATAACTTTATTTCTGAAAGCAATGTATCACACTGCTTTTGTAACCTTGTAAACAATAAAATGAATTATAACTGAAATAAATCTGTCAGTTGTGTATACTTTATGTGGTCTGAGGCCACTATTTCGATGTGTTGCAAACTAAGTATAACCCCATCCTATGGTGGGGATTGTTTATATCAATCTAATTAGTAAGTCACGTCTCTTAAGCTCGACGGACGAATGACGAATCCTATCAGGGTATAGGGACCAAGCCAATAAAAAAACTGTTACAAGAAGGAAGTTTCTATAGAATACACTTGAACGCCACAAAAACATCGTGTTACTGTAACTCACGGTAAACTGACTGGCGTTTCATGAGCCAAAAATATTTCAGTTGCATACAAAAATTTGTGTTGTAGTCAAAGGAATAAGATTTTATCGCGTAGTAGTCACGCCTTGGGAATCATTTAAACTTTCATATATTTATAGATTAATTCCAAATTCAAACTAAGACCCGAACTTGATTTTCCCTATCAGGGCTGTGGAGTCGGAGTCGGAGTCTAGGAGTCGGAGTCTGAAGATTTTGCTGGAGTCGGAGTCGTAAAAATTTTGCTCGACTCCGACTCCGGCTAAATCAAATTTTTTAAAACACTTCACATTTTTTTAAGTTTTTACGCAAATTAGTTTCCATTGCTTTATTCATTCGATCAATGTACAGCATGATTATAAATGAAAATCAACTTCCAATTACGGCTATCTTTTTATGTTTCCTAGAATGTTAGACTAGCAGATGGGCTGGATCGATCCATTTTAATGCTCATATCAATTTATTTGAAATATTTCGAACAATCGAAATTATTTTTTTTTTAATTTTATTTTAAGGCCATATACGTATGTGGAATATTGACAGAAAATTTTTCAAAGTTGGTTTTTATAGAAAATGTTGTCAACATTTTAGTTCTATAGCAAATTTTGTCAAAATTGTATTTCTATAAAAAATTTATTCAAAATTTTATTACTATAGAAATATTTTTTTCTATAGAAAATTTTGTCAAAATTGTATTTCTATAGAAAATTGAGTCAAAATTTTGTTTCTGTAGAATATTTTGCTGGATTTTATTTACTACACAAAATTTTTTCTAAAATTGTACTTTTATTGATAATTTTTTCAAAATTTTATTTCTATAAGAAAAAATTTTATTTCTATAGCAAATTTTCTCAATTTTTTTCTTACTGATGCTCACTGATACTCACTGCTATAAAAAATGTATTCAGAATTGTATTACTATAGACAGAGATGGTCCGTATAGCATTTTCTTGAGTTTTCTACTGTCAAAAAGTTGTAAACGTCGAAAACGTCATATAACTTTATAAAACGTAGTAAATGTCAAAAACACCTACACGATCCTTAGATTTGATTTCAATTTTTAATGGAAACGTCATTGTGAAGTATTTTAGAATTTTTCTATTATAAAATTTTTGAAATTTTTACTCAAATGCAATTTGCAGGCATAAACGTTTGAATGCAATGCATTTTCAAATTGCTGAAATTGTGAAAATTGTTGTAGCAAAAATCGGATTTAGGTACAACGTGTGGGCATGCAAAATACCAACCACGCATTATTAGCATATCCGAATTTAATCCGGTTATGTGAAATCCAACTGACAGTAGTATGCATATTTTTACTATTTTTTTATAAGGAAAATGCGTTCTCAAATCAAGTAAAACATAAATTCTTCTAAAAAACGTATACTGTACAAAAAAATACTTAAATTTAAAAAAAACTAGGTAGTTTACCAAGGTTAGCATTTTCTTTTATTGAAAAGGCTTTTTTTATTATGAAAATACATTCGTGAATAAAAAAAGTACAAAATAAGCGGGTCCAAAACAGGTGTTCATACTGTATAAATTCTTATATTGCCAAAAACTAAGTGTTTTCAGAAGGTTTACGACGTTTTTGACGTATGGTAAAATACGTCGTAAATGTATGTCAAATACCTTACAGATTATGGCAGGCCATCTCTGACTATAGAAATATTTTTTTCTATATAAAATTTAGTCAACATTTTATTTCTATAGAAAATTTAGTCAAAATTTTGTTTCTATAGAATATTTTGCAAAATTTTATTTCTATAGAAATTTTGCAAAATTTAGTTCGCTACACAATTTTTTTTAAATTGTATTTCTATTGATAATTTTTTCAAACTTTTATTTCTATAAAAAATGTTGCCAAATTTTATTTCTATAAAAATGTTATTCAAAATTTTATTTCTATATATTTGGTCAAAATTTTATTTCTATAGAAAATTTAGTCAAAATTTTGTTTCTGTAGAAAATTTAGTCAAAATTTTATTTACTAGACAAAAATTTTTCCAAAATTGTATGCTCACTTATACTCATTGCTAAGTCGAAAACTTGTAGAAATGACTGAAATTTTAAAATTTTTCAATGAATGAATCATAAATGCATTTTTGCGAAATTGTCTAAACAATTATAAATATTTCCCAAATATTGCCCGAGTTTTGTAGAAGTCTGATTTGAGATTTTATCAAAATGTAGATCTAAATACAAAGTTGTGCAGAGTATATTATAGTCGGCCCGCCCGACTTTAGACTTTCCTTGCATTTTTAGTTTTTGTTAAAATTGTGTTACGTCCCATAACGTTAGATTTAAATTTTAAGTACATATATTTTGTAGAATTTGAGATAGTATCAATAATTTTGGTCCACAAATACATATACTGTTGGTATCTTCTCATATTATGATGGGTATTTATATCATTATTTTATTTATTAAACATTGCCCTAAATTTGAAATATAGAGTTCAATTGGCATCTAATGTGAAATTAAGACCTTTTTTTTTTGCACACATAAATAAATATGATACTTTATATCGATCTACTTACGGTACCCCCACAATAGAACTACAAATTAGTGGTATTAAAATGACATTTAGTTATATTACCCGGAGTCGACTCCGGAGTCGGAGTCGAGCTGATGAAAAATGCTGGAGTCGGAGTCGGAGTCGGAGTCGAGCAAAATTGGCTCGACTCCACAGCCCTGCTCCCTATGCAATAAAGGCAACCTCACCATACCTTAAACATTTTCCCTCTTGTTTCCATGTAGGTTAAGGACAATAAAATAATTTCATCTCATCTCCCAACATATCGAACGTTGCACTTAAATGTTCAATTACAGAAAACCACATGACTTTTTTAAAGTATTGTAACCATGAATCCAAGTGACTGCATAATCAAAAGTCATATTATTCTCAACTCTATAATTTTCCCCTAGGGACCAGTCATGTAATTATCACAATGTTTACACGAACACAAAAATCCTACAACACTGCATTGGCCCTTCGTTTGTAATGTGGAATACATACCGTTAATTTGTCAAATAGCTTTCCCGTTGTTGTTTTAGCTATCAACTCATCCAACTCCAGCGAAAGTTTACGATAAAACCATTTTCGCACGCGATTTGAATTCTTGAGTTCGTGGAATAGGAACTGCATAACGAAATTCAGCGAGACCAACGATGATGCATCGGCATCCTTTGCTGAACTAGTAACAGCACCTGCAGGGCCCGAGGTAGCAGCATTTGTCGTAGATGTGGCTTGAAGTCCTCCGGATGGTGATTGACCAATAGAACGTGCGGTCTGATGTAAAGCCTAAAAAGACAAAAACAAATAGTTAAATTGGAGTTTATTTTTTTGTATAAACACAAATGGTTTAGAGGAAAATGATATTAGCATATATAACAAATGAAAATTACTTCAAAATTGAGGCATTTTACACAGAAAATAATATCACCGAAATTGTTCAAATTAGAGCTTTAAATAAATTTTTAAATAAAAGTGTTTATTGATTCAATCACCAAAATTAATTGTATCAATTAATTTTTTAACTGGTAAATTGCTAATTTATAGTATAGTTTGTGGGAGTGAAACAAAAAATTCCATTGAAAATTAATTGAATCAATAAATTTAGTGATTGGAGACAAATAACATTTTTCTCTGTGTAATGTTAAATCCGGGAAAATGTGAACAAACAACAATTAAAAATAGACTTTTTACCAAATCTCACTATACGGAAATGGTCTAATGTAAATATATCGAACGAACAACTTACTATGGCATACCACATTCAAATAAACAGTCGTAGCCGGACGGACAAACAGCCATGCAGTTGAAAATTTGGTAGTTTATTTAATATGGAGCCACCGTAGTGTAATCAGTGGCATGCCAGCCGTGTATAAAAAATGCCATGGGTTCAATCTCAGGTTTCGTCCAACTATTCGCCGTTCTTTTCTGGAGAACGAAATACTTTACGCCGAAAATATGACACGTGTTGATGTTTCGTGGCAAAAATGTAATATAGTATGGAAATTGTTCGTTTGGAAATTGTTCCGAAAATGTTGGAACACTGAAAAAATATATTGCTTTAATCTTGGTGCAATGGTTAGCATGCCCGTCTTGCATACACAAGGTCGTGGGTTCGATTCCTGCTTCGACCGAACACCAAAAAGTTTTTCAGCGGTGGATTATCCCACCTCAGTAATGCTGGTGACATTTCTGAGGGTTTCAAAGCTGCTCTAAGTGATTTCACTGCAATGTGGAACGCCGTTCGGACTCGGCTGGAATCGGGCAGCACTCAGTGATAAGAGAGAAGTTCACCAATGTGGTATCACAATGGACTGAATAGTCTAAGTGAGCATGATACATCGGGCTGCCACCTAACCTAACCTAACCTAAATTTAAGCACTCCAAATTTACGCAATATTAGAGCAAGTTTCTTTAAAATAAGGAATTTTTAATTAAAATAAAGGTAACCCTCTATTGCCAATCCCGCCTTTAGGCGGGCTTCATTAAATACGGAAGCTTTTAGGAAAACACACCTTAAGACAACAAAAATCAATAAAATAAAAAGAAAACTTAGTTGAACCTGTTCAAGATCCTTTGCAGCATAAAGGGTGATATGGTCAAAATTTGGTCAATATAAACTTGACGTCCCGAGAAAAAATTGAGAGATCTAATTTGATTCACTTAGATATGAGAAGATCCGAAAAATGGTAAGATCTAATCATATCTAATTACTATGGAATTAGATTTGATCAGATCGCAAAATTGGCCTAGATCTAATGTCTAAGATGTAATTATATCTGTCCCTATATATTATTGGATCTGATGTTAGATCTGGTCATATATGGAATTATATACATTTATATTTAATTCTATCTCATCATATGTTGGTATATCTGCTTATATCTAAAGGGGCCAATTTTGAGATCTAATCATACCTGACTAGATCTCTCAATTTTTACACGGGGTATTTCTTTCAATTTTGCATTAAAAAAACCTGAACACCCCTCATTATGTAGGTGTGTGTGTAGAATGTTGCTCCTATTTTGATTTTGGAATTCACTCTTCAGTTGTCAAAATGCCGTCCAAGCAAGAAGAGCAGCGTATCAAATTTTGCTCGCGCATCGCGAAAATCCGAGCTATTCGCACTCAAAGCTGGCAAAATCGCTAAAAGTTGCCAAATCAACCGTTACAAATGTAATTAAAGTGTTTGGGGAACGTTTTTCGACAGCCAGGAAGTCTGGATCGGGGGGAAATCGAAAACCGGAAGCCGCTGAGACGACAAAGAGAGTTTGCCGGTAGTTTCAAGCGAAACCCTAAACTCTCTCTCCGAGATGCCGCAAATAAGCTGGGAACCTAAAGAAGACCAAAAAACTGCTAAGGACGAGCAGCAGTTCAAGGAAAACTGGCTTTCTGCGGCGAAGAAGGTGGACAAGGTGGCTGTACAAAATCTGATGGCAGGTGTCAAGCGTGAGGCCCGGCAATTCGGATTTGGAAAAGCGAAAGCCTAACTGAATATTTTCCTGTATTTTATACTAATTGAACTTGAAAAAGAAATTTAATTTGATTTTTTAAATAAACGATTCCACCGATTTACACGCGTTTTCCCTTGACCAAATTTTGACCGTATCACCCTTTACACTGAATTTTACCGTATACATTTTTCTTGGTTAGTTTCCTTGCTTTTGCGTCGTTAACTTTGAATATTTAATCAGCTGACAAACAAATTGGGGCCTTAGGTAGTTAATTTAGGACAAGAATTTTTGAAAGTTGCTTCTCCCCAATAAAATCGTAACTCTTTGAAGTAAGGAACTTTTTCCTTAAAACAAGAAAAAAAATTTGATTTAAAGGAATAATCTTTAAATTAACTGAGATATTGACTCTTTAAATACAACAAGGATTCAAATATAGGTCAATAGTTATTTTGAGGATTTTGCACCTTTGGTTTAAATTTTTTTTTGAATTTAAGAAACAAAATCTTTATAACACTTTTATATATCATTTTTGTAACTTTGTTAATATATCGCAAAAAGAAAATGAAAATTTGGTAAATAAGATCCGCATTCTAATTTTAATTTTATGCAGCATATATTTAAAGACATATAGCTCCCCTAAAACTATGTTGGGTGACATATAAAGGTTCACACAGAAAAACAATTCCGTAGTTAAATTAATGCTAAATTTAAGTTATTTTTATTTCAAAAAAATTATTTGCTAGTAGTTAAATATTATTAAATTTTTTGAAAATTTCCATAGCTTAATGAAATCTTACTTTTTTGAATATGTCTCAAACATTTTAATGAACTAACGGAAAAGAACATTTTAGTAAGAATGAACTACTGTATGTTTAAAATGGTCATGATTTGACGCCAATGGTTTTCTTCTTTACTTTTAGTTCATTTTATACCCTTCACCACTACTGTGGTACAGGGTATAATAAGTTTGTGCATTTGTATGTAACGCCAAGAAATAGTGGTCATAGACCCATCTTTAAGTATACCGATCGGCTTAGAATTAAATTCTGAGTCAAGTTAGCGATGTCCGTCTGTCTGTCTGTCTAGCCACAAAAGCCAGATTTGCTTCAAATTTTGGACAAGGGGTACGTTTAATAGTATCGTTAAGTGTGTCAAATTTTGTTAAAATCGGTTCAGATTTAGATATAGCTCACATATAAATCTTTCGCCCGATTTGGACCTATATGATCTCAAAAGCCAGAGTTTAGCCCTGACATACTTCAAATTTTGCACAAGGGGTACTTTTAACGATACTATTGTATGTGCCAAATATTGTCAAAATCGATTTAGATTTAGATATAGCTCCCATACATATCTTTCGTCAGATTTGAACTTATATGGCCTCAAAATCCAGGGTTTTGCCGTGATTTGCTTCAAACTTCGCGCAAGGGTTCCGTTTAGTAGTATCGGTAATTGTGCCAAATTTGGTTGAAATCGGTTCAGATTTAGATATGGCTCCCATATATATCTTCCGTCCGATTTGCACTCATATGACCAAGGAGGCCAAAGTTATACTCACATTTACGTGAAATTTCGCCTAGATAGCAGAATTATTATTCTAACTATACATCTCAAATTTAGTCAAAATCGGTTCAGATAATATATAGCTCCCATATATACGTATACCAGAGTTGGGGAAATATAGTAGACTATTACACATTTTAGACCCATTTTCAATGGAAGTTTCCTCCAATTAACTGGATAGCGTTAGCCGATTTAAATTTTAATTCTAGAGATTTTGTAGAAGTAAAAAATTGTCTCCTTTATATAGCTTCCAGCAAATGTGAAGTAGTTGAGATGGTAACCCAAATGTTGGCTTACATAGGGGTGAAGGGTATAATATAGTTGGCCCCGCCCGACTTTAGACTTTACTTACTTGTTTTTCTATGAAAGGGTGTAGATTCGTTAACTGCATTTCAAAAGTACAACAGGGCATTAAGTTTTCCTGGTTTTAACAACGCTTTGTGGAAATCTCAAAGTGTGAAGTACAATTTAGTTAAATTTTGTCTGTCTGTATGTCTGTCCGTCCGTCCGTTCGTCTGTCTGTATATGTAATTTTGTGCACAAAGTACAGCCCGGAATTTAAGTCCGATAGACCTCAAATTTTGCGTAGGGCCGTTTCTTGGGACAGAGACAATCGCTATTGGTTTTTGGAAACAATCGGTTCAGATTTAGATGTAGCTGCCATATATATTTATCCCCGATTTGGTCATAGTTAGCGTGTTTATAAACCGATTTTCTTGAAATACCGTATATCCAACTAGTTTATGAATCTCAAAAATCTTGCAAAATATCAGCCAAATCGGTTCAGATTTAGATATAATATAGCTCCCATATATATCTTTCGTCCGATTTAGACTCATATGACCACAGAGGCCAAAGTTTACTACCGATCTTCGTGAAATTTTGCACAGAGGCTAGAATTGACATTCTACCAATGCTTGGTAAATTTGATTGAAATCGGTTCAAATTTAGATATAGATCACATATATATCTTTCGTCCGATTTGAACTTATATGGCCACAAAAGCCGGAGTTTTGCCGTGAAGTGCTTCAAATTTCCATTGAAAATGGATAGCGTTAGCCGATTTTAATTCTAGAGATTTTGTAGAAGTAAAAAAATTGTCTCCTTTATATAGCTTCCAGCAAATGTGAAGTAGTTGAGATGGTAACACAAATTTTGGCCTACATAGGGGTGAAGGGTATAATATAGTTGGCCCCTCCCGACTTTAGACTTTACTTACTTGTTCTTTCTAGAAAACAGTTTCCAGAGCCACTTGTGGCCATTTCATATGACCAATCGGAAAAACTTTTTGTGCCGTTTCATGCTAGTCGGTGAGAGATTTATCCACTTGTACACATCCGAAACCGAGGAATTGTTTAAAGTGTAGACTGCACCAGACGAATCTTGTCCGAAGAAGGAGCAGACTGTCTCATAAGCCGGAAAGGTGATTGTCACTTCTTTTTGGTATTCACAATCTGTGTCTAAGATCACCACAATCGCCTACATGGAATTGAGATAACCTGTTTCCCTTTCAATTGTATTTTCACATAAATTGTGATACTATCCTAATATTTAAAACACATCTACTAGCTCTATCGTAAAATTTGACAAATCGTGAACATTTTCGTGAGATTATTTTTTACATAGCTCCGGACAAATTTTTATCAATGGTATAGTGAATTCAACCGAGGTCGTAGTTCACTCCAAGATGAATTTCGTTTAGGTCATCCATAATCACTTGTTGTTCCGGAAACAATTGATGCTGTATGCCAACTAATATTGCAAGATCGTCATGTGACGTATTATAAGATTGAGAGAACATTAGGCATTAGTGGAATCAGCTTAAATTCAATAGAACATGAACATTTGACCGTCAAACAATTGGAAAATTTTGTCAAAAATTTATTTCTATAGAAAATTTTGTCAACATATTTTTTCCCACAGAAAATTTTGCCAAAATTTTATTTCTACAAAATTTTTTGTAAAAATGTTATTTCTTTAGAAAATTTTGTCAACATTTTTTTTCCTACAGAAAATTTTGTCAAAATTTTATATCTATTGAAAATTTTGTTAAAACTTTATGTTTGTGAAAAATTTTATTAAAATTTGATTTCAATTGAAAATTTTGTTAAAATGTTATTTCTATATAAAAGGTTGTAAAATTGTCTTTCTATAGAAAATTTTGTCAAAAATTTATTTTTTTATAACATTTTCTTTCTACAGAAAATTTTGTCTAAATTTTATTTCTATAGAAAGTTTTGTCAGAATTTTCTTTCCTTAGAATATTTTGTCAGAATTTTCTTTCTATATAACATTTTGTCAGAATTTTATTTCTATAGAAAATTTTATCAATTTTTTTTTTCTGCAGAAATTTTAGTCAAAATTTTATTTCTATAGAAAAGTTTGTCAAAATTTTATTTATTACAGAAAATTTTGTCATAATTTTATTTATTACAGAAAATGTTGTTAAAATTTTATTTATTACAGAAAATTTTTTCAAAATTTTATTTATTACAGAAAATTTTGCCAAAATTTTATGTCTATTGAAAATTTTGTTAAAAAGATATTTCTATAGAAAATTTTGTCAGAATTTTCATTCCATAAAATATTTTGTCAGAGTTTTCTTTCTATAGAAAATGTTGTCAGCATTGTATTTCTGTAGAACATTTTGTAAAAAATTTATTTGTATAGAAAATTTTGTCAAATTTTTTTTATATAGAAAATTTTGTCAACATTTTATTTCTATAGAAAATTTTGACAATTTTTTTTATATGGAAAATGTTGTCAAAATTTGCAAAAAAATGAGGTCTAAATTTTTAAAGAAAACTTTGTCAAAATATTATTTCTATAGAAAATTTTGCAAAATTTTAATTCTATAGAAAATTTTGTTCCGAAATATGAAAGGCAACACTGTTAGTCAATGTTTCATTGACAACCTACACACCGGTTGTTCATGTCATAATTGATGTAACCCATGAATGGAAACAGAGTTGGCAATGTAAAATAATAACAAGACATTGCAACAATTTCAAATGGGCCATAAAACTTGTATGGTACACCCACCAGAATGCCACAACCCTTTTTGGCATAAAAGAAAGTATGTATTAAAATTATTGAATATTTATGAGGTAAAGGTTGCAAGGATAGTTGGTTGGTGTGCCTGTTAACTGAATGACAGGTTGATATTTACCTTCGGCAGTGTGTATTTGGCATTTATATCCTTCTGTTCGGCTGTCTCTTCGGGCAACAGGGAAAATTTCAAATATACATAGTATTGAAAAAGTAGCATAAACACAGCTCCAATAATAAAAAATGTAAAACTTAACAATATCAGCATTGAGAGATTTATATCCATATTGATTGATTGATTGATTGGTTGATTGTGGGACTGACTGATGATTTGATTAACTCAGATGATTGAATTGGTTTCGATACAATTCGATTGCTTTGGCGGTTTGTTTTTTTAATTGATTTGGGTGCAACAACAATAACAAACCAAATGTAAGGAATCTTTTACTCCCACATACTCATACACATAGTCGCACCTCACAAACCCATTTTACACACTTATACACACACACACGCACACACCCACATATAAATATATACGTTTACAATCAATACGTCGATTTAATAATTCAGGTTACCACAATATGGAATTTTTTACAGAGATTTTCATGTGGAGGAGTAGACTTTTCTTTTTGGTATTTTCTTTACGTTTATTGTGGTTTAACAATTTAGCTGCCGTATATTATGTTGGAATTGTCGTGTTGAAGGCCTTAGCCTAAAATGGGCTTTAATTGCACGGTAATTATTGTACAGCAACATTTAAACAGCTTTTTTCGGGGGTTTTCTTTGCCATTCTTATAAAATCACTTTGATATTGGGAAACATTTGGGTTTTCACTTTTTGTTTTCACACTTGGCTAACTGCAGGATATCTTCATTTAAATATTTTTCTTCGGATCTTTTTTTTTTGCTTCTATCTTATATTAGATTTTTTCTTAATATTTCCTGCTGCGGTACCTCGATAATGCGTTTTACTTCATCCGTCGTTTTTGGTTTTTGTGTCTGTACATAATCTGCACTTGTTCGAAATTACAAGAGTCCGTAAATAGACTTCCTTTGGCTTTTGCTGGATTCTTTGAAGTACTTGCGCTATAGGGGTGCATTTCTACTTAGTTTCATATTCACTTTGGACCGCAATACAACATGAAAACAACCCCTGAAAATCGATAGATGCGCCCGAGTTTCTTATCGCCACCATCAGCTGTTATTTCCCTGGAATTGAAACACAGCTATCACGATTTGGTCTCTGTTTGTTTACATATTTCACATTCTCAGGCGTTTCACATATTTTTATTTTTGTTACTATGAGTGTGGTTGTTGTTGCTGTTGTCATTGTACTCATGCTGGTATTCGCTGGTTGCATATGTTTTGAAAACAAATGCGGCATTTGTTTTCGTTATTTTCTTCTCTATGTTTTCCAATGTAAACAAACGCTATCTTCTCTCTGTCTTCTTAATAAAATCACCTTCATCCCTTCAGGATCTTTGCTTAAAGGGGTTGTTGGAGAATGTGTTCAGCGTCATCCGATTAAAATATAATCAAAAGGGGATGTGTACCTCAAATGACACGAACGGTAGCAAAATTCACTTGTAGTCTTATATGGAATTTAATCCTCTTTAATGAATACCAGTACAGGGCAATACAGGGTATTTCAATAATAGAAACTAAAATATCAAGTGCCAAATTGCCATAATGATACGACTTTTGCTTGAAAATTTTATTTATTACAGAAAATTTTGTCAACATTTTATTTATTACAGAAAAGTTTGTCAAAATTTTATGTCTATTGAAAAAAAGGAACATTTTGTAAAAATTTTATTTGTGTAGAAAATTGTGGCCAAACTTTATTTCAATGGAAAATTTTGTCAACATTTTATATCTATAGAAAATTTTGACAATTTTTTTATATGGAAAATGTTGTCAAAATTTGCAAAATTTTAATTCTATAGAAATTGAGGTCTAAATTTCCATAGAAAACTTTGTCGAAATATTATTAAATTTGGCATAGGGCCGTTTCTTGGGACAGAGACAATCGCTATTGGTTTTGGAAAAAATCGGTTCAGATTTAGATATAGCTGCCATATATATTTATCCCCGATTTGGTCATAGTTATCGTGTTTATCAACCGATTTTCTTGAATCCAAATATTTTATGAATCTCGAAAATTTTGCAAAATATCAGCCAAATCGGTTCAGATTTAGATATAGCTCCCATATATATCTTTCCTTCGATTTAGACTCATATGACCACAGAGGCCAAAGTTTACTACCGATCTCCGTGAAATTTTGCACAAAGGGTAGAATTGACATTCTATCAATGTTTGGTAAATTTGATTGAAATCGGTTCAAATTTAGATATAGCTCCCATATATATCTTTCGTCCGATTTGAACTTATATGGCCACAAAAGCCAGAGTTTTGCCGTGATTTGCTTCAAATTTTGGACAAGGGGTACGTTTAATAGTATCGTTAAGCGTGTCAAATTTTGTTAAAATCGGTTCAGATTTAGATATAGCTCACATATATATCTATCGCCAAATTTGGACTTATATGGTCTCAAAAGCGAGAGTTTTGCCCTGACTTACTTCAAATTTTGCACATGTGGTACTTTTAACGATACTACACTGGTAGAAAAAGTTTCGTTATATTAATGAAATGTGTCATTAAAATTGAGCCAATGAAACAAATTCACTGATATAACGAAATTTTTCGTTATTATAACGAATTTTCTGTTAGTCAACGAAACGTTTCGTACTATTAACGAACATTTTCATTGTCTTAATGAAAATGTTTCGTTATATCAATGACAAATTTTCGTTGGCTCAATTTTAATGAAATTTTCTTTGTGTGTATTGTATGTGCCAAATATGGTCAAAACCGATTCAGATTTAGATATAGCTCCTATATATATATCTTTCGTCCGATTTGAACTTATATGGCCTCAAAATCCAGGGTTTTGCAGTAGTTTGCTTCAAATTTCGTACAAGGAGTACGTTTAGTAGTATGGGTAATTGTGCCAAATTTGGTTGAAATCGGTTTAGATTTAGATATGGCTCCGATATATATCTTCCGTCCGATTTGCACTCATATGACCAGGGGGGACAAAGTTATACTCCCATTTACGTGAAATTTCGCATAGATAGCAGAATTATTATTCTAACTATACATGTCAAATTTAGTCAAAATCGGTTCAGATTATATATAGCTCCCATATATACGTACACCAGAGTTGGGGAAATATGGTAGACTGTTACACATTTTAGACCCATTTTCAATGGAAGTTTCCTCCAATCAACTGGATAGCGTTAGCCGATTTAAATTTTAATTCTAGAGATTTTGTGGAAGTAACAAAATTGTCTCATTTATATAGCTTCCACCAAATGTGAAGTAGTGGAGATGGTAACACAAATTTTGGCCTGCATAGGGGTGAAGTGTATAGTATAGTCGGCCCCGCCCCACTTTAGACTTTACTTACTTGTTTCTTACTAACATTGTGTTACACCCTAGTGCATTGGCCGACTTAAATTTTGAGTCTATAGATTTTATAGAAGTCTATCAAATTCTGTACAGATCGAGTGATATTTAAATATATGTATTTGGGTCGGCCCCACCCGACTTTAGACTTTCCTTACTTGTTTACCCTGAAATTTGTAAGGTGGAATTAGAATCGAGACACAACAGCCTTGATTTCAGTATAATATATGATTATCTTATCTATCGATAGGCCTCTAAAAGCGTTCATTGTTTGATAATGGCCAGTCCTGTCGGTCAATAACACCTAACAGTACTTTGACCAATCTTCCCCTAACCATTCTATATATTAAAAGAAAATTATTGGTAAACCAAACTGAACTTTATTGAACTATTTTAAACATGCTCCATTATCGACAATTGTATTACAACCTATTTCTTTCCTTTGCCTTTAGCTTTAGCCTTTCCTTTGCCTTTTCCCTTGCCTTTGCCCTTACCCTTTGATTTCTTGGGTTTCTTAGATTTTTTGTTCTTCTTCTTCTTTGACTTCTTTGGCTTCTTGGGTTTCTTAGGCTTCTTGGGTTTTTTTGGTTTCGTAGTAGGAGTTTCTGTAGCTCCTTCATCGGTGGGCTCAGTAGCGGCAGCGTCGGTACCGGGTTCAGTTGCTACATCAGTACTTTCTTCTGCTGGTGCCTCACCTTCAGCTGGTGCTTCACCTTCAGCTGGTACCTCTTCTTCTGCTGCTTCCTCTTCTTCAACGGGTGCCTCTTCTTCTGCAGGTTCCTCCTCTTCACCACCTTCTTCGGGTGGAGTTTCGCCTTCTGCTGGAGCTTCATCTGCAGGTGCTTCGGTGGCAGCAGCAGGATCTTCTACTGGGGCCTCAGTAACATCTGTTGCTTCTGCTGGTGGGTCTTCTGCTGCAACTTGACCGAGAGCGGCAATCAAAATGCCCAAACACAGGAAAATGGTTAACAACTTCATTTTAGAGCACCACAAGCAATGCTGCTCGCTCAAAACCAATGGATTATGATGCTTTTCTTGAACTCTAAGCGATATTTAAAGGAATTTTGTCCACGCTGTAATCGACGAAACCGAAAACGTGTCAGAAACCATTTGATTTTGTGAAATTTATTTATTTATTTAATACGGTATTTTATTTGCCAATAAAATGTGTTCAAGTCAAGCTTTAACAAATATTGATCCACATTTTGCTACAAATCTATTAAAATTGAGAAGGAATTATCATTTGATATACCAACCACATACACTGAAAAAAAACATTGTCCTGAAATCAACAATTTCATAAAATACGAAAGCAAATTTTGCTTAGCATAGAAGACGCATTTCTCCACTATAAAGCTTTTTTCCTTGTCCAAAAGTCGATAAACTTTTCAATGAAGTCATATTGTCCTTATAATTTCAAAATGGGTATCCTAACATGCAAGAAAAAATGTTTGGGCTAAGGTCAACTTGACTTTAACAATTCAGAAAAATTCTTTAAAACTAATGAAATTGTCTTTTAATTTGTTGTCTTTTTGCATCTTGACTACAAAGCAAAAAATCGTTCAAATATAGGAAATCTTTTTCATTACTTTATTTTAAAGACGTTTTTTACTTGAAACATAGCATAATTTCTACTGGAAGTCGAGTCTGAATTTGGAAAATAAAGTTGTTGTTAACTCGTTTTTAAAGGACTTTGATAGCATATGAAGAAAAAAAGCTGAAAAAACGAATTTGCTTCCTAGAAGCAAGTACACAAAACACAAGTTTAAAAGAGAATTGTGTCTTAAAAGTATCCTTACATGTATTCTCCGCTTCTTTGGCTCGGAATAAATACCAACATTTTTAAAGTAAAGACAAAATCTTTGGAACCGGGCATGCTTTTTTCATTGTATCAATTTATTTATTATAGAAAATATATTTTACGGATATATTTTCAATAATTAACTATTATTTTGAATATTATAAATTTAAGATAAACAAAAATATATGAAGCTATGGGTTAAAAAATTGATGACAAAAATAAAAATTGTATAAGACCCATGATGTCATAGAATGTTAAACACAAATCTTTTGTTAAATCCAAATATTTCATGATATTTTCCATTTTCTATATTACTTATATTAATATTATAACATCTGTTTGGTGAAACATGATATTTACACTCCAAAAATATTGTTTCTCTGCACTTACAAAAAACTTGCCCGGTTCCAAAGATTTTGTCTGTACACTAATGGTTTTGGTATTGATTCCGAGCCAAAAAAGCGGAGAAATGAATTAAGGACATTTTTAGGACGTGTACTTGATGTTATTTGAATTTATTCGTTTTTCAGATTTTTCTTCACGTTCTATCAAAGTTCATTAAAATGTGTTAAGAAAAACTAAAAATTCCAAATTCCAGCTCGCCTTTAAAATAAAATGATGAAACACATCTCCTTTTTTGCTTTGTAATCAAGATGAAACAATTTAAAGACGATTTCATTAAGTTTGAAAAATGATTATTAAAGGCATGTTGACCTTAGTCAAACCATTTTCCTTCATGTAAATATACCCGTTTAGATACTAAATGGGTACATTTTTAATGAAGTGATTAACTTCATTAAAAAGTTTCTTCTTCTATACCAAGCAAAAAACACACTCCTATTTTAAGGATAATAAATATTTGGCCTCACGAAATAATTTTTTCAGTGTGACATATATATATGATATCAACGACTCATTTGACGCACTTTGTCTTATAACATATGGCTATACTTTCCATAATTAACTTATTCATATTATTTTGCATAACATAACTCTAAGATAAACAAAAATATATGAAACTATAGGTTAAAAAAGGGATGACAAAAAATGGAACAAGAGGGGCTAGAGGGCCAAGACCCATGACGTCATAGAATGTTAAACACAAATCTTTTGTTAAAACCATATATTCCGTTGTACGAAGGCGGTTCGGAAACTTCTTAGCCTATCAAAGAGAATAGTTAGTTTTTAAAAATATTTTTATTTTTCATTATAATCTCCTGAAACTTCAATACACTTTGTCCAACGCTTTTCTACCAATTCAATCCCTTGATTAAAATAGTTTTCCTCAAGGTCTTCAAAATAGTGGTTTACAAGTGTAACTCCATCTTCATTTGAGGTAAAACGCTTGCCAGCAATGAATTTTTTTAGATTTGGGAACAAGTAGAAGTCACTGGGAGCTAAATCAGGAGAATAAGGTGGTTGGTCAAGCAATTCGTACTTTAATTCTTTGATTTTAGCCACTCTTGTGCGCTGGTGCGTTGTCTTCATGAAAAATTATTTTTTGTGTTGTAAGCCAGGACGTTTTTCTCGAATTTGTACATTTAATTGATCCAAAAGATTGCAATAGTACTCTGTGTTTGTTGTTTTACCCTTTTGCAGATAGTCAATCAATAAAATACCTTTGAAGTCCCAAAAAAAACCGTTGTCATAACCTTACCAGCCGATTGAATTGTTTTTGCCTTCTTAGGGGCAATTCCTCCAGCTTCGGTCCATTGTTTGGATTGTTCTTTTGTCTCTGGACTATAGTTGTGGATCCATGTCTCATCAACAGTTATGAAACGACGCTTAAAATCCATTTTATTTCGCTTAAAACGATCCAAACAAGCTTGAGAAATGTTCATTCTTATGCGTTTTTGATCGATTGTTAACAAATGCGGCACCCATATTGCAGAAAGCTTTTTCATCTGTGGTTCTTTATGCAAAATTAAATGCACTCGATCATTTGAGATGCCCATGATATTAGCAATTTCATGCACTTTTATTCGTCGATCATTTAATACCATATCATGCACTTTGGCTACAATTTATGTTGTTGTTGCTGTTTTAGGACGTCCACTAGGTGGTTCGTCTTCAGTGCTTGTACGACCACGTTTAAATGCAGCAACCCAATTTTATACTGTTGCATATGAAGGAGCACTTTCATCTAACACATTCACCATATCATTATGAATTTCTTGTCCCGATAAACCTTTTTTATGTAAATATTTAATGACAGCACGCATTTCTAATTTTTCCATTGTAAAAAAATTGCGGATGCGTCTTTATTGAACACCTGTTTCTATATGAAGGAGTTGCCAGATCGAAACAAAATTTAACATGTGTTCATAACAAAGATGGAAGTTTCCAAAACACTTAACTTTTTTTCTGTTTATACCGCGCTTTTTGTGCTAGTCTAAGAAGTTTCCGAACTGCCCTCGTATATGCCATTTTCGATATTATTGAAATTCAGTCTTGATATTATATCACCTGTTTGGTGAAATAAGACGACTACACACAAAAATAAATATTTTTTCTCCTGACATAATCCCAAACATATTTAGCCATAAGCAATATCGCCACAGCAAAATCCTGTCACGCGCATACCCCTAGATCGGCGTGAACATGAATTCGACATTCCTTGTTAGTTTCATTCTTTGTTGTTGAAAGACCAAGATCCTTCCTGTCCGAAGATATCAAAGACCAATATATTATTTTTGGGTAAATATCTCATCAAAAAAGAGCTAATAAATAAATTTGGATCCTCCATTTGTAATCCGGAACTAGGGCAAACTTGGATCATCTTCAATGATTTTTTGGATCCGTTAATTAAAAGATATGTCCACCAATTTCACATTTTACATTTATCAATATTATTTTTTTATTACACTTTTATTTTCTTATTATTTAATTAGTTTTCAATTTAAAAATGTTTTGCTCCCACAAACGCCATAAACTTGAAGCATCGAAACTAGAATTAAAATGTTTGTAATATGATCGTAATTTGACACCAAGGCATAACATTGTAACTACTTCTGGAGTTGTTTATTTATTATTATGAATAAAAAATGAAGAAGAACATATTTACGTGATATTAATGATTACGCAACCTTAATTTTAGGATGCACAATTTAAAAAATATTTAGGACAAATTTCTTTAAAATAATGGAATTTTAAATAAAATATATTTTATAATATTTACTTCAAAATATTTTTTTTTCGTTAAATTTAGGACACAAATTTTGTAAATTAAATTAAATTTAATAAATTCGCATGTCATCCTTAAAGTAAAGATAACACATTTCAGTTAAATAAAAAAACCCGGCGCCACACTGTTGCAACATCCAGAAGGAGACGAGATAGACACATGGTGTCTTTGGCAACAACGTTCAGGGTTGGTCCCTGAGTAGATCTAGCCATGTCCGTCTGTCCGTCCATTCTGCTCCAATTTTGCACCACTTCCGGAACATTTTGACTTTTGGCGACGCTTTTTTTTTGCTGGGATTGTGTTCCACCTTTGGACATTAGCCGACTTAAATTTAAAGTCTATACATGTTGTAGAAGTCTGGCAAATTTGTCCAGATCTGGTCAGATTTATATATATATATATATATATATATATATATATATATATATATATATATATATATATATATATATATATATATATATATATATATATATATATATATATATATATATATATATATATATATATATATGTGTATGGGAACATAAACCTTCATATATAGAACACGACACATTGGATATACTATCGAGAATGTGCATCTACGAAGTGGTGTAGTGTATAAAATAGTGGGCCCCGCCCGACTTTAGACTTTTCTTACTTATTTTAATTCAAAATCGTCCTTAAATTAACTGAAATATTGAATCTTCGGATTTAAGATAAAAACGTTTCAAATATGGTTTAATTTGGTTTAAGGTTTTTTTGGAATTAATACAACATTTTTTAATTTGAGGTATCCGTTATAATTTGGATACCCGTGTAAAAATTGGGGGATCTGATTTGATATGGTTAGATCTGAGCCAAGATATGGTCAGATCTGAGCAGATCCGAAAAATGGTTATATCTGGTCAGATCTAAATACTATGAAATTGGATCTGATCAGATCTCAAAAATGAGACACATCTAATCAGATCTAATTTGATATAATTGTATATTATTTGATACAATTGTATCTTTCGAGATCTTTCAACACATAAAAGCCCATAGTTTGTATATAAAATGAGATTAATTGTTTTATTTAATAATACAGACAAAAAGTATGTGCATAATAAATATGTTTAATTTAAATTGATCCATCAAAGGTATTTAAGAGTATTGACAGTTGAGTTATAGTGTTGTCCAAGGGTTTTTCGTTTGTTTCTTCTGCTTTGGACTTAGACACGCGACTAAAGTATTACAGCGTTAAGGCAATCTGCAATGAAATTAAGTTAAAAACCAATTATTAAACAAATATAGGAATAAACAAATATGGGAATATATTGAACTATGTAAGCAAGTATTAGTATTGTTTTGGATCATTCTTCTTTAAGTTGCAATAAAAATTGCCATATAATTTTATGTTGCTTTTAATACTCACATTTAAAGTGTATTCGGGATTAGGTTAGGTATAGCGATAGGCTGTTATTTTAGGCTCATACATACTATTCAGACCATCATGACATCGCAGTGATCAACATCTCATTTATCACTGACTGCTGCTCGATTCAATAATTAGCTCAATAACATGGGTCCTCCTTGTTATAATCGAGTCCTATCGGCATTTCACGTTGCGCTGAAACAACTTAGAGAATCTTTGAAGCAGAAATGTCACCAACATTACTGCGAGGAGATAATCCACCGCCGAAAAAATTTTTGGTGTTGGTCGGAACTGGGATTGAACCCGTGACCTTTTGAATGCAAGGCGGGCATGTTAACCAGTACACCACTGAGGTTTCCTTTTTTTCCAAATCTAGAAAATAGTAAAACAATATGAAAATGACTACTAAGGAAATAACAAATACAATCTACTTACCTACATAATCTCCGCAACAAAGGAAACGATATACACTTTATCAAAGGAACACATTTAAAACAATTATATTAAATTTCTTAATTTTCTCAGCTAGTCTTGCGTTAAATTTGTTTAGAAGTGATGCCCCTGACGGCGTTGACATTTGACATAATGACATTGAGGTTGTTGTTAAAACTAATGGATCGTTGACACTAAAAACATGAAGCACTTTTATAATGTATAGAACCCATTTATTAGTACGTATGATAGATGAAACAAGAAAAAACTTTTGTTGTTTGAAATTTTAAATTAAATTTACTATATAAATATTAAAATCATCTTGACTAATGAGACTCATTTCACTTCGGTGCCTGCGTCACCTTCTTGCTTAGAAAACCAAGAAGGTATTGAAGCCCCCATCCTCAAGGTACGACTTTTTGGTGATCTGGGCAACGTTTACTTTGAAGGAAACGTTTCCCGCGATTAAAAATGTTTTAAATAAAATGTAAATTACTATCTCCGAGTGGGACATATATTAAAAAGGGCGACTTGTTCAGAAATGTTAGTGCATAATCAAAATATACTAAATGTTTTTTAATGTTTGAAGTTCTATTATTTAAACAAACTACTAACTTTTGGGCAGTATGTCTGTTATTCCAAACTAACAGATTGTACTTTCGCAGAAAAACTGCGAAAACAGCACTTTTTTGTTTACAAAAAAAATCAGCAGTCAATGTTTCCTACAGCAGTCTTTTTATATGAGTATATTTCAAAATAAAAATTCATTTTGTAATCTACTTAGGATACTAAATAATGCTTTGGATGAAAGGTTAATTAAACTCCAAACGCATGGGAACGACAAATACTAAATGAGTGTTTTGATGAAACCCACATTTTTCTTACTCGAGGTGTCAAATGGATACAAATATCTACACATCCCTTTTATATAAAAATACCAAAACTAATATCTATACAGTACAATTAATAAAAAAGGCGTTTCTTTGCGAATTTTCAACAATTTATTTTTATTACTCTTTTTGACGTCAACCAGCAGTACGCGATAAAACATTTAAAAACTGGCGTTGTTCATTATATCCATTTCCAAAACTGACTGTTTTAGATTGTTAAACCATCTGAAGTGAAGGAGCTCAACCATGTTCTGAAACTCGAAAAACATGTTTATAAACTGCCAAATACTTTAAGATATATTATGTAAGTTCGTTAAATAAACAAAAGTTATTTTTCCATCTGTAACTTTGTGTATATATCTCGAATAGTTTTTTAGACGTGTATTTCAAAAATCTTTTTAACTTGTTCATGATTTTTATTATATTTTGGACCTTATTTAACCCCATATATAGTCAGATATGATGTTATATCTACCATATCTTATTAGATATAGTGCTATATATGGTCCTATCCAAGCATATATTATTAGATATGCCAGATATAATTAGATATTATACTATATATGATGAGATCTGCAATTATATCTAACCAGATCTAGCACCATATATAGCATATCTGTGCATATCTAATTATGTCTGAACCAATATCTGAACAGATCCAATTAGATCCAATTTGATATTATTAGATAGGATTGGATCCTCCAATTTTTACACGGGTACCTCAAATTTGTTTGTACGTGAATAGAATTATTAATATACCGGGAAAAGAAAATGAAATTTCGATAAATGGGATGTGAATCCTAAATTTAATTTTATTGATCCTACATTTAAGGCCAGATATGTCACTAAAAAACATATTTATTTTAAAAAGCCGGAAATGGCTCGGAATCAATATCAAAATCCTTAAGGAAAGGTCAAAATCATTGGATCCAAGTAAAGGGTGATACGGTCAAAATTTGATCAAGGGAAAACGCGTGTAAATCGGTGAAATCGTTTATTTAAAAAATCAATTTAAATTTCTTTTTCAAGTTCAATTAGTATAAAATTCAGGAAAAATATTCAGTTAGGCTTTCGCTTTTCCAAATCCGAATTGCCGGGCCTCACGCTTGACACCTGCCATCAGATTTTGTACAGCCACCTTGTCCACATTCTTCGCCGCAGAAAGCCAGTTTGCCTTGAACTGCTGCTCGTCCTTAGCAGTTTTTTTGGTCTTCTTTAGGTTCCGCTTGACAATAGGCCAGTATTTCTCAATTGGGCGGAGCTCTGGCGTGTTGGGAGGGTTCTTGTCCTTGGGAACCACCTGCACGTTGTTGGCGGCGTACCACTCCATGGCCTTTTTACCGTAATGGCAAGATGCCAAATCCGGCCAAAACAGTACGGAACAACCGTGTTTCTTCAGGAAAAGCAGCAGACGTTTATTCAAACACTCTTTCACGTAAATTTCTTGGTTGACAGTCCCGGAAGCTATGAAAATGCTGCTTTTCAAGCCACAGGTACACATGGCTTGCCAAACCAGATATTTCTTTGCGAACTTTGACAGTTTTATGTGCTTGAAAATATCTGCTACCTTTCCCCTTCCTTTTGTCGTATAAAACTCCTATCCCGGAAGCTGCTTGTAGGTTTCGTCGTCCATTACCACGCAGTCAAACTTCGTCAGCATCGTCGTGTACAGCCTCCGGGATCGCGCTTTGGCCGTCGTATTTTGTTTAGCATCGCGATTTGGAGTCACTACCTTCTTGTAAGTCGATATTCCGGCTCGTTTTTTGGCTCGAGGCACGGTTGTAGACGATACACCCAGCTTATTTGCGGCATCTCGGAGAGAGAGGTTAGGGTTTCGCTTGAAACTACCGGCAACTCTCTTTGTCGTCTCAGCGGCTTCCGGTTTTCGATTTCCCCCCGATCCAGACTTCCTGGCTGTCGACAAACGTTCCCCGAACACTTTAATTACATTTATAACGGTTGATTTGGTAACTTTTAGCGATTTTGCCAGCTTTGTGTGCGAGTAGCTCGGATTTTCGCGATGCGCGAGCAAAATTTTGATACGCTGCTCTTCTTGCTTGGACGGCATTTTGACAACTGAAGAGTGAATTCCAAAATCAAAATCGGAGCAACATTCTACACACACACCTTCAAAATGAGGGGTGTTCAGGTTTTTTAAATGCAAAATTGAAAGAAATACGTCAAGTTTATATTGACCAAATTTTGACCGTATCACCCTTTAAACTAAAATAAAGTTAAAAGTGGCTTTGGTGAATTATTTAAATTTTGTCGAAAAAATCTAAATTTATTGTAGAAAAATTAAGAATTTTTGAAAATATTTGGGGTCAAATGTTTCAGACGAGTGGTAGAATGCATTAAAAATCATAAAAATTAATTATTTGGGAAAATATCACAAAATTGTTCAATTCACATCCACTGAACACTGAATTCGGATCACACCTTAAGAAGTGCTGCAAATTCAGTGCAACAGCTGTTGAAATGGTGGACATCCGTCCTATGACAAACCTATGTTAAATACATTGCTTCTGCGTCAATTTTGTACCACTTCCGGAGTCAATAAGAACATTTTCATTACATTACAATTTATACATTAAAAAACTCGCAAAAACTACTTTTTATAGCCGAGTCCGAACGTAGTTCCACATTTCGGTGAAACCACCTTGAGAAGCTTTTAAACACTCAGAAATATCACCAGCATTCCTGAGAGGGGCTAATCCACCGCTGAAAAACTTTTTGGTGTTCGGTCGAAACGGGGGTTGAACCTGCTATCCTACGTGTGCATAAATTCATTTTCGGTATTAAAATAATTAAAACTAAGCCGTTTGATAGTTTCTAATACACTTCTAATTGACATTGTGAAATATATCGCACATATGCTTTGTTTATGGCTAAAAACAGCTAATAATAGCGTGCTACCTTCCGAAAGTTTTTACAAGGAAAAATGTTCAGTAATACCAGCAACTTCTTTTTGCTGGCTATTTGGAGTGAACGTATGACTTCCAGTACAATTTTGTGATAGTATTCAAAATATATCGGGTACGCAAACGGAGCTAATATGCCATAATTATTGTCATATTATTATGCATTTTAAATGAAATAAAGCTTTTAATTTGTTTAAATTTAAATCAATAATGTGACTTTTGACACAACAAAAACTTAGCTTTTTCTGGCTATTTTTATACCCACCACCATAGAATGGTGACGGGGTATAATAAGTTTGTCATTCCGTTTGTAACACATCGAAATATCGATTTCCGACTATATAAAGTATATATATTCTTGATCAGGGAGAAATTTTAAGACGATATAAGCATGTCCGTCTGTCTGTTGTAAACACGCTACAGCCTTCAATAATGGCGCTATAGTCCTGAAATTTGGCACAGATTCGTGTTTTGTTTGAAGGCAGGTCTAGTATGCAGATGGGCTATATCGGTCCAAGTTTTGATATTGTCCCCATATAAACCGACCTCCCGATTTGGGGTCTTGGGCTTTAAACCCGTAGTTGTTATCCAATTCGCCTGAAATTGGGAATCTAGAGGTGTTTTAGGACCATCAAAGTGTGTGCCGAAAATTGTGCATATTGGTCCATATAGACTGATTTCCGGATTTTGCTTCTTGGGCGTCCAGAAACTGTATTTTTTATCCAATTTGCCAGAAATTAGAAATCTAGAGGTATGTTAGGACCATAAAGAGGTGTGTCTAAAATGATCCGTATCGGTCCATGTTTTGGTATAGCCCCCTTATAGACTGATCGCCCGATTTTAGATTTCGTAGTTTTTACCCAATTTGTCTGAAATTGGAATTCTAGAGATATTTGAGAAACATTAAGAAGTGAATTGTGAGTATTGGTCCATATTTTGGTATAGCCCCCATATAGACCTACCTCACGGATTTATTTCTTAGACTGCTAGAGTCTGTAGTTTTTATCCACTTTGCCTGAAAATGTAAGTTACTGGTATTTTAGACCCTCAAGAATTTGTATCGCATTTATTTCTACCGGTCCATTATGTAAGACATTGATCGATCGACCGATTTCACATCTTGAGGGTATAGCAGGAGCACTGATCATAAAAATTGCATGAAACTAAAAGTAAAATTTCCAGATTTTACTCCTCGTTATCATTTAAATAATGGCGGTAAAAATCTACGGATTTAAGATTTCAAATCAAGGCTTTTTTCATCGTTTACACGATATGTTTATGATTTCTCTAAAATTCAAACAAAATTGGTTCTTATAAATCCAGGATCTAATCTAGTATTCATAGGTAGAATCTTTAAATTTATCTACGGGAAGTGTACTGGTTCAATTGATCTGCTTGGGAGAATATCTGTCATCAAACCCCCTTAAATCCGCACCGACGAAGAGTTTTCAAAGGAAACTATTATATTTGATTCATGGTGGTAGGTATTTAAGATTCGGCCCAGCCGAACTTACTACAGTAGATACTTGTTTAGCTTCTTTTAGCCATTTTTTGCCCAAATCTAACGGTTTTTGGTGAAACAATTCTGACAGTAATGCCTCGAAACCCACAAATGACTATGATTAGAGACATTCAGCATTCAAAATTGTTTCCCGTTACCATGATACTGGCAATGTTGCATCGCATTCAAAAAGTAGACTAAAAACGGTAACAACATCAGATATTACCCGAAAAGTGAAGTCCAGATTTGATCGAAATCTGGCTCTTGACCTGAATATATCGCAAGAACGGATGCAACACATATTGAAAAATTAGCTTGGACTAACGCCATTGATGTTCCAAAAAGAGCAAAAACTTTTCGATGTACGAAAAAGTTAGACTGAAAATAGAAAAGAAGTTCCTTCGCATGGACGAAAGTTATTACAAATTTGTTTCCCTTACAAATTGGAAACAAAATTACGGTGTTTCCTTGCTAAGGAGGTCAGCTGACTGGCCACCAGAATTCACACTAATATAAACAATTATGTTCAAAAATCGTGAACTGACGGTAACAAAATGAAACGTAAGCATTCACGAAAAATCAAAACGGAATATTTACGATTTCATGAACGGTTTCTCTTTTCTTTGGCCACGAAAAGTCTGAAATTGTTCATTAGATGGTCTTATGGCAACTCCGTCGGTAGTGCAATGTGCTAAGGTGACTTGAATCTAAATCCGTTGATTTTTTTATGATTTCTAGATGATTTTTCTAAAGAAATCCGTTGAAGTTTTGCGCTAAGGGCATTTTGAAGAGTAAGTTTGGCAGTAAAAATGCCAAAGACGTCCTAGTGAGTGCGCTAAATATCGTAGAGCTACTTCCGTGTAACGTGTGATGGATTTATCGACCATTTGAAGACCATAATTCGTGCCTTAGATTACCCATTCGAATAAATCTAATCTTAGTATACTTTGGAAAATTTTTTGCCGTACATACAGCGTGTGATTCATGATATTTGGTATTAAATATTCGACCAAGCCTAGTCCTCGCTTGTATATATATATATAATCGTTTTATAGGCGAATTCCTTATCATATCCTAGCAAAAAAATTTGGAAGTTCTTCCAAAGGCACAACTTTAAAAGCACTTCCAGAAGATGTACTCCAATTGATGTCCTTTATTTTAACTAATCATGAAGTTCTTTTAATTCAATTTTTTTATAACTTGATTTGTTCATTCTTTTACTGGGTAATTTTAACTTTTTTGTTTCAAATATGTTAAAAACAGTGTAAGAATTCATAAAATGATATAAATCATTTAAATTTTGTCGAAAAAAATGCTAAATTCAATCTGAAAAAATTGTGAATTTTTGAAAATATTTGAGGTCAAACGTTTCCAACAAGCGTTAGAATCCATTAAAAATTATAAAAAATTATGAAAATTATTTATTTGACAAAATATAACAGAATTTTTTAATTTACATCCAAAACACTGAATTCGGATTACACCTAAAGAAGTGATGAAAATTCAGTGCAACGGCTGTTGAAATGGAGGACTTCCGTCCTATGACAAGCCCATGTTAAATTCATCGCTTCTGCGTCAATTATGCACCACTTCCGGATCCAAAAAGAACATTTTCATTACTTTTTTGGCGACGCTTTTTTGCTGGGATTTCTTATGAATTAGGTGTGGTTTATATCCTGAAATATTTAAGATGGAATCAGAGTCGAGACCTATAGGCTTATAACAACATTCACAATTTGATAATGCCCAGTTCCTTCGGTCAATAACACCTAACCATAATTTAACCACTAGTACTCCATTAAAAGAAAATGATTGGTAAACTTAACCAAATTTTATTGAAATATTTTAAAAATTTTACGTTATCGAAATTGTATTACAACATGTTTCATGCTTATCATGCATAATGTCTATATACCCTTACTCTTCGGCTTCTTTGACTTTTTGGGTTTCTTGGCCTTTCTGTTCTTCCTCCTCCTGATCAACTTCCTCTTGATCTTTTTGGTCTTCTTGCTGGGAGCTCCTGAAGCTTCTTCTCCAGCTGTTGATTCGTCGGTAGGCTCAGTAACGGCAGCGTCGGTACCGAGTTCAGTTGCTACATCAGTACCTTCTTCACCTTCAGCGGGTTGCTCTTCTTCGGTGGGTTGCTCTTCTTCAGTTGGTTGCTCTTCTTCGGGCGTTTCCCCTTCTTCAGCTGTTTCCTCTTCTTCAGCTACTTCCTCCTCTTCAGTGGTCTCCTCTTCTTCAGCGGTTTCTTCACCACCTTCTTCTGGTGGAGTTTCGCCTTCTGCTGGAGCTTCATCTGCCGGCGCTTCGGTGGCAGCAGCAGGATCTTCTACTGGAGCCTCAGTAGCATCTGTTGCTTCTGCTGGTGGGTCTTCTGCCGTAACTTGACCAACAGCGGCAATCAAAATGCCCAAACACAGGAAAATGGTTAACAACTTCATTTTAGAGCACCACAAGTAATGCTGCTCACTCACAACCAATGGATTATGATACGTTTCTAGAATTCTAGTCATATTTAAAGGAATTTTTGTTCTACATTTTAATCGACAACATAAAACAAAAACGTGCCAAAATCCATTTGTTTTTTTGGAATGAAATAAATATTGCAAACCTTTCTATTTATTCAATATGGGTTTTCCAACTTCCAAATAACTTTCTCTTATCTACTAGATCAACATTGAAAAATGTTTTCTAAGAAAATTGTCAAGTCAAGCTTTAACAAATATTGATCCTAACTTTGCTACAAATCTATAGAATTTGCGAACGAATTATTTTTGACAAGCATTTATATAAAGACGACCCATTTGGCAATTCAAATAAATTTCAAAGCATTTCAAAACTCTCTACCATAGAATGGGGAGGGGGTATACTAACTTTGTCATTCCATTTGTAACAAATTTCAGACTCAATAAAGTATATATATTCACGTCATTTCAAGAGACGGACGGACATCGCTACATCGACTGCGAATTTCGCCACGGCGGACGATGTCCGTCCGTCTATTGAAATTACCTGAATATATAATATGTATCTCCCATATAAAGCGATCACTAGATTTTATTTCTTAAGCCTCCTAGAAAAACAAATTTTATCCAATCTGGTTAAAATGTGGTACGTGATGAAAGTATAGGAAGCAAATACTTACATCACGTATTAGTGCATATCGCTTCATCACAATATATATCCCCCATATAAACCGACATCTAAATTTCATTTCAGGAGCCTCATGGAGGAACTAATTTCGTTCGTGGAACTCTTTAATTACTGTGTGGTAATTGTTTAATATCGGCTCATAAGTATTTACAGAGTACTCTGTATAAACTTATTAAGAACTGAAATGGCTTACGAGGGCGGTTCGGAAACTTCTTAGCCTATCAATGAAAGAGAATAGTTAGTTTTTCATAAATATATATATATATATATATATATATATATATATATATATATATATATATATATATATATATATATATATATATATATATATATATATATATATATATATATATATATATATATATATATATATATATATATATATATATATATATATATATATATATATATATATATATATATATATATATTTTTTTTTTTCAATATAATCTCCTGAAACTTCACTTAGTCCAACGCTTTTCTAGCAATTCTATCCCTTGATTAAAATAGTTTTCCTCAAGGTCTTCAAAATAGTGATTTACAACTATAATTGCATCTTCATTTGAGGTAAAACGCTTGCCAGCAAGGAATTTTTTTTTAGATTTGGGAATAAGTAAAAGTCACTGGGAGCTAAATCAGGAGAATAAGGTGGGTGGTCAAGTAACTCGTACTTTAATTCGTTGATTTTAGCCACTCTTGTGCGCTGGTGCGTTGTCTTGATGAAAAATTATTTTTTTTGTGTTGTAAGCCAGGACATTTTTCTCGAATTTGTAATTGATCCAAAAGGTTGCAGTAGTACTCTGAATTTATTGTTTTACCCTTTTGCAGATAGTCAATCAATAAAATACCTTTGAAGTCCCCAAAAACCGTTGCCATAACCCTACCAGCCAATTGAATTGTTTTTGCCTTCTTTGGGGCACTTCCTCCAGCTTCAGTCCATTGTTTGGATTGTTCTTTTGTCTCTGGAGTATAGTGGTGGATCCATGGCTCATCAACAGTTATGAAACGACGCTTAAAATCAATTTTATTTCGCTTAAAACGATCCAAACAAGCTTGAGAAATGTTCATTCTTATGCGTTTTTGATCGACTGTTAACAAATGCGGCACCCATCTTGCAGAAAGCTTTTACATCCGTAGTTCTTCATGCAAAATTGAATGGACTCGATCATTTGAGATGCCCATGATATTAGCAATTTCACGCACTTTTATTCGTCGAACATTTAATACCATATCACGCACTTTGGCTACAATTTCTGTTGTTGTTACTGTTTTTGAACGTCCACTACGTGGTCCATCTTCAATGCTTGTACGACCACGTTCAAATTCAGCAACCCAATTTTTTTTACTGTTGCATATGAAGGAGCAGTTTCACCTAACACATTCACCATATCATTATGAATTTCTTGTCCCGATAAACCTTTTTTATGTAAATATTTAATGACAGCACGCATTTCTAATTTTTCCATTGTAAAAAAATTGCGGATGCATATTTTTTGAACACCTGTTTCTATATGAAGGAGTTGCCAGATCGAAACAAAATTTAACATGTGTTCATAACAGAGATGGAAGTTTCCAAAACACTTAACTTTTTGTCTGTTTATACCGCTCTTTTTGTGCTAGGCTAAGAAGTTTCCGAACTGCCCTCCTATATAGGTATTTAATCTTCTTTTTTGTCCAATATAGACTCCATATGAACTAACATGCACTTTAGAAGACAATATTAACAAGTTTTAAAACACCTTGTGTGACAACAACATAAGTAATTTATTTGGCGATAACAGTCTGTAGTAGAACTTTCTACGCAATCTATGGTAGAGGGTAATAAAATTCGGCCTGGCCGATCTTACAGACGTATATACTTGCAATTTGTCTGTGATGTATGGATATATTTTCTTTACTTATTCATATTAGTTTGAATAGCACAACTTTAAGATAACCAAAAATATATGCAAATATGGGTTATACAAATAGACCACAAAATGGAATAAGCGGGTCACGAACACGGTTGCCACTCGAGACATAAATCATCTATGTGGAGGAAATGTTATCAAATAAAATCTTATGTTGTCAAAATTTTATTTCTATCAAAACTTTAGTTAAATAGAAAACAATTATTCAAACTTGAGATCATTTTTTATACCCTGCGCCACACAGGGTATAATAAGTTAGTGCATATGTTTGCAACACCCAGAAGGAGGCGAGATAGACACATGGTGTCTTTGGCAATAATGCTCGGGGTGGGTCCCTGAGTCGATCTAGCCATCCGTCTGTCCGTCCGTCTGTCTGTGAACACATTTTTGTGATCAACGTCTAGGTCGCAGTTTAAGTCCAATCGCCTTCAAATTTGACACAAGTTCCTGTTTTGAGTCAGAATAGAACCCTATTGATTTTGGAAAGAAATCGGTTGAGATTTAGATATAGCTCCTATATCTTTCGCCCGATTTTCCGTCAAATGACCACAGAGGTCAAAGTTGTAGTCCGATTTATGTGAAATTTTGCATAGGGAGTAGGATAGGATAGGGGATAGGATAGGAAATACTAAATATGCATGTCAAATTTGGTTAAAACCGGTTCAGATTTCTATATAGCTTCCATATATATGCTTTTCCGATTTGGGCAAAAATGCCCAAAATACCCACATTTTCCTTATAAAATCGCACTGCTTAGTCGAAAACTTGTAAAAATTACTCAAGTTTTCCTTTATTTCTAATACATATCTATCGACCGATAAATCATAAATACACTTTTGCGAAGTTGCCTCAAAATTGGTTCAGATTAAAATGTTTCCCATATTTTTATACCCTTCACCACTACTGTGGTACAGGGTATAATAAGTTTGTGCATTTGTATGTAACGCCAAGAAGGAGTAATCATAGACCAACCTTTTAGTATACGGATCGACTTAGAATTAAATTCTGAGTCGATTTAGCGATGTCTGTCTGTCCGTCTGTCTGTCCGTCTGTCTGTCTGTCTGTTGATGTATTTTTGTGTGCAAAGTACAGCTCGCAGTTTTAGTCCGATTGTCCTAAAATTTGGTATTGGGTCCTGTTTCGGCTCAAAGACGATCCCTATTGATTTTGGAAAAAATCGGTTCAGATTTAGATATAGCTGCCATATATATTTTTCGCCGATCTGGTCATAATTGGCGTGTATATCAACCGATCTTCCTCAAATTCTGTACATCCGAATATTTTATGGGTCTCGAAAAACTTGCAAAATACCAGCCAAATCGGTTCAGATTTAGATATAGGTCTCATATATAGCTTTCGCCCGATTTACACTCATTTGCCCAAAAAGGCCAATTTTTAACTCCGATTTGGTTGAAATTTTGCACAGGGAGTAGAATTAGCAGTGTAACTATGCGTGCCAAATTTGGTTGAAATCGGTTCAGATTTGGATATATCTCCCATATATAGCTTTCGCCCGATTTACACTCATATGACCACGGAGGCCAATTTTTAACTCCGATTTAGTTGAAATTTTGCACAGGGAGTAGAATTAGCATTGAAACTATGCGTGCCAAATTTGGTTGAAATCGGTTCAGATTTGGATATATCTCCCATATATAGCTTTCGCCCGATTTACACTCATATGACCACAGAGGCCAATTTTTTGCTCCGATTTAGTTGAAATTTTGCACAGGGAGTAGAATTAGCATTCTAGCTATGCGTGCCAAATTTGGTTGAAATCGGTTCAGATTTAGATTTATCTCCCATATATAGCTTTCGCCCGATTTACACTCATATGACCACAGAGGCCAATTTTTAACTCCGATTTAGTTGAAATTTTGCACAGAGAGTAGAATTAGCATTGTGGCTATGCGTGCCAAATTTGGTTGAAATCGGTTCAGATTTAGATATAGCTCCCATATATATGTTTTTCTGATTTCGACAAAAATGGTCAAAATACCAACATTTTCCTTGTGAAATCGCCACTGCTTAGTCGCAAAGTTGTAAAAATGACTCTAATTTTGCTAAACTTCTAATACATATATATCGAGCGATAAATCATAAATAAACTTTTGCAAAGTTTCCTTAAAATTGCTTCAGATTTAAATGTTTCCCATATTTTTTTACTAACATTGTGTTGCACCCTAGTGCATTAGCCGACTTAAATTTTGAGTCTATAGATTTTGTAGAAGTCTATCAAATTCTTCCAGATCGAGTGATATTTCAATGTATGTATTTGGGACAAACCTTTATATATAGCCCCCAACACATTTGACGGATGTGATATGGTATCGAAAATTTAGATCTACAAAGTGGTGCAGGGTATAATATAGTCGGCCCCGTCCGACTTTAGACTTTCCTTACTGGTTTTTACTAACATAGTGTATCATCCCAAGGCGTTAGCTGACTTAAATTTTAAGTCTATAGATTATAAATGTTGTTCAGATGGGGTCAGATTAAGTATAGAGGTTAAGTATAGACATGTCTAGAACCTTCACGCACAGCAAAACCATGTTTGGACATGGTTGCCGCATCCATTTAATGCTTAGCTAGAGCATGTAATTGCCGCGAAAACCATGTATTTTGTCTCTGTAAAAATAGTTTTCGAGCGGAGAAAAATGTATGGTGGCAATAAGCATTTGAATGGTTATCAAATACCGCAAACATGTTCTATCATTTAAATGATAGAATTTGAGACCATTAAATGATCGGGAAAATCATGTACCTGACCATTTAATTTTTTTACTTTTTTACAGGGAAAAAAGTATGGTGGCAATAAGCATTTGAATGGTTATCAAATACCGCAAACATATTCTATCATTTAAATGATAGAATTTGAGACCATTAAGTGATCGGGAAAATCATGTACCTGACCATTCAATTTTTTTACTTTTTTACAGGAAAAAAAGTATTTTTATAGGTTAAGTATAGATATGTCTAGAACCATTACATGACCATAAAGACCATTTACATTTTTTTCGTGACCATTTAATTTTTTAACTTGTTTGCAGCGAAAAGAATTTTATAAAAACATTGAGCAGGTACACACGATTTTCATTTTCCGCGTCAGTCGTGTGTTCATTGTTTCTTGGAATGGACGGAGAATACGGATTTACGGTTTTGTGTTAATTTATTTATTCAGAAGTGGAACGTGGTTGTATGTGAACACAAAAAAGGAAATTGTAATTGAAAAAATGTACCTGTTTTTTGTTCTGCATTTTGCTATATGGATCATTAATTTTTATTTGCAGTTACATGATGTCTGCGTTTGTACATTTGATGGGCATGATGTAAATATGGAATAATTACTTATTGTTGAAATTGAAATAAAATAGAGTGTGTAAAAATATATGATGTTTGCTTGAACGGCATTATAAATACAAATAAACAATGACTTTGTTTATACATAAATAAAAACAAATAAATAAAGTTAATTTTGTGTTTTCTTATCTCAAGTGGCGTCCTTTTTTCGACGATGAAAAAAGTTTTTTCATAAAGATCAAAACATTTTAGATTGTGACCATGTTCTTTTAACTAGAAGAAAAACATTTTTAATGAATACCATAACATTTTAAATCGTGACCATTGTCTTTTCATTCAAACAAAATTCTTTTTATGAATATAATAAAATTTTAGATGAGGACAATTATATTTTTGTTACAACCATGTTCACTAACATGGTTGCAGGTTAAAATGTCCTCGAATATGATTGTGACAATGATGTTTCTTCTCTGCGTGTATTTGGAACAAAAACCTTTATATATAAATAGCACCCAACACATTTGACGGATTTGATATAGTATCGAAAATCTGAATTTACAAAGTGGTGCAGGGTATAATATAGTCGGCTCCGCCCGGCTTTAGACTTTCCTTATTTGTTTTTATATGTATTAGTTCCTTTTATACTTCAATATATCGCAATTACGTTGAATTGCTTCAACAGGAGTAGATCTACAATAATATTGATTGATATTTTTAATCACGACATATAAATTATTTAATAAAAAATTGTTTATCAAATTATAAATAGAATAATATAATTAGAATATTATAATTATAAATAGAATAGTAGAATTATTTATAAGTTGATAAACTATTTTTTGATAAATAATTTATATGTCGTGATTAAAAATATCAATCAATTTTATTGTAGATCTACTCCTGATGAAGCAGTTCAACGTAATTGTGAAATATTGAAGAATAAAAGGAACTGATACATACAAGCTTGAATAATTATTTTCTATTTAATAAAAAAATTAAGATCGAATAAAATAAAAATTTCTAATAGAAATTTTTGTCAAAATTTTATTTCTATAGAACATTTTGTCAAAATTTTATTTCTATAGAAAATTTTTCTATTTAATAAAAAAAGGAAGATCGAATTAAATAAAAATTTCTAATAGAAAATTTTGTCAAAATTTTATTTCTATAGAAAATTTTGTCAAAACTTAATTTCTATAGAAAATTTTGCCAAAATTTTATTTCTATAGAAAATTTTGTCAAAATTTTATTTCTATAGAAAATGTTGTCAAAATTTTATTTCTATAGAAAATTGTGTCAAAATTTTATTTTTTAGCGAAAATTTTGTCAAAATTTTATTTTTATAGAAAATTTTGTGAAAATTTTATTCTTATAGAAAATGTTGTCAAAGTTTTATTTTTATAGAAAATTTTGTCAAAACTTAATTTCTATAGAAAATTTTGTTTCTATGACAATATTGTAAAAGTTTTATTTCTATAGAAAACTTTGTCAAAATTTTATTTCCATAGAAAATTTTGTCAAAATTTTTTTTCTATAGAAAATCTTGTAATTTTTTTTTGTGTAGAAAATATTGTCAAAATTCATTTCTATAGAAAATTTTGTCAAAATGTTATTTCTATAGGAAATTTTGTCGAAGGAAAAGTGTAATATTGGTAAACAAATTTGTTAAGGCAAAGCTGACTATCGAAAACCTTTTTTTTTTGTGAGATTCGAGTGTAATTTACATTGGGTTTAGTGAATTACCCGAATTTATTCTGATAATTGGTTAATAGTTTTGCTGCAAGTAGAGGATGCTGAAGAGGAATATGGTAATTCCGAAACGGCCGTCCATCCAACCGTCTTGCAGGCTATAGGGCTTTGCCCAAATAATTTTGACAAATATACTTTTCCTCAGTTGGTTAAGCTACACTTGTAGTTTAGTCAACGCAATGGTTTTAACATAAGCTGAAATCAAAACAACAAATAAAACTTATTTCTATGAATTTTTTCTTTCCAAATTGTATTTCTATAATTTTTTTTTTTAATTTTATTTCATATTTGTTGTGTTGATCTCAGCTTTAAAACCATTGTGTTGACTAAACTACAAGAGTAGCTTAACCAACGGAAGAAAATAATGTTTTTCAAATTTAGTCGGACAAATCCCTACACGGAAAGAAAAAAACGTTTGGAAAACGTGTACCGAAAAGGTTTTTCTTTTGTTAGAGTTTTTTGAATTGCTTCGAAAATTTTAAACTTTTATCACCAAAAAAATTCGTTTGTTACAAAATTTTTATTTTTTCAATAAAAAAAGTTATTTTTGAACCATTTCGTTTATATTAAACACTGTTCTTTTCTGGCTTTAGGTCTTTAATAAGACACATTTTACAGTTCATAGTAAAAATTTAATATAGTAGAATGTAATGTTGAACATTTTTTCGGAATCTTCCGAGCATATCTGGAATATATGTACAAAAAAAAACAAAAAAAAACTCCACGGTGCCAAACTAAATGTTTGTTTCTGTTAAATAAACTTTGTTTATTCGGTTCGTGGACGCCGCAAGCTATGCTATATAAATATACTTATATGGATATTCATCTATTGATGACCATAACAGGTACATAGCTCAGTGGTTAGTGTGTTGGCTTACAAAGTGCATGGTCCGCGGTTCGATTCTCCATCCAGGCGAAAGGTAAAAAAGAATTTAAAAATTTATAAAATCGTATAATTTCTTCTACATTGTTTGTATTATAGAAAAAGGTGCTAAGAACTAAAAAACTTCGTGGAAGTGAGAAAGATTTGAGGGAAAATGCTATTAGCCAGAAAAAAGTTTTTTTTTTTTTTTTAAGTTAGTCTTTATGAAATTGTTTTTACATCCTGGAAAAGAATAAACGTTTATCACAAAAAGTATATACTTTTCTTCCAAATACACTTCCTTTCAACGAAAAGCAAATGAGAAAGAACTTTGTTTGTCTAAAATTTCGTTTGGGAGGAAAGAATTATTTTTTTGCGTGTATAGACTGCAAGATTGTTGGACGGACGCACGTTTCGGAATTACCACATTCCTCATCAGCATCCTCTACTTGCAGCAAAACTATCAACCAATTATAAGAATAAATTCAAGCAGTTCACTAAACTCAAGGTGAACCACACTTGAACCTTCCGAAAAAAGGTTTATGATAGCCGGCTTATGCCGAAATAAATTCATACAAACATTTCTCTTTTCCTTTGCCACCATCAAATCATCGATTTGAGTGCAGTTGGCTGGGTTTATTTTGAGCGTGTTTCCTCTTACTTCATTCGTGTTTGCTGCAAGTAGAGGATGCTGATGAGGAATGTGGTAATTCCGAAACGTGCGTCAATTTTATTTCTTTAGAAACTGTTGTCAAAATTGTTTCTATATAGAAAATTTTGTCAAAGTTTTATTTCTATAGAATTTTTTTTTCAAAATTTTATTTTTTTTTTTATATAAAAATTTTGTCAAAATTTTATTTTGTGAAATGACTCTTACATGGACAGAAATATTTTTCAAAATCTACCAAAACATCAAGAATTCTAAGAGTAAAAAAATTATCACTTTTGGTAAAATTCTACTCGTCTCACAACCAGATCACTGTGGACGCATCCCATCTTAATCACGTAGTTCCTTGATCTGGATACAAGCTGATGTACCAACAACGCAACACTAAATGGATGAGAAATGGAAGGTAAGGTTGGCAATAAAAAATACCAAAGACGAAGCTTTCCCGTGAATGCACTCAAAAAACCGTAAAGCTACTGTAAAGCTACTTTCGGCCTTATCGCTAAAATACCGTAGAGCTAGTTTCTTGTAGCGGCCTTATCGACCGCTTGAAGGCCATAATTCATGCCTAAGATAGCCCCTTCGAATAAATCTAAACTTTAACAAAATGCAAGCTATACATACAGCATGTGATTCATGATGTTTGGCATTAACCCTCTGTATCATAGTGTAGACTGTAGGCAACATACCGTTCGAATGCCTCAAAATTAATAGAAATAACTTCTTTAGCTCAATCACGCACTGTATCCCGTGGTTTACATACTGAGCTAATAAACTTAAAATAGAAAATAGAACAATTAGGTGGCACTACTTGCTGGAAATTGACATTTCTTTATTGACTATTGGTATTTACGAAAAAGTACCGGTTTGCTGTGACTTCCAAAAATAATAAAAAATTGTTGTGCTTGTGTTTTGTGTGTAATCTTGATAAATTGGAGAGGTAAGTGTTTGAGCTTTATTGTAGAATGTTCTTTTTGAACAATTTTTACTTGTTTTTTTTTTTTTTTTTTTTTTTTTTTTTTTGGTGGCGAATAATGTTTAGCAACACACCCAATTTGTGGGAGTTTCTCTTCAAATAATAAAAATAAATGAAAATTAAAAATACGTGTATTTTATTTTTTGTTATCATCTCCAATACAAAAAATCATACAAATCGGAGTTCATGAGTGAAAATTATTCAAAATTAAATATTCTAGCCTAGACCTCGGTTGTATATATGTCCTTGTTTTATAGGCGAAATTAGGAGTGTTTGAATTTCTCAAACATCATTGATCGTAAGCAAACACATGGTGCTATCTGTACTGTAAACCAGATATGTCTATAGCAGGTAGAATTGTAGATATTGGGTGAATAGCTCAAACATCCTTATTGATTTTCCATGTGTGTATTATCGTTTGTGTATACGTTACGATATTTATGCTACCTATAGTTTAATGTATGGGATTTCCAGGATATATGTTCTCTTATGGCATGATAAGAGAAAGTAGTGTGGGACTAGGTTAAGAAATAGTTTGTAAGATAGCAAGTAAGAAAGAAAAATTAAAATAAAATGAGTGTATTCATCAACCTCGACGAAGACGGAGGCATTTTCATTCAAGGAGTGAAAATTAGGTGTGTTCTATATCCTGAAATTTGTAAGGTGGAATAAGAGTCGAGACACAACAGTCCTGATTTGCATATAATATTTCTTGATAGGCCTCTAACAACATTTGATAATGCCTAGTCCTGTCGGTCAATAATACATAACCACAGTTTAACCACTCTTCATCTATTAAAAGAAAATTATTGGTAAACCAAACCAAATTTTATTAAAATATTTTATTTTAAAAATGTTACTTTATCGAAATTTTATTACAACCTTTTTCATGCTAATCATTCAAAATGTCAATTTACTCTTTGACTTTCTTGGCCTTTTTGTTCTTCTTCCTCCTGATAATCTTCCTTTTGATCTTCTTGGTCTTCTTGGTGGGGGCTCCGGTAGCTCCTTCTTCAGCAGCTGTTTCGTCGATAGGCTCAGCAGCGTCGGTACCGGGATCAGTTGCTACATCAGTACCTTCCTCACTTTCAGCGGGTTGTTCTTCTTCAGCTGATTCCTCTTCTTCAGCTGTTTCCTCTCCTTAAGGTGTTTCCTCTTCTTGAGGTGTTTCCTCCTCTTCGGCTGTTTCCTCTTCTTCTGCTACTCCCTCCTCTTCAGCGGTGTCCTCTTCTTCAGCTGTTTCGTCGCCTCCTTCTTCGGGTGGAGTTTCGCCTTCTGTTGGAGCTTCATCAACAGGTGCTTCGTTGGCAGCAACAGGATCTTCTACTGGTGCCTCTGCGGCATCTGTTGCTTCTGCTGGTGGGTCTTCTGCCGTAACTTGACCAACAGCGGCAATCAAAATGCCCAAACACAGGAAAATGGTTAACAACTTCATTTTAGAGAACCACAAGCAATGCAGCTCGCTCACAACCAATGGATTATGATACTTTTCTACAACTCTTGCGCAATTTAAAGGAATTTTTGGTCTATACTTTAATCGACAAAACAAAGCAAAAGCGTGCCATACACCATTTGTTTTTGGAATGAAATAAATGTTGCAAACTTTTTTATTTATTTAATATGGGTTTTCTAACTTTCCATAAACTTTCTCTTGTCTACTAAATCAACATTGAAAAATGGTTTTTAAGACAATTGCCAAGTCAAGCTTTAACAAATATTGATCCCAGTTTAGCAACAAATTTATTGAATTTGTGGAGGAATTATCTTTTGACAAGCACTTGTATCATATCAGCGACACAATTTGCAAACCTGTTTAAACTTTTCTTCACTCCCACCATAGAGAGGGGGTATACCAACTTTGTCATTCCATTTGTAACATATCGAAATATTGGTCTCAGACTCAATAATGTATACATAGTATACCGGGTCGGGAAGGAATACTGAGTCGATGTAGCGATGTCCATCCGTTCGTTTGTTGAAATGACGTTAACTTCCAAATTTCATTCGATTCGGTTGAAATTTGGTAGATGGCGTTAGTTACTTTGGTAGATGGTGGTCCGTATCGGCTCATAAAAATATATATGTAGGCCAATATAAACCGATCAGCAGATTTTACTTCTTAAGCATCTTAGAAAACAAATTTTATCCAATCCGGTTGAAATTTGGTACATGATGTCAGTATATGCTTCCTACTCATCGTGCAAAATTTGGTCCATACCGGTTCATAATCATATATAACACCCATGTAAATCGATCCCTAAATTTCATTTCAGGAGCCTCATGGAGAAACTAATTTTATTCGAGGAACTCTCAAATTACCGTTCAATAATTGCTTGATATTAAGCAATTATCTCATAATTATTTACAGAGTCCTCTATATAAACGTATAAAGAACTGAATTGGTATTTAGTCTGGCTTTTTTGTGTAACATAAACTCCATATGAACTATGGAGCAAAAAATAATTATAAAATTGGAAGCGACCAAATTATATTGTTCATACTGTAGGCACTACTATTCTGCACAAAGTTGTACGTGCAGAATTCAGCGCTACTTCTTCTACAGGTGTAAGTAAGTTCTTCGTTTATAGCGGGCGACGTACTTAAATTTTTATACCCTGCGCCACACTGTGGAACAGGGTATTATAAGTTAGTGCATATGTTTGCAACACCCAGAAGGAGACGAGATAGACACATGGTGTCTTTGGCAAAAATGCTCAGGGTGGACTCCTGAGTCGATATAGCCATCTGTCCGTCTGTCCGTGAACACATTTTTGTAATCAAAGTCTAGGTCGCAGTTTTAGTCCAATCGACTTCAAATTTGGCACAAATATGTGTTTTGGCTCAGAATAGAACCCTATTTATTTTGGAAGAAATCGGTTCAGATTTAGATATAGCTCCCATATATATATTTCGCCCGATATGGACTAATACGGTCCCAGAAGCCAGAGTTTTACCTCAATTTGGTTGAAATTTTGCACTAGGAGTACAATTAGTAGTGTATTCAAGTGTGCCAAATTTTATTGAAATCGGTTCAGATTTAGACATTTCTCCCATATATAGATTTCGCCCGATTTACACTCATCGAGGCCAATTGTTAACTCCGGTTTAGTTGAAATTGTAAAACCCAGAAGGAGACAAGATAGACACATGGTGTCTTTGGCAATAATGCTCAGGGTGGGTCCCTGAGTCAATATAGCCATGTCCGTCCGTCCGTCCGTCTGTCTGTCTGTGAACACATTTTTGTGATCACATTCTAGGTCGCAAATTAATTCCAATTTCCTTAAAATTTGGCACATGATCCCAATTCGGGTCAGAATAGAACCCTATTGATTTTGGAAGAAATCGGTTCAGATTTAGATATATCTCCTATATATATCTTTCGCCCGATATGCACTAATATGGACCCAGCAGCAAGAGTTTTATACCGATTTGCTTGAAATGTTGTACAAACATAACACTTAGTAGTATAGTCAAGTGTGCAAAATTTGATTGAAATCGGTTCAGATTTAGATATAGCTCCCATATATATCTTTCACCCGATATGGAGTAATATGGTCCTAAAATCCAGAGTTTTGGCCCAATTTGGTTGAAATTTTGCACAGGGAGTAGATTTAGCATTGTAGCTATGCATGCCAAATTTGGTTGAAATCGATTCAGATTTAGATATAGCTCCCATATATATCTTTCGCCCGATATGCATTTATATGGATCCAGAAGCCAGAGTTTTATCCCGATTAGCTTGAAATTTTGCACAAAAGTACAATTGGTAGTATAGTCATGTGTGCTAAGTTTTATTGAAATCGGTTCAGATTTAGATATAGCTTCCATATATATTTTTCGCCCGATATGGACTTATATGGCCCCAGAAGCCAGAGTTTTGGCCCAATTTGGTTGAAATTTTGCACTAGGAATACAATTAGTAATATAGTTATGTGTGGCAAATTTGATTGAAATCGGTTCAGATTTAGATAATTTTTTCTGATTTCGACAAAAATGGTCAAAATACCAACATTTTCCTTGTAAAATCGCCACTCCTTAGTCGAAAAGTTGTAAGAGTGACTCTAATTTTCCTAAACTTCTAAAATTGCTTCAGATTTAAATGTTTCCCATATTTTTTTACTAAAATTGTGTTCCACCCTAGTGCATTAGCCGACTTAAATTTTAATTCTAGAGATTTTGTAGAAGTACAAAAAATTGTCTTCATTATAAGTATTTGTATCTGGAAATGCAAACCTTTATATAGCTCCTAGCAAATTTGAAGTAGTTGAGATGGTAACACAAATGTTGGTCTACATGGTGGTGAAGGGTATAATATAGTCGGCCCCGCCCGACTTTAGTCTTTACTTACTTGTTGTTTACTAACATTGTGTTCCACCCCAGTGCATTAGCCGACTTAAATTTTGAGTCTATAGATTTTGTAGAAGTCTATCAAATTCTGTCCAGATCGAGTGATATTTAAATGTATGTATTTGGGACAAACCTTTATATATAGCCCCCAACACATTTGATGGATGTGATATGGTATCGAAAATTTAGATCTACAAAGTGGTGCAGGGTATAATATAGTCGGCCCCCCGACTTTAGACTTTCCTTACTTCAATCATATTTGTTGTTTTGATCTCAGCTTAAAAACCATTGCGTTGACTAAACTACAAGAGTAGCTTAACCAACAGAGGCTTCTTTAAAATAATGAAATTTTTTAGCACTTATTTGGCTTTAAATCTAGGACAAATAAAATTAAAATTAGGATACAAATCTCATTTATCAAATTTTCATTCCCTTTTCGCGGTTGTTTAATAAAGGTACTCACGTACAAACAAATGCCAGTTTAAAAATCCAAATAATAACGGATACTTTTTCTTAATTCCAAAAAAGCTTTGCACCAAAGACGCTAAATCCTCAAAATAAGTCTTAGCCTATATTTGAAGCGTTTTTATCTTAAATCTAAAGTTTCAATATTTCAGCTAATTTAAGGACAATTTCTTTAAATCAAAAATGAGTTTCTTTACTTTAAGGAAAATTAGCCTTAGTTCAAAGACATGCGACTTTAACGGAGGGACGAAAATTTACAAAATGTGTGTCCTAAATTTAATAAAAAAAATTTTTGAAGCAAAGCTTATAAACTTTATTTTAATTAAAATTTAATTATTTTAAAGAAATTTGTCCTTAATATTTTGTAAATTTCGCATCCTAAAATTTGGGTTGCGTAATCTTTAATATCACGTAAATATATTTTTCAGTGTAAATAAAAATAATAAAATTTTTATTTTTGTGTAAAAGTGTCGTTTATTTCAACTACATTTTTATATAGGATGAGGGTATATTAACTTTGTCTTTCCATTTGTAACATATCGGAGCCTCTTGGAGGTGCAAATTTCATCAGCTCCGCTTGAAATTTGGTATGTGGTGTAAGTATATGGCCTTTAACAACCAGACAAGTTTTTCTCCATATCGGTTCATAATTATATATAGGCCCCATATAAACCGATCCCCAGATTTGATTTCCAGAGCTTCCTGGAGGTGTAAATTTTATCCGATCCGGGTGATATTTTGGTACGCGATCACAATACCATGCAAAAGTTACGTTATATCGGTTCATAATTACAATAGTTTACAAAATAATTTTTTTTTCAAGTACATTTGCGACTTTTCTTGTGTATTTTTATCGAAAATTTTTTTTTTTTTTAATTTTTTTTTTTGTGGAACAGTTTTTGAGATATCCCGTTATTTTTAGTTTTTCGCTATTTTTCCACTAATGAAATTATATCTCGTGTTAGAAATCGAGATATCACAAGAAATCGGCTAAGATTTATATGTATCTCCCGTGTATATCTTTCTTCCCGATGGCCAAAATTGTAGTCCGATTTGCTTGAAATTTTGCACAGGAAGTAGGATGAACATTCCAACTATGATTTCAAAACTTGGTTGAAATTGGTTTAGATTTACATATACATTCCATATTTCCATATAAATTGTAAGGGCCGAAGTTGAATCTGAACCACACCTAAACGCCAAGTTTTTTCCGAATTTTAGTCGACATTTTGCTATTTCAGACTTACTCAATTTGAACCATGGAGAGATACACAATCCAACAACGTGTTAAAGTTATCCAGAGTTATTATGAAAATGGGCGTTCATTTTCGAAGAAAATCATCTTCAGTGATGAGGCACATTAACAGAAATAAATAGAATTGACGCATTTAGGCGAATGAGAATCCAAGAGTGATTTTCGAAAAACCAATGCACCCACAAAGAGTGACTGTTTGGTGCGGTTTATGGGCTGGCGGCATCATCGGGCCGTAATTTTTCCAAAATGAGGCCGGTCAGGCAGTTACTGTGAATGGTGTTCGCTATCGTGAGATGATAACGAACTTTTTATGGCCCGAATTGGAAGATATGGATGTGGACGATATGTGGTTTCAGCAGGACGGTGCCACTTGCCACACAGCTAACGAAACAATGGCTCTTTTGCGCAACAAATTCAATTGCCGTGTTATCTCACGTAATGGCGATGTCAATTGGCCGCCAAGATCATGTGATTTGACACCGTTGGACTTTTTTCTTTGGGGTTATTTGAAAGAAAAGGTGTACGTCGATAAGCCAGCAACAATGCAAGAGCTAAAGAATGAGATAATTCGGCACATTAACGGCATAGAACCTCCATTATGCCTCAGCGTCATCGAAAATTTTGACCATCGGATGGAGGTGTGCCACCGAGATCGCGGCGCCCGTTTGGCCAATATTTTGTTCCATACATAATTGAGTAATACCAATATATCATAGTAAAATAAAATTACAATAATTTCCTAAATAGTTTGTGTTTTATTCAAAATCAACATCGGCCCTTGAAATTTTAACCACCATTTATATCTTTCGCCAGATTTGCACTCATATGACAATAGAGGCCATAGTTTTATTCAGATTGGGATGTTTAATAGATTCAGGTGTTTTAGATTCAGAATTTGGACATTTAATAGTTGTAGAAATAAATCACATAGTCAAATACAATATTTGTTTTATTTAATTTGATTACATTCTAAGGGACGTAGTTTATTTAAATTATTTTAAATTTATTAAATTACAATTTACTTCTTTCCTTTTCCTTTACCCTTACCCTTGGCTTTACCCTTGCCTTTGCCTTTAGCCCTACCCTTGCCTTTACCCTTACCCTTGCCTTTTCCTGACTTTGTTTGAGCCTCACTGGTGGCTTCATCGATTGGTTCAGAACCATCAGTTATATCGGTTTCATCTACTGGAGCAACATCTGTACCTTCTTCATCTGTTACATCTTCTCCGCTGGCTATTTCATCTTCTCCGGTTTCTTCATCTCCGCCAGTTTGTTCATCTCCGCCGGCTGATTCTTCAGGAGTTTCTTCTTCGGTAGCAACTTCTTCAGCAATTTCTTCATCGCTGGTTTCTTCTTCGGTAGCTCCAGCCTCTGTAGCTACTTCATCTTCGGTTCCCTCATCAGTAGTTCCTTCTTCAGGTGCTACACTACCATCATCAACACTTTCGGGAGTGGCAACAGCAGCATCGTCGACAGGAACTTCTTCTTCTTCAGCATATGCTACTTGACCCAAAGCAGCAATTAAAAAGCCAAAAATTAGGAAAATTGTTAACAGTTTCATGTTGAAATTTTGAGTGTTACAACAAATATGTTTTGATAAAATACTTCTGAGTGGAATTTATACAAATGTTTCAATTCTATTTCCAATAGCTAATTTTGTTTAGGCCCGAAAACCATATGCTTTTTTAGTCAAATATTTGAATTAAATAAAAAATAAACAATGTATGTAAGTGTGTGTGTCTGTTAAATATCCAAAACTTATGGCACTAATTCACTTGAAAGTCAAGGTGTTTTTTAGAAATATTTAACGATTTTATGCTGATCTACCCAAATCATATTAGAGCTACTCGACAAATAACCTTGAAAAGGTTATTACAGAGGTAATTATCAATATTTACAATATTTCTGTTAACAATATTTCCCTGTAGGAAATTGAGGTGACTTTAAGTTAATGAATTGTTAGTCATAACTGAGTCACAGGTGAGACAAAACCTAACTCACTTCCCATGTAAAATCCTATTCAGTTTTAACACGTGTTGTCATTGGAACGAGTCAGTCCTCACTCGAACCTGCATAAGCTTCAGCTAACCAAAAGTTAGCTCAAAGTGAGTTAGCTTTAGGCTGATAATATATGAGCATACTATGAGTTAGCTCTTAACTGATTAGTTTATGGTGAGCTCTTTGTGGAGAATAAAACATTTTGTTTTTGTTTTATTATTTTTGATTCATTTTATTTTGAATTAATTAAAAAATAATAACAATTCAGATTTTTTAAAGTTATTTTACAATAAATAAAATATAACGTAAGTAAAAATTCGGATAATATTAGTTGAGTTCATCTTGTCTTGAGTTTGAGTGTTGTGTTAATTTTCTCGTTTAACTCAGAGGGAGTTGTACCTACTTTTGTAATGACGCACACTGAATGGAAGTGGCATTCGTCAGGGAAGTCCAAAAGGCTTAAGTGTATTTCCCAATATATTCATCCTCAAACAGCCATTTAACACTTTTATTCTAAGTTTCCATTTATTCCTTCACTGATAATGATGGGTTCTAGTGGAAATAAGGAAAGTTTAATTATTAAATTGCTTTTGAATTATGCATTTCTATGCTACTTACCGCTAACCGTGACAAAAAATTACAAAAGTTCTCTGAAAATAAAAACTAAATTGAAACAAATATAAAAAGCCAAATCCAAATTGACAGTTATAGAAGTAAATTAATTTTCTACCATGGGCTTACAATATCATAGCTTGCAATAGCTCCTACATAGTAAAAAAAATTTTGAAGAGAGATTATGCAATTTGCACAATATTAAGGGCGAGAGAAGTTCACCAATGTGGTATCACAATGGACTGAATAGTCTAAGTGAGCCTGATACATCGGGCTGCCAACTAACCTAACCTAACCTAAACCTAAGGGCACATTTTTTATAAAACAAAGAAATTTTAATTAAAACAGAGTTCATATTTTTTAATTGTTTGTTATTATCTTTAGGACACGAATAAAAGTTAGTTTATTCTTCCTATGAAACAGTTTACTTTTTATACCCTGTGCCACACTGTGGAACAGGGTATTATAAGTTAGTACATATGTTTGCAACACCCAGAAGGAGACGAGATAGACACATGGTGTCTTTGGCAAAAATGCTCAGGATGGGCTCTTGAGTCGATATAGCGATGTACGTCTGTCCTTCTGTCCGTGAACACATTTTTGTAATCAAAGTCTAGGTCGCAGTTTTAGTCCAATCGACTTGGCTCAGAATAGATCCCTATTGATTTTGGAAGAAATCGGTTCAGATTTAGATATAGCTCCCATATATATCATTCGCCGGATATGGACTAATACTGTCCCAAAAGCCAGAGTTTTACCCAATTTGGTTGAAATTTTGCACAGGGAGTAGAATTAGCATTGTAGCTATGCGTGCCAAATTTGTTTGAAATCGGTTCAGATTTGGATATATCTCCCATATATTGCTTTCGCCCTATTTACACTCATATGACCACAGAGGCCAATTTTTAACTCCGATTTAGTTGAAATTTTGCACAGGAAGTAGAATTAGCATTGTAGCTATGCGTGCCAAATTTGTTTGAAATCGGTTCAGATTTAAATATAGCTCCCATATATATCGTTCGCCCGATTTACACACATATGACCACAGAGGCCAATTTTTTGCTCCGATTTAGTTGAAATTTTGCACAGGGAGTAGAATTAGCATTGTAGCTATGCGTGCCAAATTTGTTTGAAATCGGTTCAGATTTAGATATAGCTCCCATATATATGTTTTTCTGATTTCGACAAAAATGGTCAAAATACCAACATTTTCCTTGTTAAATCGCCACTGCTTAGTCGAAAAGTTGTAAAAATGACTCTAATTTTCCTAAACTTCTAATACACATATATCGAGCGATAAATCATAAATAAACTTTTGCGAAGTTTCCTTAAAATTGCTTCAGATTTAAATGTTTCCCATATTGTGTTCCACCCTAGTGCATTAGCCGACTTAAATTTTGAGTCTATAGATTTTGTAGAAGTCTATAAAATTCTGTCCAGATCGAGTGATATTTAAATGTATGTATTTGGGACAAACATTTATATATAGCCCCCAACATATTTGACGGATGTGATATGGTATCGAAAATTTAGATCTACAAAGTGGTGCAGAGAATAATATACTCGGCCCCGCCCGACTTTAGACTTTCCTTACTTGTTTTCGTTATATTCTCTGTGTAAAATATCAAGCGTACATATTAGAGGTGTGAACGTGACACGAAATTGTGGTGACTCACTAAATTATCGTGACACGCGCGTGAGTAACTAATTTCGGAATCACGACATTTTTCGTGAGTCACGACATTTAAAAGATTTTCGGGCGTGAGTACAAATTTTCTTTTCGTGAGCGTGAGTCCTACCAAAAAATATCGTGCGTGGGTGTGCGTGAATAAGATTTCTCCGTCGTGTGTGTGCGTGAGCGTGAGCAAAATATTACTCACGTGCACACCTCTAGTACATATATATGGGAGCTACATCTAAATCTTAACCGATTTAAACCAAATTTGACAGTTATCGTTACAATTTTAATCCTAATCTCGATCACGGTTGCCGCTCGAGTAGTTTTTTGGTAGTTACCACAAAACTACCGAACAAATATTTTTATTTCTATTGAAAATTTATTTGTCAAAATTTTCTATAGAAATAAAATTTTGCAAATTTCTATTTTTTGTCAACATTTTATTTTTTATAGAAAATTTATAGAAATTTCTCTCAAAATTTTATTTTTATAGAAATTTTTCTCAAAATTTTATTTTTATAGAAAACTTTCTCAAAATTTTATTTCTAAAGAAAATTTTCTCAAAATTTTATTTCTATAGAAAATTTTGACAAAATTCTATTTCTATAGAAAATTTTCTTAAAATTTTATTTCTAACAAAAGTTTTCTTAACTTTTTATTTTTATAGAAAATGTTCTCAAAATTTTATTTCAAAGAAAATTGTCATACAATTTTTTTTTATATATAAAATTTTCTTAACATTTTATTTCTATAAAAAAATTTCTTTCCTTCCAAAATAAAACGAATCCAAAATTTTATTTCAAAGAAAATTGTCATACAATTTTTTTTATATATAAAATTTTCTCAACATTTTATTTCTATAAAAAATTTCTTTCCTTCCAAAATAAAAAGAATCCAATTTGGGTTTTTCCAAATGTATTAAGTGAAGTGAAAAAGTGTTTATTAAATGGTTTTGTAGACAACTCGTTTATTTAACAATGCACTTGAATAAATCAATATCACTTTGTCTGGCTGATTTCGGCTTTGTTTCTTTCATAATGTAGTATAAAAAGCCATAATGTTAGGTATAGAAAAAAAAGAAATCCATTATATTTCCACAAATTTAAATTTTTATTTTTAGGTCAATGACAAGGCACCTCCTTCATACAGCTGTATGCGAAGTCTGGGGCGATATTAGATTCTGAACAAATCTGGTGTCACTTCACTTTTAGTGAAACCATAGTTTCACTTTGATTTGCTCAAAAATTTGCATAAGGAGTACAATTAGTAATATAGTCAAATGTGCAAAATTTGGTGGACATCGGTTAAGATTTAGATATAGTTCCCATACAAATCTCCCGTCCGAGTTATATTCATATGACCTCCGGAGAACATATTTTCACTTTGAGGCCAATGATTCACTCCGATTTACTTCAAATTGTGCATAGATAGTATACGGACGAAAAATACTGTTTTTCATATGTTTGGGTGTAAAAATTATATGTTTGGAACTCGAATTTTTTAACACAATATTTTTAAGTGCAATCATATATATATAGCATAAAATGTTTCGACGCAAAGGAAATGTCATTAATTTTTTTATTACCAGTATATGCCCTAAGTTGAAACATAATATGTTTGAACAATACAAACAATATTTTATTTGGACCAATGCTGAAAATATATATGCTTGAAGCAAAATGTGTTTGGGGTATATGTTACAGAAGCGATTTTTTTTGAGGGTGTAGAATTAACATTCATTCAGTGCATATCGAATTTGGTTGAAATTGGTTCAGATTTAGATATAGCTCCCATATATATCTTACGTCCGATTTGCACTTATATAACCCCTGAAGCCAGGATTTTGCTCTGATTTGCTTCAAATTTTGCACCATTGATAGCACCATTAAGTGTGACAAATTCGGTTCATCCCCTATATAAACGTACATTTACAGAAATGCTCTATTTCACCCGAGTTAGTTAAGTTTAGTGCAAATTTTTAGCGCATTTTACTACGCAACAGTCTAAATATAATATATCGTTGTAAAGGTATTGAGGAAAGCTTTATTCTTCTAGTGGGAAAAATCGAAAAAATACGAAAATTTAAACTTTTTGGGACAAGGACCAAATTTTTTTGAAAAAATACAATATGACTTGAATCCTTTATAACTTTTGAACTAATAATGGAATCATAATGATTGTTTCAGAATTTTCCAAGAAAAATTGTTTCAAGAAATGTTGCTGAATGCATCATTACCTAACTTCGTATCAAAAATCACCAAAGTGGGGACATACAGTATGTCAAGAAAGTCTTTTGACATTGCCAAATATTTCAAATTCCAGAAATAATTGAAATATTAAATATTTTATTTTTTGCAGTAATGCTGTGTACTTTGCAAAATACATAATAAAATATTTTTAAAAATTCATTATATTTAATTTTTGACACTTTCTTAACATACTGTGTGTTAAAAAAAAAACGATATTTTTTTTAATTTGCAAATATCTCAGCTGTTTACCGGTAGGATATTGAAATCTGTTACAGGCTTTTCGGAAAAGAGATCTGCTTAGCAATCGGTACTTTTCCAAATGAGAATTTCTAAAACAATTTTTTTCTTTTTAAAAATTTGCCGATTTTGGGTTGAGCAGAACAAATATACACTCGACCAAATTGCCCGATAAAAGCTTAAAAAATATCTTTATTTTGTTTTCTATAAGAACCAAGCAAAAAAGTCCAGACAGAAGTACATATAGAAAGAATGTACGTGCATTTTTCGAAAAAAATTTTCAAAATTCTGTATTTATTTTTTTAATTCCAAATTGTGGACTCAACAACTTTTAACCTAAAGCCCATAGGTAGACAATTTTTCCCTTTAAGAAACTATGAATTTTGTAAAGAATGCAGTTAAGAAATTAAAACATGGATCCGCCTAAAAACGGAAATTTTCAAAAAAAAAAAAAAAATGTGGGCCCATACCTCGCGAAATATAAAATATATTCGCACACTTACGTTTTTTTTTTTGGTGGGGATATATAAGATCTATCCAATCATCGAAATCGGTCCATAATTTCGGATTTAAGAGCTAAAACGAAAGTTCATACCCCCGAAGTGACCAACTTTCAACGCCTACAGGACTGCAAACTTAGAGGAAATTACCTCAGCTTTCACACAAAGAAAAAATTATATTATCATCTTTATTAAATTATGTTATTATTTGTATACCAAAAAAGACGGTGTGGAACCACTGTGCATCGGTCCATAATTACATAACAGGTTGGCTGATAAGTCCCCGGTCTGACACATAGATGGCGTCGCTAGTATTAAATTCATATTATTTTCATATATTACCAACCTTCAAATGATTCGTGTCAAAATTTGACGTCTGTAAGTCAATTAGTTTGTGAGATAGAGCTTCTTTTGTGAAGCAACTTTTGTTATTGTGAAAAAAATGGAAAAAAAGGAATTTCGTGATTTGATAAAATACTGTTTTCTGAAGGGAAAAATATGGTGGAAGCAAAAACTTGGCTTGATAATGAGTTTCCGGACTCTGTCCCAGGGAAATCAACAATAATTGATTGGTATGCAAAATTCAAGCGTGGTGAAATGAGCACGGAGGACGGTGAACGCAGCGGACGCCCGAAAGAGGTGGTTACCGACGAAAACATCAAAAAAATCCACAAAATGATTTTGAATGACCGTAAAATGAAGTTGATCGAGATAGCAGAGGCCTTAAAGATATCAAAGGAACGTGTTGGTCATATCATTCATCAATATTTGGATATGCGAAAGATCTGTGCAAAATGGGTGCCGCACGAGCTCACATTTGACCAAAAACAATAACGTCTTGATGATTCTGAGCGGTGTTTGCAGCTGTTAACTCGTAATACACCCGAGTTTTTCCGTCGATATGTGACAATGGATGAAACATGGCTCCATCACTACACTTCTGAGTCCAATCGACAGTCGGCTGAGTGGACAGCGACCGGTGAACCGTCTCCGACGCGTGGAAAGACTCAAAAGTCCGCTGGCAAAGTAATGGCCTCTGTTTTTTGGGATGCGCATGGAATAATTTTTATCGATTATCTTGAGAAGGGAAAAACCATCAACAGTGACTATTATATGGCGTTATTGGAGCGTTTGAAGGTCGAAATCGCGGCAAAACGGCCCCATATGAAGAAGACAAAAGTGTTGTTCCATCAAGACAACGCACCGTGCCACAAGTCATTGAGAACGATGGCAAATATTAATGAATTGGGCTTCGAATTGCTTCCCCACCCACCGTATTCGCAAGATCTGGCCGCCAGCGACTTTTTCTTGTTCTCAGACCTCAAAAGGATGCTCGCAGGGAAAAAATGTAGCTGCAATGGGGAGGTGATCGCCGAAACTGAGGCCTATTTTGAGGCAAAACCGAAGGAGTACTACCAAAATGGTATAAAAAAATTGGAAGGTCGTTATAATCGTTGTATCGCTCTTGAAGAGAACTATGCTGAATAATAAAAACGAATTTTGACAAAAAATGTGTTTTTCTTTGTTAGACCGGGGACTTATCAGCCAACCTGTTATAAAGCCCTCATATAAACCGATCCCCATCGATTTGACCTCCAGATGCACTTGTAAGAGCATATTGAAATTTGGCCCTTTAATTATCATGCGAAAATCGTTTATGATAATTACTATATTATGTTAAACTAATTTACAAAATAGATTTTTTTTTTTAATGTACATTTGATGAGATGTGACTTTTCTTATGTAGTTTGATGTGCTGAATTCGAAAAAAAATGTTATGGAACAGTTTTTGAGATATCCCGCTATTTTTAGTTTTTCGCTCTTTTTTCACTAAACAAATGTACATTTTCTGTGTAAACTAGTGTTATTATTAAGAAAATCCTCTATACACTAATAGAAAAAATTACGTTGCATAGTCGTGAACGGACGGTGACAAAATGAAACGGAAACGTTCATAAAAAATCAAAACGGAATGTTCACAATTTCGTCCACGGGCGTTCACGATTTCATGAACGGCATTCGTTTTTCTTTGGCCATGATAAGTCTTAAAATAATCGTTAGACGTTATTATGGCAACTCATCGGTGGTGCAATGTGCTAAGGCGACTGTTAACGCGTATGGTGCAGAAAACACAGGTTCGAGTCACGCTAGCGGAAATCTTTTTTTAATTTTGTTTATAAAGTCGTAACCAGATCATGAACGCTGGTTGTTGTTTTGACAACGCATGGTGTCATTTTATCGTTGTCAGATTGACACCGCCTGTTCTCAGTTTGACACCACATGTGTGTTGATTCACTTTCATGAACGAATCGTTTTGAAATGAGCACGCCGTGCATGATTTTTTCTATGGGTGTATAAACCGATCAAGAACTAGAGAAGCTTAAATAGGTATTTATTCTGCCTTTTTATCTAAGATATACTCAATATGACTAGCTTAAATTAATTTTTTTACTTTTAAAATCACTATATTTTAAATTTTTTTTTTTATTTTTTTCATAATAAGCTGGGCGATGCTGGATTTAAAGTGAATACCGCAATCAACTATCAAAAAAATTGGTGTTTGCCGTAGAATACGGCCCCATATTGCATTGGTGGAAATGCCTCTTGCCGAAATTCCCCAATAACAAATGAAAGACAGAGATTTTGATATTTTTTAAATATTTTTCATGTTCTCATGTATTTGAAAAAAATTATTTAGTTTTTTTTTACTGCAGTTTTCTTTTCGGATTTTTTGGTTTTTTATAATTATGCATAATTTTATAATTTATTTATAACAATAATAACTAAATTATCTTTTGGTTTCATTTATTATTTGATAATGATTTGGTTTTCTTTTTTTTTTTTTTTTGTTTTTATTTAATTCGTAGTCTGTGGTGTGGACAAAAATTTGTTTATATTTCTTTGTTTTTTTTTTATTGTTAATAGAAAAAAATGTACAAGAATTAATTTATGAGAACGAATTATTTTGTTTCATTATGGAAATTGAACCAAGGACAAAAAAATGAATTTACTTTTGTTGTATTTTAATCAAAGTTTTTTTTACTTTTCGAACAACTTTTTTAAAAATCCAGCGTTTCGCAATAAATAATTTTAAGTCCTTTGCTAAATACGTAGTCGAGCTATTATATATAACCTTTTTCCTCAAATAAATAATCCTTTAGTTTAAATGAAAAATAATAAACTATCATAACAAAAATCATTACAAAATTTACAATTCTTTGCAGACCTTAAACCTTTCTATTTTTCAACATACATATATTCTATAATTTTATAGAACGCTTAGGAAACAGTTTTCGAAATTTTTATAATTCCGTTCATATTAACAAATTTATTTGGACTTCATTTTGTATTATGAAAGAATTTTTTTCCAAGTGTAATTGCAAACAAAAATAATGCACCCACAATAATGTAGAATATTTATAGAAATCTGGAAAAAAAATTTCGCTATAGAACTTTCGCCATATCAATTCGTTTGGCATCCTGGTAATAGTTTTATTCAACTTACCTAAGGATAAAGGGACGATATAAATGGATTTTGTTCTCTATTCGACCCTTTTAATTGTCCAATGTAAATCAGTAACTCGAGCTAGATTAGTTACTGATTTACATTGGAACGATATAAACAATATAATATAAACTTCAGTAAGCTACGCCCAACATATGCTGCACACATGGAATTACTTGGTAGCTTTTGAGACCTTAGATAAGCACAACTTTTTTTCTATAAATTTCCTTTCAATATCAATTCGGCACAAATATTTAAAATGATTCTTTAAAGATAATATATTTTAGCATATTCTTTTTTTAGATTTTCCAAAGACATAAAAACTTTATCTTTTGTAGGATTCTATTGTTCTATTCTTTAGTCAAGAACATTTCGATTGTCCATAATATACTGCATGTTTTGCTATATATTTTCCAATGATATACAAAAAGTACCCTCGAATTTCTACACGCCATCCAGAACTAAAGTTGTTAGTATCCGAATCTGTAGCTATTGTGGTGAAATATTTATAAATGTTGCATGAATATTACAGTTGAAACGTGCTAAATTCACCACGTAAATGTACTTTCATAGCCAATTTCCAAATTAGAAATCATTGACTTTACTTAAAGACACGTCTTGGACTCATTTCAAAGAACACGTTCTGGGAAAATTTATTAGGACCATCCCATAGACAGGTGTTCACGAATGAGGCTGGAAAAACCTCTTAGGAATATGTTTCATTGCGATCAACCGAATGCCATCAGTTTGGAAAAATTCTTTCTGCATTTATCTACCTTAGAAATATTTTTTTGGTTATGCCAAAATTATTCCAACTGTTCTGTACACTAACTCGGGAAGTACATGGTGTACAAAGTTATAGAGACCAGTATTGCCATTCTTAGGGATTTTTACCTAAAGGTTAAGTTCCAGTTTAGCCGCTAAAATCGTCATTTTTTCACGATTACTTTTCTTTAATAATCCGTTTTAAGGAATAAAATCTTTGTGAAAATTTGCTTTGGGCTATTCCACATCAATAATGAAACATGCAACAATTATGTATAATTTTATGCCTTTTTATACCCTCCGCCATAGGATGGGGGGGTATATTAACTTTGTCATTCCGTTTGTAACACATCGAAATATTGCTAAAGTATATATATTCTGGGTAGTGGTGAAATTCTGAGTCAATCTAAGCATGTCCGTCCGTCTGTTGAAATCACACTAACTTCCGAACGAAACAAGCTATCGACTTGAAACTTGGCACAAGAAGTTTTTGTTGATGTAGGTCGAATGGTATTGAAAATGGGTCATATCGGAACACTTTTACGTATAGCCCCCATATAAACCGATCCCCAAATTTTGCTTGCGGAGCCTCTAAGAGAAGCAAATTTCATCTGATCCGGCTGAAATTTGGTATATGGTCCACATCGGTCCATAATTACATATAGCCCCCATATAAACCGATCCCTAGATTTGGCTTGCGGAGCCTCTAAGAGAAGCAAATTTCATCCGATCCGGTTTAAATTTGGTACATGGTGTAAGTATATGGTATCTAACAACCATGCAAAAATTGGTTCACATCGGTCCATAATTATATATTGCCCCCATATAAACCGATCCCCAGATTTGACATCCGTAGCCCCTTGGAAGAGCAAAATTCACCCGATCGGGTTGAAATTTGGTACATGGTGTAAGTATATGGTCTCTAATAACCATGCAAAAATTGGTTCACATCGGTCCATAATTATATATAGCCCCCATATAAACCGATCCCCAGATTTGACCTCCGGAGCTATTGGAGGAGCAAAATTCATCCGACCCGGTTGAAATTTGGTACGTGTTGAAATTGTAGGTGCAAAATTCATCCGACACGATTGAAATTGGAGGTGCAAAATTCATCCGACACGATTGGAATTTGGTACGTGTTGAAATTTGGTATATTGCGCTAGTATATGGCCGCTAACAACCATGCCAAAATTAGTCCATATCGGTATATAGTTATATATAGCCGATCCCCAAAAATAATCTACCGAAATTTTATTTCTATAGAAAATTTTGTCAAAATTTTTTTGTATAGAAAATTTTGTCAAAATTTTTTGTATAGAAAAATTTGTCAAAATTTTTGTCTATAGAAATTTTTGTCAAATTTTTTTTCTATAGAAAATTTTGTCAAATTTTTTTTCTATAGAAAATTTTGTCAAAATTTTTTTGTATAGGAAATTTTGTCAAATTATTTTTGTATAGAAAATTTTGTCAACATTTTTTTTCTATAGAAAATTTTGTCAACATTTTTTTCTACAGAAAATTTTGTAAAAATTTTTTTCTATAGAAAATTTTGTCAAACTGAATTATTTACGTATTTAATCGGCCTTTTTTGTTTAATATATACCCCGTATGGACTAACTTACAATTGAGAAGACCGTTTTAAGAAGTTTTAAGATACCTTGCCATCGGCAAGTGTTATCGCAACCCGAGGAATTTGATATTGGATGACAATATCTAGTACGAGTTTCTATGCATTCCATGGTGAAGGGTATATAAGATTCGGCCTGGCCGAACTTACGGCCGTATATACTTGTTTACTGATTTAGTTTTCACTTTAGTGAAAAAATGACGATTTTAGCAGCTAAACTCGAACTTAATACCCACCTTAATTGGGGATATTTTGCATGTATAGGTTGGGAATTTTCGAAAGCGGTTCAATATAATAAAGGTTTGCATGAAATTCTTAATTTTATTTCTATATTAATAAAAATATTAATAAAAATTTCCTCATCATTATTCCATGGTATTCAGTAAGGTACAAATGGAATATTTGGACTAGAAAAGGACACATGATTTTATTTCGGGGCCCTATCGGTAATTTGTGAATGTACTCAGTTTAGCTAAGATCCGTTTTTGTAATTGTGATATCATTTCATGAGGACTTGGGGCTAAATGTTGCCCTCTCATAAAGTGTTCATATCTGTTTTGGATACAATATCTCATAAATATAGAAATAATGATTCACATTCGTATGGATCTTCCAGTCAATATTATTATTAAAAGTAAATTTTCGTTCATAAATAAATGATGACCAAACTACCATTTTCATTTCTCGAATATTTGTAAAACCGCTCTCCAGGTTGAAATATTGAACTTATTGCAACCCGCAGGCTGGTATGACAAGATGTTTATATATATTTTTTCCAATATTTAAATTATTACTGATATTCTACAGTAGTGGTCTGCATCGAATTACTTTTCACTACAGTATGCAATTCGCTGTCGTATAAAGTACATACAATGTCTTTCTCTCAGAGCGCAAGTTGTGAAATGAAGAGAACACTTGATTGTCAAGTACCACCAAGTACTTATCCGAAACAATATGTGTTCCGAAAACAAGGAACAATAAAAATGTAAGTACTTGAGAAAAAGTACAACATGGATTCTCTTCACTTCACGTGGTACCACAAGTATTTCTCAGTTATGTGCGAATCAAAACTTTCCATTATTATTAATCATAGATATGTACGTATGTCGCACACGTTTGCCGTTCTTTATAACAAACCGAAAACATATCTTATGGAGAGCAAAGATTATAGAAGAGGAAGATGGGAGATTGGCTACTGAGCACATCAAACCATTTACCACATTAATTTAATACTCGAACCAATCGCGTATACAACAAGTATTGACATAGCATTAAAATGCTATGAAAACAAGAAATTAAGAGCACGAAATAAATTTCCATAAAGGGGAAAATGTAATTTTTTTTGTTGTTGCCTAAAATTTAACATTGTTTCTTTAAGAAAATTACATTTTTCATTTAAAAAATAAAAACGGAAAACAACTAAAAGATTACAAACATGTATTAAACTAATCTGGTAAATGCAACATTTGTTATGACGCATGCCAATCTCCCATCTTCCTCAAATCTATAATCTTTGATGGAGAGTAACTGTTTATTTGTATTTCTGAAACTGCACGTAGTACATGGAGTACTCTATGAAGTTTTGTTCACACAACATACTCGACGTGATCACTCTGAGTATAATTCAATAAGAGAGCAAGAGGAATATGTGTTTGTTGGTAGTGAAGACATCAGAGTAGCAACAAGAAGTTACTTGTGGCTTTTGGTGTTCATCAAAATGTGTACCAATTGTTTTGCGACTCTCTCAAATAGATGTACTCATGTACTCTGCATTAACAAATGGAATTGTGCAGACCTCTATTCTACAGCAGCGTATATCTCTATATTTTTAACAAAAACTTATCAAAAAGCATAGGGAATTTTTGTTAGGATTTATAATTTAAATTGGAATGAGTTTTGATGAAAAATACTGGCAACACTGTCGAGAGATGCATAAATAACATACATGGTCCATAAATTGACTTGTTCTAGTATTGAAACTATCGTATGTTTGAAGATATTTTATAAGAATCAATTTGAAACACTACTCAGAGTATGCATTGGCCTCACATATGCCGGCCATTTAAAATCGATGAAAATATTAATTCCTGATCATCTAAATTATCTATGCAATCTTCGATTATTGGCAATTAAGAAATTCTTAAGTCACCAATTACCAAAAGATTCCCACATTCTGATTAACTAGGAATTTATCATCAGTTCGGCCAGGTCTTTAATCGACATTGCTAATTGTTTCCATCCTGCTATTACCAATATACATATATAGAAAAGGTACTTTGATGGTTTAAAATTGAATTAATATTAGGAATAATTTTTGATTTTTTTTTTTTTTTTGTTTGGGAAATTCCAATGAAAAATGCCCTTAGTCACAATTTCCAATGTAAACACAATAATTTTGGAATTGATTTCGATTAGAAAATCATAAGCAACAAATAAAAATATGTTCTCGATATATTAAACCGTCTGTAGTGATTTCTTCGTAATCATTTGTTTCTGCTTCTGTTGGAATATCAATTTAAAGAATTATCTATTTTGCAATTCTATGCTGGTTATTGATCTAAACATTCGTTTTTATTGTAAATTGTGTTGTTATCTGTTTCTCATATAATATTTGTTTTTTTGGTAAAAAATCGTTTGGTTTTGTTTTTGGTTTTACTTTTGTAATAGAAATAAATTATAATAATAATAATTATTATTATTTCATTTTATTATTTATTATTATAAATTGTTTAACTACTCTGTTTGGTTTTGGTATGGATTTACGAGTTTTGTTGTTCTGTTTTTGTTTTGTTTTATTTTCTTTTCTTTTTTGTTTAAGTGTTAAATACGTATTTACAAATCTCAGCTTCAACAAAGAAAAAAAAATTAAAAGTTACGTGGTTTCCTTTCTTTTTTAAATGTTATTTAAATTCAAAAAAATGTTTTTTTTTTGGGTTTTTCTTGTTGCTTAATTTTGTTTTTTTTTTGTATCAATTTAAGCGATTTTGGTTTTATGATTTTAAGATTGATGTTTTCGGTTGGTAATAAAAAATTTCATTTTGTTTCGGTTTGTTTTGTTGTATTTTTTAAGATTTAAATGTATATATAAGTTGTTTTACGTTTTCTTGTTTGTTTTTTTTTTCTTGTTATTTTATTTATATTTGAAATATTATTTATTAAATGCCAAATTATAGTTTATGGTTTTTATTTGTTTGTTTGGTTTCTTCTTGTTAGTAGTCATGAAATTGTTTCTTCGTATTAGTTTAATGTAAATTTTCTTTTGAGTTCTTGAGTTTTGTTCTTATATCGCTTTATTACAAAAAAAGTTAAATTATGATTTTTAAAAAATTAAATTTGTTTCTTGAGAACGCAAAGATTGATAATTTTTACAAATTGTAAAATTGGCTTGGTTATATACTTTTTTTTGGATTTTCTGGGGTCTCGAAATGTTAGCGTGTTTTTTATTTATTTATTTTTTTTTTTTTGTATTTATTATTTTTAAATTCATTTAATGTTAAGAAGTTAATGAATATATTTCTTGTTGGGTTTTTTGGTATTATTATTATTTTTTTTTTTTTTTTGTTTTTAAGGTATAATAAAATTTTTTTGTTTGAAGGCAGGTGTTATATTGTTTATTTTTGTTTTGTTTTATAAATACAGTTCAATTTGTTTTGTTTTATTTAATATTTATATATAATAATAATTTTATTATTTAAGTTTTATTTTGTTAATATTTCCTATTTATTTTACTAAATTACGTTTGGGTTTGTTCTTTTCATTTATTAATCTAATTTTAAAGAATTTACTTTTTTTGGGGGGTTTTTTGTTAAATATATATATATATGTATATATTTGTTTTTTTGTTTATAGAAAACATTTTGTTTGTATAAACCGGCTAGTTTAGTTTACGTTAATATAATATTATACAAATTATTTATGTACTTTGGTTTATTAGTTATTAAATTTTAAATTTAATTTAGAGGCTTTATATAAAGTATGTTAATGGTTTCATCGAAATAAATTTACAATAAGAACGAGCTAATCTTTTCCCACTTATCTATACAAGATGGAAGGAATTTTCAATCTACAAAAAAAATTTTTCGTTTTTTATCCAAAATTTTCATTTTGAAGTAGAAATACTACCACCTTTCCATATTCGTGGGTTTAAAGAATTGGATTTATATTAATATCTAATTATTTTAATATTTATAGGTATATATAATAAATTTTAAGTAATGCTAATTTCGGGATTTTTAAATCATTTTTTTATTTCTAGTTATTTTATAAATATTTTACATACTTTTCCGTTTTATTATTATTTTTGTTTTTAATTATTTTTAATAAATTTCCTAGATTTTTTTTAAATTTTTTTTATATATTTTTTTATTAAGAGTAAATATTTATAATTCGTAATCCAAGGAACAGATCAAGCTAACAGTGTTTGGATTAAGTTTTTTTTGTTTTGTTTTTCTTTGTAAGGAGAAGGGAGATTTAAATGAGTTCTCAGTTTGCCATATGACTAGAAACAAAAAAATGAAAGTCATAATAGAATCCTAAAACTGATGCCATAAACTTTTATTTTGATAGAGAAATTGAAAAGTGTAAATAAGTATTTTTATCATATTCATGTTTTTTTTTTGTGTAATGTAAACGTGTAGTTTTTTTATATTGGGGTTTATTTTGCATAATAATGTGAGTAATTGTGGGTGTATGTTTCGTATTACATCGTTTGCGAATTGCATGAACAACATCTTAATTGGGAAAAATAAAATAAAAATTCTCAGATTTTAAGGAATTTAAGTAATGTTTGTTTGTTTTTTTTTCTACGCCGTTTATATTTAGTGTTTTGTTTTCTTTATAGGTTCATTTTTGGCAGTTATAACTATAAACACTTTTGAAAGTTTAATTATTATTTTTTTTTTTAATTTTTTCCTATATCATATTTTACAAGTCTATATACAATTAAGAGTGGGGCGGTTTTTATTGATTTAGTTAGTTTTGTTTTTGTTTAATCGAAACACCTAACCGATCGAGGAAAAAGAATAAAACTCTACAAATGTTTTCCAACTAACATATACCGCAAAATCATTGCTCATGGGGTTAAGATCATAGGTTGAAAACTTATTGCCATCGAATTATAAAAGCCCTCAAAAAAAAAATGGGAAACATTTTTATTAATAAATTATAATAATTTTATTTTTTTCTCTTTCTTTTTTAAATAAATTTTCGTGAATTTATGTCTTTGTGTCAATATAGGCTTTTTTTGTTTTCTTTTTAATAAAGAACCATTTTTCATGGAAACATTTTTGTATTTGATTATTATTTTTTGTTTTTCTAATGGACGGGTTACTAAGAATATTCAAAGCGCAAATATTTAGAGGCAGTTGTGGTATACTCCAACTATTTAAAATTAATGTTTAAAATGAATTCTGTATTATCTTGATTTGGGGGTTGGAGAAAATAGTATTTGAAACTTATTAAGGATTTTAACTCTGAATTTTTCTTTAATCTAAGTCGAAAATATTGTTGCGGAGAATAAACAAACTTTATGCGTTTTAATATTAATCTCATCGTAAGGTTTAGATATTCCATTCAAAGGCTTAAAACTCACAGAAAGGAATTTAATCGAGTTCTGTTTTAGTTATTACGGACTTAAGAAAATTTTTAATATTTAAGGTCATTAAGAGCAAATAAAACTTCTTCGATACAATTGTTGTTTTGCCACAGTTGCGTTTCTATTTGCCACTAAATGGAAATGAAACTTCGTAGCATTTTACAAGGAAAAAAAAATAAAAAATAAGATTCGTACTATTAACGAAATTCAATCTAACAAAAGAATTTCATAAATACTATACTGATTTTTTTTAGAGATTTTTGAATTGCTTCGAAAATTATTACAAAAAAATTCGTTTGTTACAAAAAATTTTTTTTTTAACCAACAACACAGTCCATTTCGTTTATATCAAACACTGTTCTTTTCTGACTTTAGGTCTTTAATAAGAAACATTTTACAGTTCATAGTAAAAATTTAATATAGTAGAATGTTATGTTAAACATTTTTTCGGAATCTTCCGACCATATCTGGAATATATGTACAAAAAAAAAACTTTGGACGAAGCAGGGATCGAACCCACGACCCTTGGCATGCAAGTCGGACGTAGCAACCACTGCTCCACGGTGCCCAACTAAATGTATTTTTCTGTTAAATAAAGTTTGTTTAATCGGCTCGTGGACGCCGCAAGCTATGCTATATAAATATAACTTATATGGGTAATTGTCTATTGATGACAATAACGGCTACATAGCTCAGTGGATAGTGTGTTGGCTTACAAATTGCATGGTCCGCGGTTCGATTCTCCGTCCAGGCGAAAGGTAAAAAAAATTGAAATTTATAAAATCGTATAATTTCTTCTACATTGTTTGTGTTACAGAAAAAGGTGCTAAGAACTAAAAAAAAACTCGTGGAAGTGAGAAAGATGTGAGGGAAAATGCAATTAGCCAGAAAAATTTTCTTTTTTTGAGTTAGTCTTTATGAAATTGTGTTTACATCCTGGAAAAGAATAAACGTTTATCACAAACAGTATATACTTTTCATCAAAATACACTTCCTTTCAGCGAAAAGCAAATGAGAAACGAACTTTGTTTGTCTAAAATTTCGTTTGGGAGGAAAGAATTCTTGTTTTGCGTGTATTTGCAATACACTCCGATTTAAGAAACATAGTCGTAAATATACCTTAGAAAAACTATTTAAAATTTTAAATAAGCATCCCGCGATCCCCCAACAAATATTTTCCACTTGCAATGAAGTTCTTTGGACCAGTCTTAGAAAATATACTACTTGACGGTTTAAAGTCAAAATTTAAAATTTTTACTGTTAAATGTCGCAGAAAAAAATAAAAAATCAACAACAAAAAATTAAATAATAATGAAAATAAAATTAAAAATATCACCCCCACAATGCCAGATGACTTTTTCACTTCCATTGAAGTTCTTTCGAAAAGGGTTTGCAAATTACTAACATTTTCAATTTTTGATTAAGTTCAAATGGAAAAAATATATTTCTATGAGCCGAAAATAAAAAATTAAAACGTACAACATAAAAAACTATCTTTGCAAACATATTTGATAAAATATCACCACTGGTGAGATTTGAACCAGCGTTCTTTATTTTTTCACTCATACTAAAAAAGAACATCTCGCGAAGTAGTTAGAATGTTATTCATTGGTGTCACATTACGATCATATCATAAATCTTTGAATTGAGTGAAAATATTTTTCAAATTGTAAAAATAAGATAATAAGAAAATAAAAGTTTAATAAAAAATATAAATAAAAATAAAAAGTGAAATTGGTAAATTTTTTGTTTTAATTTTTTCATTCAAATGAACTTCCAAAACACAACTTCTATGGCCATGCAAAATATCTAAAAACCGAGTACTTCCGTCCTATGATAAATAAGCCTATGTAAAATTCATTGGAGATGATCCATGTTTGCACTACTTCCAGATCACAGATTGGGGATCAAAACTACTTTTTTCGAATCTCTTTTTTTGCTGGGTACATATAACACTAACGAGCACTTTACGCGCTCAGATTAACTGTACGGGGAACTGTACGGGGGAGTTTCATGAATTTGTTGTGCGTTGGCCTTTAGACTACGCGAACAAATATCATACGAAAATGCGAAAAGTAAAAAGACCCAGTCAATTTCGTTATAATTGGTTTTTTCATATTTTTAATGGGAAATTTATTTTTTTGTGTGTTTCAAGTTGGTTAAAAGCAGATTAAAATTTAATAAAATGGTACAAATTATTTAAATTTAGCCGAAAAAAATGCTAAATTCTTTGTAGAAAAAATTCGAATTTTTGAAAATCTTTGATCACAAAAGTTCCAGACAAGCGTTATAATGCATTAAAATCATAAAAAATTTTACAAATTATTTGTCAAAATATCACAAAATTTCTTAATTCACATCCAAAACACTGAATTCGCTTCACACCTTAAGAAGTAATGCAAATTCAGTGAAGCGGTTGTTGAAATGGTGGACATCCGTCCTATGACAAGCCCATGTTAAATTCATCGCTTCTGCGTCAATTTGGCACCACTTCACTACTTTTTTGGCTACGCTTTTTTTGCTGGGGAAGTATTCACCTAAAAAACGATGGACGAAAACATTACATTACGGTTACATTAGAGGGATGATAAATAGCATTCTCGAAATTGTACTAAGCAGCTTCGAAAATGTAATTTTTTGAGCCGAGAGATACACTCAAAAAAAAAAAAAGTGAACCCTATATTTCACAAAAGTTGATTTAAGTTCATGGATTTTTTACGTTTTATGAAAATTTCCATAAATTTAATAATTTTTTGAAAATTAAACACAAATGAAGCATAAAGATTTACTAAACTCGTACTTCTCGCAAAATAGTTCATTATTTCTTTAAAATTGTAAATTTTACTAAAAATGCGCCCATCTTGAACTTCGTATGGCACGAAAGACATTCTTGCAATTTTAACTCCAATTTTTTCCTTCAAACTGCAAAATTTTCTTTAACAAGTGAAAAAAATTAATTATGTCTAATAAATTTTCTTGAATTTTTCGAAAAATGTTTACTTATTTTAGTGATATCGGTGTGATGTCAGCGTTTGTAATGCTGTTTATTTAAAATTTTCTAAAATTGACCAAAAATTTTCTTAATGTTGGGTTCACTGTTTTTTCAGTGTACTTTTTTGGTTGGTGAAGGTCTTTTCCATTCAATTTTTTTTCAGTGTAATTTTTTATTATATTGAGTTTGGTAATGTTGGACGAAACCAAAGATTTGTGCATCCAAACATGACGCCAACATACGAACTACCAGATTTGTCACCGCAACCAGTTGTGTCGTAGGGTTTATCCGGCCGTGTACGGTGCTCTTAAACTGGTTGAATATGTCTTCTAAACACCATTGCTTAAAAAAAGACCTTTCTGATGTTAAATTAGAAAAAAAAATTGAACAGCCTATTGTACAACAAAAGGGGGTTTTAACCCTAGACAGTAATTCTTCGTCAAAATGACGGCGGGTTATTTCATTTTCGATCTAAAATGCATTTTAGTCGATTGGGAAATAATAAATTTAAGTTATATTAATTCAACCATTATATGAATTTTTATTTTATACTAATTAAAAACAAATTGAATTAGAAAATAAATTTAATTTTGGTTCTCAGTTTTGCTCACAATGCAAATTATAGCTACCACGACGAAGGATGATGTTAGTGTACAAATAATAAGGGCGTCTTTGCAGGGTTAAGGAAAACTCGTTGACGTACAAAAAATTGGACAACAATTTTAAATCAAAAAAAAATATAATATTTTATGGTACGTTTTACGAATTAGATATTTATATGCTACTATATTTTAGCATATAGATTGATCTTCAAATTTAATATCATAAAGAAGCATTTTCCATCCAGCTTTACAGGACTAGTCGCTAATGCATAAGGACTAGTCCCAAATTTGGTCAAAACGTATTGAAGGTAACTTTAACATGGGTTTGTCATTGTCGGCGTAAATTCATACTTCAGGACACGACTTGGACTTGGTATTGACATTTCAAAGAACACGTTCTGGAACAACTTAGCAGGACTTCTCGTTAGACAAGTTCCTATGAACAAGTCTCTGACAAAATCTTAGTAGCATCCCAATCGCATCACAAAGCTAAATTTTTGCTATGTATATATTATTCTGATTATTGTATTTCATTAAATGTGTATATCTAATTAGATTTTAATATAAAGAGAGTATAGAAATCATACAATTATATGAAAATTAAAAATTGCATCAAACTGGAGCACTGATACCAATCCTATGATAGGTCCGTGAGTGCAAAGTTTGTATCAATTGCCCGAAGAGGAGATACAAATCATTTCTAAAACCTATAAAATGATTTAAAATACTTACAGCACCTCTAGCGGAATAGTGGCGAAACTCAATCAACACTCATTACTTTTCTTCAAATAAGTGAAACTGTTAGTTTAAAATGGGAACACCATTAGATATGAATTTAAAATTTGGATAAATGGCTACCGCTATTATCGACTGCATCGAAAAAGTAACATATCAAGTTGAAAACATATTTTTTTTTTTAATATTTGTACATATTCGATAACGTAGAATAAATCAATAAATCCGACAGTTGAGATATATCTTGTATTTGTAGTAAATCCATGGATTCGAAATTTAAACTAAAATGATGGATTTCGTATGAAAATCTTCTATCTTATGACGAGACTATTACCATTATATTGTATAACTACTCACATTTGCTTCAATTATCTCAAATATAACCATAAATTTATTTTTGGTATATCTCTTTGGTTTCGCATTTATCTAGACACAGGGTTTTCTTAGTGTCTTAAAGATTACGATGAATGCATTAATTTGTGGGGAGGGTGATAAGTTCCTTATTTTGTAACTGTGTTCAAGTTAAACCTACCAAAAAATTCTACAGGTCTCTTTCTATAAATTGTATACGCTATATGTATGCCTAAATATTTTGTAAGTTTAATTTCTGATTTAGGAATTTTCTACAGGAGGTTTTCGTATGTTTAATTTTTGTGCGCTCTCGTCATAAATTTCTGCCTTGTAGTTTGTTTTTAAGATGTTGTTGATATATCATATTCTTCCTGATCATAGGTGCATACACATAAAATAAGAATTAAATGAAATAAATTAAAAGAAATATCAACTAATAGAGTATCGTCAACAACAAAAAATATATTTTCGATTTTTCTGAAATTATCAATTAGATGCATCCTTCACAAAATATTTCAAATTTATATGATGAGGTATGTCGTAAGGAAGTATATTCAGTGTAGCAAATATATGTTCATGGATTTCCTATCTATCCCTTATGCCAGTTAGGAACTTAACAGACAAGTTTTTTTCAGTTAAAGTTAGCCGGGGAGATGATATTTGAAACTTCCTTTATGTTAACTGACAGTTAAAACCTAACGGGCCTATATGAAAGTGGCCGTAATTGTTCAATACCAATGATAATTATTGCAAGGATGTGTTTGAATATTATCAATACCAATGACAATAAATAAATGAAATATAGTTGATTAGTACAGTCCAAATAATTCAATTGTTTTTTTAATTTCCAGGGCTATATCTTACACTGAAAAGAAGCATGTCCGGTTCCAAAGATTTTATCTTTATACCAATGATTTTGGTATTTATCCCGAGCCAAAGAAGCGGAGAATTGAAGTAAGGATAGCCTTACGAAATAACTACCTTTTAAATTTTATTTTTACTTATTTGATTCTAGGAAACAAATTTTAATTTATTCCGTGTTTAAGCTTTCTTTAAAAGAAAGTGTTGAAATTCATCTTCCATTTTTGAACGCTATTTTTCTTTGTAGTCAAAAGTCGATTTAATTTAAAGACAATTTCATTAATTTAAAAAAAAATTTAGAATTATTAAAGAGTTGACCTTAATCAAATAAAATGATCTTTCATATGAAGACATCCAGTTTTAAGTAGAATCACTTAACTATCATAAAAATTTCGCGTACTTGTACCAGGAAAAAAAATTTATTTTATTAGTTTTTCCTAAGTTTTGGATTCTTTTAAGGAAAACTAAAATTTCCAAATTCCGACTCGACTTCATGTAGAAATTATACTGTGTTTCATGTTTCATTGCAAAACCCGTCTTTAAAATAAATTATTGAAAGGCATGTCCTGTTTTTGAAAGCTATTTTCCTTTGTAATCAAGATGCACAAGACAATAAATGTAAAGACGATTTTATTAATTTCGAAGATTTTTCCAGGATTATTAAAGCCAAGTTTACCTTAGTCAAACAATTTTTTCTTTCATGTAAAGATATAAAATTTTATATGGAATCGCTTAAATAGAGGACCTTCTTGAAAAGTTTATCGATTTTTGGAGAAGTAAAAAATTTTTATCAGAGAAATGCGTATTTTATTCTAACCTAAATACGCATTTTTTAGTGTAGGAGCGTGTTTCTGACAAGAGAAATTAATATTTATAAAAAGAAAAAAAGTATAATTTCACAAAAAAAAAAATAAATAAATAAATAATTACCTTACACTATAAGTAAAACACATGCTCGTTTTCTATTTTTAATATAAACCTTGCCCACCCCAGATTCCTGTCTACGTCCATGCATCCATTCATCATCCCGGCTATCAGTAAACATGTTCACTAGATAGGGTCACGGCCTAAAGGACAAAAAAAGTTAATTAAGCATTGCAATGAAAATAAAATTAATATGTTCACAAATTACGAAAATTATTATTTTTTTTTTTTACATATAAATGGAAAAATATATTTATACAAAAATACAATGTTGGCAACAACAAAATAAAAACAATGTATAACATAAAAAAGCAATATTTTCAAAATGTATTTGTCAAATTTCTTCCTTTAATTGTATCTCATGTAAAGATCTCGGAATTTTACCAATATTTAAAAAATTTCAACGAAAAATCTCTCGCCATATTTTTGATATCTAATACATTTATTGAAGACATAACATAATGACTTTTAGTATAAAATGCAATAAAAGTGTTTCAGTTTCTTTTAGTTTTTGTATTTTTTACTTTGAAGAATTTTATTGTTATTTATCTCTATCTTCGTTCAATCTCTCCTGCTGGTTCCCATTTGCCCTAGACACTAACAGAAAAACATAACACATGTATGTACTCTCACTTTGGGTAACAGAGAATTCTCTCTTAGTTCTTCTCCTATAACATAGATGAAATATCTTTTGAAGGACAACACAAATACACTGAAAATTTCAGAAAAATCAAATGCAAATGGAATTCGAATAATTCCAAAGAGTAAAGAAACAAATATGGCGGGTGTTAGAATAGGATTTTGGTTTTGTTTTGTTATACGCATATGTATATATGTCTGTATGATCCTGTACACTTAAATGTTTAGATGATCTATCTGTGTAACGGTAAAAATGTCGATTTAACTACATTTGTGGTTGTTGGTTTAATTATGTTGATTTATTTATTCGATACTTTTACATCATATGGATTATGTATTATGGTTTGTATGTTTATGGAATATATTATGACTATATATACAACGCTCATATAAATAGTTAATAGTAAAAAAAAAATAATGAGTAATAATTATAGTAATTATAATAATAATCGAATAATGATATATAACGATTTTCAGTTTTGTTGTGTTCTCGGTTTTATTTCTATGGCCTCATTGTATTAAGGTGTTGGGTTTTTAATAGTCTCTGTCAGACGTTTTTTTTATTGATTTTCTTCCGGTAATTTTCATATTAGAACATCTAGAAACTTTATTTTCTATAACATCGTGACTAAGAAAAAAACAAAAATCAAAAATTTTTAACATATTTATTATATTCTCTCGGTTATATTTGAATCCCTTTTTGGGTTTTGGTTGCGATCGCCTTATACACTGTTCTCTTTGAATAACACGATTTTCTCTCTCTCAAATCTGAGCATCTGTATGTATGTCAGTTTAAACATTTTATTGTAATATATATATATGTATGTATGTGTATATATTGTTGTTGTTGTGTATGCAGGTATTCCTCAATCTATATTATGTAAGGTATACATATAAATCGGTGTTCTCTATAATGGTTAGTATATATGTAGGCAATAATGTTTTCATGTATATTTCTTGTAATTTTAGTATATAGTATTTGTATGTATGTATGTATGTATATGTGTGTGGGTGTATGCTGCATGGTATATTATACAACACACACATAACGAAAGATATATAAACGTTTCCATGAATATATATATGATAGTCATCAAAGTTATATGTTCACAATGTTTGATTCTAACTACAAAGTGTTTTTGTTTGTTTATTGGTTGATAAATTATGGTACTTGAGTATATGGAATTTTCATATACATTCACATATATATATTTGGATGATTTTGGTTATATATTTCTGGGGGCTGTGTGTGTGTGTGTGTGATTATATGTTTGATAAGAGTTTGTTTTAAAATTGATAGTTTATTTTGGTGTGTTCTAATTTGGCTAAAATGTAAATTTGTCTAACTAATAATATATCTGCATTTCCTTTAATAGATTTAATTTTTCTATTTAAAATTCGGCAAAAAATCTGGCTTACCAAATTAGGCACATGTTAAATTATTAAACAATTTAATCCTAAATAACTATAGAATAGAATGCAAATGGCAAATTGTTTATGTTTACGTAGCAAATGTTTTCGGTGTAATTGGTATGAAATGATATCCAGATAGTGTAGTTATATACGCATTATGCAAATGAAAAATTTTACTTTACATTGAACGACGAAAATGGTAAGTTTTCTATTCTCCACTTAAAGGTAATTTCACAGCAACCGCTAAAATTTGTCTCGCAACTAGTGATCTCAAACTGTGTTGATATTTCTACAGAAGGACTAATGATCTTCAGTTTTCTTCAATATCCAAATTGAATATCCTTCAAACTTTATCAGTTTGTATATATATAGATATGAATTGAAAAATAATTAAATGCTATAGTGAGAAACATTTTTTTAAATACCTATACTGATTAATAATATTTTTATACTCGAAACTATCTGTCTGCTATAAAAAAAATGTTCAAAAGAAAATTGTGGAGTGCAGAGCTGTGGAGTCGGAGCCGGAGTCGGAGTCTGAAGAATTTGCTGGAGTCGGAGTAGGAGCCGGAGCCGGAGTCGTATAAATTTTGCTCGACTTCGACTCCGGCGAAACAAAATTTGAAAAACACTTCATATCTTTGTAACAAAAGAAATATTTCGACAAATTAGATTCCATTGGGGTTTTTAATCGAACAACGAAAAACGAAGTACTGGATTTCAGGCCATTCAAAGTGTATTTATAAGGGTGAATTTTTTCCGATTTGTTTTAAGAAATTTTTTCTAGTCTAAAATTTGCAGAAATTTTTAGTTATTTGAGATCCATAAATAAATGCGGAAATTTCACGTCGATTTTGTATATGGAGATAATTATTTGAGAAATCTCCATATACACCCGATGTCCTTGGAAGCTGTAATTTTAAAATAAACCTCTGTCAACGTGCCATCTGAGGTGGACTTTTGGGAGAAAGCTTGTTTCATCAATGTCACACGAAATTCTTTACATTAAATTAATAGGCCTCTAATGTCCATAACTGAGATTTATAAATCGATGTTTCACCATTTTACTTCTATAGAAACAATATTCGTAAGTGTCCAGCTATTCCTATCATCTGTTGTATGTAGTGGTTATTTAAAATTCCTCCCGTCCTAATTTATGACAGTTTATGTTTGTTTTGTATATCCGACACATTACATTTTTTAACATCTAAACTTTCTACTTGATTAGCCCGACATTTTGATGTTTGTGTATTGTTTTATATAGATTTATTTTTAATAAAATGCCTTTATAGACCAATACCAGGATTTTACTTCTTAAACATGTGGAAGCCTAATTATTTCTTGAAATTTTGTGTTTTTATAAATTTATTTTCTGGAGAATGTTGTTATCTACCCAAATTTTGATGTGGTCTCTATATAGTCTTGTGTCGTATTTTAATTTATTGTCCTGAAATTAAAATGTAGAGTTCTTTACATTCCTAAAATGCTGAGATTTGTCGTCGAGTCGTATAAAAATTAAAATTAGAGTTATTTTGGACATAAAATATAAACACATATGGCAAAATATAATACTTATATCGGTCTATTTTTGGAACACTACACCTTAAAATTACAATTGGAATACTGCTAAAATGAGATTTAGGTACATCACCTGGAGTCGACTCCGGAGTCGGAGCCGAGGCTAATAGAAATGCTGGAGTCGGAGCCGGAGTCGAGCAAAATTGACTCGACTCCACAGCCCTGGTGGAGTGAACAAAATTCGTTCTTAAATAAAACAAGAGATCTTTTGTACACGAAGTCGATCTTATTTCAAACTATGAATCTGTTGATTCGTTTGTGCGAACTGTATAAAAGCCCTATTTAGTGACATTAGATGCTTTAGTTCGATTTTTAATATACTCAATAAACGCCGTGTTCATTTGGCAGTATATTTCTATAATAACTCATGTAGAGTAGAATATTTTAACCCTCTAATGCCCAAGCCCGCCTAAAGGCTTTTAGTAAAACACACCTTAAGACAACAAAAATGGGCAAAATAAAAAGAAAACTTATTGAAACTATTCAAGAGGCTTTGCAGCATATGCTGCATTTTACCCTATAAATTTTTTCTTGGTTAGTTCTTTTGCTTTTGTGTCGTTAACATTGAAAATTTAATCAGTTGGAAAAATAATTGGGGCATTAGAGGGTTAAATATTATAGATAACATTTTTAAATTTCTATTTTTAAGATGTTGTCATTTCCTTAGAAAAAGAAAGGATACAAGTGGTGGCATATGTAAGTGATGTGCCATTTGCAGTCAGGGAAAGTTTTACAATAGAAGATATTATACAGAGAACCCTCAGAATGACTAAGAAATTGTGCGAAGGAGAATGGTTTAGGTCTAAATCCTGCAAGGACAGAACTAGTCATGTACTGCAAAGAACACAAAATACCCACGGCTAAGGTGTACGAAATTAACTTTGGTGAGTGTTAAAAAAAACCTCGCGGTTATATTGAGCAGACATTTGAATTTTAAGCTTAATATTGAAGAAAAGGCGTGAAAATCCACGATAGCCTTGTCCTCATGTGGTAAGGGAAAAGGGAAGACTAAAATCAAAAATTGTGCATTGGCAGTGGTTAGACCTATATTGCATAGTGTTGTGGTCTGGTGGCCAACACTTCAACAGTCGAAAAGTTTAGATGAAATTCAGCGAATTGCGTTTTTGTGTATCTCGGACGCATTTAGTTAGACAAAAAGAGATTCCCTTAATGCCATGTTGCATCTATTACTTTTAGATATAGATATAGATTCAAGATGTCCTAACCCCGTGGATTATACTCTGGCGAAACCCCTTTTCGACAATAAATGCTAGTGCTACACACAACCTTGGAGAATGAAAGTTATATAGTTTTCTGTACTGATGGCTCCAAATTGGACGGACAAGTGGATTTTACAATATAACCAAAGTAATTGGAAGCTAAAATCTGGAAAATATTAACTAATCACTGGGGTATTTTTTCAGGCTGAAATATTAGCATAGAGAGATTGCAATAAAATCTTTCGGCTCTGTGTTCTTCAACTCGACAGCAATATAGACTGCCACAAATCTCTCAAAGAGATGGCGAAGCAGTAAAATATACACCTAATATGGGTGGCTGGCCACAGGAACATACCACGAAACTGTAGAACGAATGAGTTAGCAAGGCTAGGAATTACCTTACGTACTGAATTCAAATAGTAATAACGAGACGATGCTTATAGGCGATTTTTTTTCTCGTTTTTAGTCTATGTAACTAAAGAAAAAAAATACTAGAGTGAAAGAAAATTTTTCATATTTCAAAAAATTATATTTTCCATACACTAAAATAACATTTAATTTGGATTTAGTGCCACCTTTTTAGTGTGTTGAGTTGACAATTGCAATTTTAATTCCCATTCACTGGAGCTATATTTACATACAAAAAAAGTGAACTTACCAGGAAAGAAAATGTAGGTTAATTTTAGAAATTTTTAACTAAATTGTATTATAACCACCGATATGACAAAAATGTGGAAACAACAATTTCACTTGTTAACAAAAAATGGAAGAAAAAAATTAAAGTTGGAAAATCTCACAAGAGTAATACGTCATACGCAAAAATATCATTAGCGATATATGGATTTCAAAATGGGCTTATTTCTGGTAAATTTTAAAAAGTTTAAGAAATTTTGAACTATTTTTTGGGACCTATGAAATTAGTAAATTTTTATGCTACAATTGTGTATAATTTTGCTCCACTTTTTAAGCTAAATTAAACAACATCCTTAAAAATTAATAAAGTCAAGAAGACTTTCTTATATTTTAACTAAAACATCCCAGCAAAAAAAATTTGGAAGTTCTTCTCAAGACACAACTTTAAAAGAACTTCCAAAAATGCTCTCCCAAAGATGTTCTTTATTTTAACTGCACAGGAAGTTCATTTGGGTCAATTTCGTTATAACTCGCTTTTTCCGTATTTTTAAAGGGAAATTTATATTTTTGTGTTCCAAAGAGGTTAAAAAAGATTAAGAATTAATAAAATAATACAAATTATTTAAATTTAGCCGAAAAAAAATGCTAAATCCTTTGTAGAAAAATTTCGAATTTTTGAAAATATTTGATCACAAAAGTTCCAGACAAACGTTATTATGTATTAAAAAATCATAAAAAAAATTTAAAAATTATTTATTTGTCAAAATATCACAAAATTTCTTAATTCACATCAAAAACACTGAATTCGCCTCACAACTTAAGAAGTAATGCAAATTCAGTGCAGCGGCTGTTGAAATGGTGGACATCCGTCCTATGATAAGCCCATGTTAAATTCATCGTTTCTGCCTCACTTTGGCACCATTTCCGGATCCAAAACGAACATTTTTACTACTTTTTTGGCGACGCTTTTTTTGCTGAGATAATAATTCCCAGCAAAAAAATTGGAAGTTGTTCCACAAACATTTCTTTTAAAGCCCATCCCAGAATCCCCCATCGAGTTTTTTCAATTTCCGATGCAGTCCTTTTGGACAAGTGCACAAACATTTCTTCTAAAGCGCATCGTGGGATCCCCCAATAATTTTTTTCCACTTCCGATGCAGTCCTTTTGGACAAGAGCACAAACATTTCTTCTAAAGCGCATCTTGGGATCCCCCAATGATTTTTTCTACTTCCGATGCAGTCCTTGTGGACAAGTATTAGAAAGAACGAAATCAGGCTATTTTACATGCAAATTTTGTATAATTAAATTTTACAAAAAAAATAGAAAACTAATAAAAAACTAAAAAAAAATATAGAAATTAATAAAAAAATTAAAAAAATAATAAAAAAATTAATTTCATTTGAACCTGTGCCGTTTGACTTTTTCGCTGCCATGGAAGTTTTTTTGAGAAGGTTTTGCAAATTACGAGAATTTTTAATTTTTGTTGTTGATTTTTAATGGAAAAAATATATTTATATGAAAATATATGCCGAAAATAAAAAATTAAAACATAACATAAAAAAATAATTTTTTATAAAAATATTTGATAACAAAAATTGCCGCTGGTGAGATTTGAACCTGCGTTTTTTATTTTTTCGTTCATACTAATAAAGAACATCTCGAGAAGCAGTTAGAATGTTATTCCTTGGTGTCGTATTACGATCATATCACAAACATTTGAATTGACCTTTCGACGCTTTATGTTCAATGGCTAATATGAGTGTGCTAAGGCGTTAACTTCCAGGGCACAACTTCTAAAGCAATGCAAAGGATCCCAAAAGGGAGTACTTCCGTCCAATGACAAGCCCATGTAAAATTCATTGGAGATGATCCAAGTTTGCACTACTTCCGGATCACAGATTGGGGATCCAAACTACTTTTTTGGAAGCTCTTTTTTTGCTGGGTTACCATGAACCTACACTGAAAAAACAGTGAACTCACTAGGAAGAAAACTTTACGATTAATTTTAGAAAATTTTGAAAATTTTTAGAAAATTTTAACTAAACAGTATTACAAACGATGACATCACACCGATATCATGAAAGTAAGTAAATAATTTTCGACAAATTCAATAACATTTATTAGAAATATTTTTTTTTATATTTTGAAGAAAATTTTGTAGTTTGAAGGATAAAATTGGAGTTAAAAATTGCAAGAATGTCTTTAGTGACATACGAAGTTCATGATGGACGCATTTGTAGTAAAATTTATAAATTTAAAGAAATAATAAACTATTTTGTGAAAAGTACGAATTTAGTAAATCTTTATGTTTAATTTGTGTATAACTTTTTTCATGTTTTTTGGTTCATTTAACTATCGTACGCAAAAATTTATTAGAATAAAGGAAACTTTCTCCAACCATAATAATTCCATGAACTAAATTAAAATTAAAATGACTTTAGTGAAATAGAGAGTTCACTTTTATTTTGAGTGTAAATAAACTAAAACTGTTGTGTTCACTTATTTAGTATAGTATGTAATTTATGGAAATGCTTTTTTTAATGTTCTCCACTTACGATAGTCTAATTTCTGAAATACTGTGTCAAACTTATTTTATATAAATAAATAAATATTAATTAAAATTAACACCATTTAATTTAAATATAATATTGTTCAATAAAATTTTGCTAAAAAAACATATAAGATAAATTAAAAACAATTAAATTATTTAAATAATATTAAATTAAATTGAATTGAAAAAAATTTTCTTGTGTTTAAATAAATTGAATTTAATTAATTTAAATATAAAATTGTTCAATTAAATTTTATTAAAATAAATATAAGTAAAATTAAAAACAATTAAACTATATTTATATAATATTAAATTAAATTAATTTAAATTGAATTTAGATAAATTTTCTTGTGTTTAACTAATATAAATACAAATAATTTTAAATAAATCAAATTGAATTCATTTAAATGAAGACACATTAAAATATATTGAAGTGTATTATAATTTAAAACTTTAAAGCAAATTATTTTAAATTAACCAAAGTAAATTTATTTTTAATTAAAGTAAATCTCATTAAATCTCATTAAATTGCATTACTTGTTCTCAATTATCAAATAGTATTTCAAAGAGTTAAACGTTTTTCATTTGCCATTTACATTCTTATCTGTTTATTCACCAAATGTAATATATTTCAAATTTGATTTTATAATTAACTTCAATAATTACAAGTATTAAAATAGCAAAGCTAGAGATCCATGAATTTGTTTAATTATTGAAATTAACTATATTACAAATGTTCTAAAAAAATAATCTATTTGCCTATTTTTTTGTAATATAGCCTAAGAGCCTAATTTGGTAAATTCAAAGCTATCGATTGCATTTAGAAACAATGAAAACAGCTAAAATCTCCATAAAAATATCTATTATTTGATTTGTTAAAAAATATATATAAAATTTTTTCTTTAGATTTGAATAAAAGCTGTTTGGTTTAGTAAAAAAAAAATAATATAGGCAGAAATAACTTTAACACTAGAAATAAAATTTCATTGATAACAAACGATTTTCCTGGAAAATCTTAAGAAAACACCTGTCCTCTAATCATTCTCCATCTAACGTATGCGTTCTCTTATTTATTATTTTTGGTAACTAGTTTGCCGGTTTTTATATTTCATATTCTTTTTGGTATATGATTTAGTAGAGTAGTATTTCTTGTAAGGTACTTAAATTAATTTAAAGCTTTTACAAAGGTTTGATTTCCACAAAAGATATTTGGTTTTTTTCTTTCGTCAACTAAAACAAAGCTAAGGTTGGGGGGGACTATGGTATTTGCTTGGGGGGGAGTATATTTAGCTATTTTGTTTGCTTTTGTGAAACAATTTAAGGGCTTCATTCTTTTTCTGCTCAATTCGATTTGGTTGTAAGGGTGGGTTATTCCTTCCCGCCCTATTCACTTACAATGTGTGGTCTTAGTTGTTTTGCTGTTGTTTGTTTAAAAAGTCTTTGGTTTGATTTATCGTTTGGATTTATCTGATGGATGATTTTTATGAAAAGAATTTTTTGTTTTTTTTTTCATTGGTTCTTTGTAGCTATTGTTGATTTTCTTATAAAGTGTGATAAAGATGTTGTTCTTGTTGTTGATGCTGTTGTGGCTGTGACTGCCTTTGATCCGTTGTAGCACCAATGCTTGTCTCTCGTATTGGTTCCATAAAGATTTCCGGTTCCGGTGTCATTGCCCTGGTGCCGGCAAGTGTAACTGTTGCTAGCACTGCTGCTGCTGCAGCAGCTGCCGTTGTTGATGATGTGGTAATTGTTGTAGTAGTGTCCTTCTGGTTTGTTGCATGATTAATGTTGTTGCTGGTGGTTGTGGTGGTGATTTTTGTCTCTGGACTTCCTGTTGTATAATTTATCTCATGATCGGAATAAACTTTGGTTGTGGCTATATTTGGCTCCATAAATGTCGTTTCCGCTATGATACGCTCCATTGCAGCTTCTATATCATCATGCGGATCATAGCCATAGCGTAATAAATTCAAAACCCTTGCAGTTGGTCCTTTTACATTGATATTATTGCCTGTTGCTGTCAATGATGGTGATGGTGTTGTTGGTGATGTTGGTGGTGGTGGCATCATAAGTCTTTGGTTTCCATCGAGTATGGTTTGTAATTGGAATAGATCGTTATATGACTTGGCGGCGGTTATATGTGACCGTTGTGTGCGGTGTGGATGAAAATGTTGCATTGGTATTGTATCAAAATTATGATCTAAATCTGGTGCGGACAGTGTGTGTTGCAGTATGGCCTGATGCTATACCCAGATCTGTTCCCTTCGATCACGCGATCGCAATCAAAGCCTTTGCTAGCACCAATCCTCCTCATCGGAATCGGAATGGCGTGCATGGTGGCTGCCCTTTGGCTTATAGCCATTCATAACAGGCGAGGGTAACACTCTCCCCGTTCTGCCCATAGCGACCGCTTGTTCAAACGACAAGGGTGGTATGTATTCCAGTCTAAATAAATACGAAAATATTAAATTAGAAATATTTAAATATTTTTAAGGTTAAATAGAAAAATGAAGGATAGGGGTTTCCATAATTTTTCGTATGTAATAAATTTTTCTGCTGCAACCAGGAAATATTTTCAATTTTTGGGATTTTAATGATTAACAACAATTCACTGAAAAATTACTAAAATTAAGAACGATTTAAAAATCATTAAGAAAATATTAATGGTCTATACAGAGAATGAATATGATCACCCCAAACATATTTCAAGAGCTAAATGTTATTTTTAGACGGATCTTGTTTCCTCGCCAAAAATTTACATGATTGCCGAAAACAAATACATAATTTCTGAGAAAATAATATGGCTGTGACAAGTTACAAATGAAGTAACATTGGAAAGCTATTTGAGAGAACTTTCTTCTTATGTAATCGAAATCAAAATCTACGAAAATTTAAAGTTTTTAGGGCAAGGAACAATTTATTTTTAAGTTCCGATTTTGTGAGAATTAAAAACATTAATTGAAACCTTTTCTAACTTTTTAAACAATTATAATTCAATCACTATGATTTTTATTCAGTTTTGTAGGGGAAAATGTTTTAAGAAATATTGCTGAATATGCCATTCCCATATGTTAAAAAATGTTATTTTTTGTAATTTGCATATTTCTCAGCTGTTTACCGGTAGGGAGTTGGAAACTTTTACACACATGAGGCTTTTTGAAAAAAAGATAATAATCCTTTGACAAATGAAAATTTTTTAAAATAAAATTTTTTCTGAGGAGAACAAAATGGCCGATAAAATCTTAAAACATATCCTTATTTGTTGTTCAATGAGAAACAAGCAAGAAAAAAATTGTGAGAAGTCTGGAAAAACATGTTACGATAGAAAGAATGTTGGTGCCATTTCCAAAAAAAATTGGTCAAAATTCGGTTTTTTTTTTTTTTTTTTTTGTTTTGAAAATCCAATTTGTGGAGTGTAAAGCACATAGGTACAATGAAAACAAAGCATGCCCGGTTCCAAAGATTTTGTCTTTCCTTTAAAAATGTTGGTATTGATTCCGAGCCAAAGAAACCCAGAATACAAGTAAGGATACCTTTAAGACACAATTCTATCTTAAATTTGGGTTTTGTGTACTTGCTGCTAGGATGCAAATTTTAATTTTCCGCTTTTTTAGCTATTATTCTTCATATGCTATCAAAGTCCTTTAAAAACGAGTTAAGGACAACTTTATTTTCTAAATTAAGACTCGACTTCAAGTAGAAATTATGCTGTATTTCAAGTAAAAATCGTTTTTAAAATAAAGTGTTGAAAAACATGTCCTATATTTGAACGATTTTTTGGTTTGTAGACAAGATTTTTTGCTTTCTGAATTATTAAAGTCAAGTTGACCTTAGCCCAAACATTTTTTCTTTTATGTTATGATACCCATTTTTAAGTGAAATCACTTAATTATAAGGACAATACGACTTCATTGAAAAGTTTATCGACTTTTGGACAAGGAAAAAAATCTTTATATCAGAGAAATGCGTTTTCTATGCTAAGCAAAATTTGCATTCGTATTTTAAAGGCATGAAATCTTTGAACTCACGACAATATTTTTTCAGTGTACACAATGCGTAAAACGGACTTTCTAGGTTCAAAATACTGGCCCACTTTTTTTAATTCTTGAAAAAAAACCCAAACTAATACTTTTTTGGGGGGGTTTTACAAGTTCTATCCAGCAAAGAAAAGATCATTGAAATCGGTTCATAACTGCGGATTTGACAGCTAAAACAAAATTTCATATCCGCGAGGTGACCAACTTTTAACTCCCGTGGCCTCACAAACTTGACTTAGAGGAATAAAACTCAGCTTTCACACAAAAAAATCTTTATCGGTTCAAAAGGTGAAAAATTATTTCTAAAAGAGCGATTTGGAATCACTGTGCGACGTCATATACGTGCTTCAAAGCACCGCGGTCGTACTTTTATAGCATTTCTTTCGACCAATCGCCACGAGCCTTGTTGGGCCTTGGGAATCCAAGCGAACAAAAAATTTTTACGGTCAGATGTTCATATAATATTGAATGTATGCTGATCCCACTAAGGCTATCTCAGTCGCATGATAGATCACATGACGACGACGTTGTAGTACCAGTTGGCTCAGAACGCCTGCTGGCCCTTGACGGAATTTCATCGCAAAAATTTAATTAATTTCATCGATGCACTGTTGTTTAGTTAATCTAAGTCAAAAGTTATAAAAAAATAATCGCACGAAAATGTTCTCGATTTAATACAATTTTCTGGGTGGTACGAATAACATCAAAAATGGGAAGCTTTACGATTGAGCTCTCAGTTGAGAGATTGCAACATCAGGGTTACCAAATCCCGTAATGTAAAAGGCATCCCTCGTATTTAAATCAAATAATAACAAGTGTTAACATTTGTAAGCCAATATCCCGAAAAATTACCACCATCTGTGAAAGTTCCTGTACTCAAACTTCATGAATAGTGCGTGTCTACGTATCCTTGAGATATGGCCACTTCATTTGGGCTTGGGATTTTTTCTATTAGTTATAAGGCTATTATTACTCGTTTATTTTTTATATATTGTTGTTATTGTATGAATTTGATTAAGTATTGTTGAACTAACCTTCTGAATTGTGTGGAAGACATTTTGAATTAAATACCTTTTTGAATTGTATAGAAAAATCTAAACTTTAAATCGGTATTATTTATAAAAATATAAATGGTGTTAATAAAATCATACCTGTGAACTGAAAAACTTTGTGTTCTCATTAAGCACAGATTTCTCTGAACCATTTGGTTTGGACTATATGGTTTGTGTGTTTGGTTTGTAATTGGCTTCCACGGTGCTCCACCAGATACCTTAATTACACCCCTGGATTTTTGCCAAAGGGGAAACAAGGTCCTTCGAACCGGATATCTATCTGATTGCTTTTAGAAAAATTAGGATCGGCCAATTGTAGATCTCCCAGAGAAAAGCTGTTCGGAATAGAAATAGATGAACTAGGAAGTTTCCCAGTCAGCTTGGGAAGTACCAAGCCACACATCTGAATTCCTGAATGATCTCGATATGTGGAAGCTAATTCAAATGTACATTGTTTCTGGGTTAATCCCGCCAGCGCATTGTTCAATCCTGAAATTCTTGCGCTTATCGTCGTAGTTGGCAAGCCAAGGCGTCTCTGAAGTTTCTCAGATATAAAAGATGCCTGAGAACCCGGGTCGAGTAACGCCCTTGCAATATACATAATTCCATTAACCTTAATGTTCACCAGAGCAGTTCCTAGTAATACCTGCCGTTGAGATCTAGCAAAACAATTCTGTACCTCCTGATCAACTGTAGAAACTTCAGAAATCAAAATAGGGTCGTTTGGTTCAGTCTCTTTTACATCCGTACTTAAAGCTACACGAGCTTCGCGATGTAACAATGTATTATGTCTCGATTGACACTTGGCGCAGCTCAATTTACTGGAACATTGATATACCCTATGGTTGTTGTGCGTGACGACAATTTAGCTCCAAACGAGTGGAGATTGGGTCGTATTACCAAGGTTTTTCCTGGCGTAGACGAAAAGGTCAGAGTAGCCGAGATCCAAACAGCACGAGGTCTTCTAGTTAGACCTATCGTTAAACTTGTTTTGCTTCCGACGGACTAATATCTTATAATATTTCGTATTTTTTTTTGTTTTGTTTATTATTTTAGAATCATGGTAAAAGCAAAGAGATATCTTCCAGAAAATCGCCAAGGTAAACAGAAATTTGTTTGCCGAATATGTTTAAAGGACCATCCACTTCGCTTTTGCAGTAAATTTCTGGCTATGAGTTATTCGGAGGGAATGAAAATAGTGTCGATATATAGACATTGTGCTGGTTGTTTGGCTCATGACCATACATGGCGTACATGTAAAAGTGAGGGACGTTGCAAAAAATGTGGTGATATGCATCATACATTGCTACATAAACCCGGACCTAGTTCGTCTGCAAGGGTAGTAAAAAGCGTCGTAAAGAGGTTAGGACCTCGTTCGTCCCAACCTAAAACCGGATCTGGACCTCGTTCGTCCATAAGCCCCTCAACTAGTGGACCTCGTTCGTCCAATTTGTCTTCTGTAGCTGGACCAAGTTCGTCCACAGAAGGTAACAAAATAGCCAAAGGTTCAGCTCTCAATTCGAGAAAACGTACTCGTTCTCCAGACAGAAGTAGACGAAATAAACATGCATCGCAACAAGTAGTTCCATACAAATCCAGAAATGAGGTAAAAGGTGGATTTCAAGAACGTAGATGGGGTCCGCCCACGACCTACACCATTCAAGAAACCATAATGATCCGACCGACGGCGATGGTAAAAATTGTGAGTGGCAATCGTTGCGTCAATGAAAGGGTTCTTATTGATCCAGGGTCAGAGGTATCTATAATAGAGGAGTCGTTAGTGCATCGCATATGTCAAAAAATTATTCGCGTTGGAAACTCCTATAAGTGTGCTTTGCGTTTGCATGGATGTTATGGAATAGGCAGCTCCGTCGAAATTTATGCAGAAGTACGTAAAAAGTTTGCCGTACTGACACCGAGACAGTCTGTTGATATGAATATAGTTGATGAGTACCCTGGATTGCAACTAGCTGATCCTACCTTCTATTATTCGGGTTACATACACCTTTCGTTAGGGGGTGATGTATATTCTAAAATTATCCGAAACGGCATTGCTGGTGGAACATTTGGAAAGCCACTTGCTCAGTTTACCATTTTTGGGTATATTATATCCGGAGGGTGCTCACCTTAAGTAAATAACTTGGAGCATTTCGTGGACCTTAAAATCTTTTCAATTATTTATACTGGATGGATAAAGTTAACTAAAGTAAATTGGAGAAAATTTTTTAAATTAGAGATTCGCTTGATGGACAATGGGATCAGGTATACTCTTTTGCAAATTACTATTATTTTTTATTGCAGGTTACTGCAAGGGGGCCGGGATGTTAACATTTGTAAGCCAATGTCCCGAAAAATTACCGCCATCTGTGAAAGTTCCTGTACTCAAACTTCATGAATAGTGCGTGTCTACGTATCCTTGAGATATGGCCACTTCATTTGGGCTTGGGATTTTTTCTATTAGTTATAAGGCTATTATTACTCGTTTATTATACCCACCACCATAGAATGGTGACGGGGGTATAATAAGTTTGTCATTCCGTTTGTAACACATCGAAATATCGATTTCCGACTATATAAAGTATATATATTCTTGATCAGGGAGAAATTCTAAGACGATATAACGATGTCCGTCTGTCCGTCTGTCTGTCTGTCTGTCTGTCTGTCTGTTGTAATCACGCTACAGTCTTCAATAATGAAGCAATCGTGCTGAAATTTTGCACAAACTCGTCTTTTGTCTGCAGGCAGGTCAAGTTCGAAGATGGGCTATATCGGTCCAGGTTTTGATATAGTCCCCATATAAACCGACCTCCCGATTTGGGGTCTTGGGCTTATAGAAATCGTAGTTTTTATCCAATTTGCCTGAAATTTGAAATCTAGAGGTATTTTATGACCATAAAGAGGTGTGCCAAAAATGGTGAGTATTGGTCCATGGTTTGGTATAGCACCCATATAGACCGATCTCCCGATTTTACTTCTTGGGCTTATAGAAACCAATTTACCTGAAATTGGAAATCTAGAGGTATTGTAGGACCACAAATACGTGTGCCAAAAATTGTGAGTATCGGTCCATATTTTGGTATAGCCCCCATATAGACCGATTTCCCGATTTTACTTCTTGGGCTTCTAGAATCCGAAGTTTTTATCCTATTTGCCTGAAATTGGAAATCTAGAGGTATTTTCGGGTCATAAAGAGGTATGCCGCAAACGGTGAGTATCGGTCCATATTTTAGTGTAGCCCCCATAGGAACGATCTCCCGATTTAACTCCTTGGGTTTCTAGAAACCGTAGTTCTTATCTGATTTGCCTGAAATTGTAAATATTCTGGTATTTTAGGCTCACAAAAACGTGTATCGGATTAAGTTTTTATCGGTCCATTTGGTAATGCCTCCATATAGACCGACTTCACTTCTTGAGGGTGTAGAAGGCGCACTGATCATGAGAATTGCTTGAAACTCAATGTAAAATTTCCAGATTTTACTTCTACAGATTTAAGATTTCAAATCAAGACGTTATTTTATAATTTTCTTGCACACTTACAAGAGATGTTAATGATTCCTCTAAAACTCAAAAAAATGGTTCTTATAAATCCAGAATCTGATATAGTCCTCATAGGAGAAATCTTTAAATTTATCTTCGGGAAGTGTCCTCAAGTCCTCAAGCCCTCCTGAAATTTCAAAGGTTCATGGTGGTGGGTATTTAAGATTCGGCCCGGCCGAACTTAGTGCTGTATATACTTGTTTTTTATATATTGTTGTTATTGTATGAATTTGATTAAGTATTGTTGAACTAACCTTCTGAATTGTGTGGAAGACATTTTGAATTAAATACCTTTTTGAATTGTATAGAAAAATCTAAACTTGAAATCGGTATTATTTATAAAAATATAAATGGTGTTAATAAAATCATACCTGTGAACTGAAAAACTTTGTGTTCTCATTAAGCACAGATTTCTCTGAACCATTTGGTTTGGACTATATGGTTTGTGTGTTTGGTTTGTAATTGGCTTCCACGGTGCTCCACCAGATACCTTAATTACACCCCTGGATTTTTGCCAAAGGGGAAACAACAAGAATATACGGCCGTAAGTTCAGCCAGGCCGAATCTTATGTACCCTCCACCATGGATTGCGTAGAAACTTCTCCGAAAAACTGTCATCCACAATCGAATTACTTGGGTTGTGGTAATACTTACCGATGGCAAGGTATCTTAAAACTTCTTAACATCGTTTTCTAAATTGTGAATTAGTACATACGTGGTATATATTAGACAAAAAAGTTATGTATAGGTAAGTCTAAAATGATTACGAATCGATATGGACTTTTGCACGGTACGTGGAGAGCCAGAATCGGAATATGGGGGTCGCTTATATGGGGGCTACAATTATGAACTTAATATTTTTTGTGTGATTGGGGATCGATTTATCTGAGGATAACTATAGACCGATATGGACCTCGTTAGGCATGGGAGACACCCTGGAGCAATGGTTAGTATGCCCGTCTTGCATACACAAGGTCGTGGGTTCGATTCCTCCTTCGACCGAACACCAAAAAAGTGTTTCAGCCGTGGATTATCCCACCTCAGTAATGCTGGTGACATTTCTGACGTCTCTAAGTGGTTTCACTGCAAGGTGGAACGCCGTTCGGACTCGGCTATAAAAAGGAGGTCCCTTGTCATTGAGCTTAACATGGAATCGGGCAGCACTCGGTGATAAGAGAGAAGTTCACCAATGTGGTATCACAATGGACTTAATAGTCTAAGTGAGCCTGATACATCGGGCTGCCACCTAACCTAACCTAACCTAGGCATGGTTGTTAACGGCCATATGTACCAAATTTCAACTGACTCGAATGAAATTTGCTCCTCCAAGAGGCTCCAAAACCAAATCTCGGGATCGGTTTATATGGGGGCTATGTATGATTAAGGACCACTTTTGGCATGGTTGTTAAACATCATATACTAACACCACGTACCAAATTTCAGCCGGATCGGATGAATTTTGCTTCTCCAAGTGGCTCCAAACCCAAATCTCGGGATGGGTTTATATGGGGCTGTATATAATTATGGAATGATATGAACCAATTCCTGCATTGTTGTTGGATACCATATACTAACATCACGTGCCAAATTTCAACCGAATCGGATGAATTTTGCTCTTCCAAGGGGCTCCGGAGGTCAAATCTGGGGATCGGTTTATATGGGGCTATATATAATTATGGACCGATTTCGACCAATTTTTGCATGGGTGTTTGAGGCTATATATTAGCACCACGTACCTAATTTCAGCCGGATCGGACGAAATTTGCTTCTCTTAGAGGCTCCTCAAGCTAAATCGGGTGATCGGTTTATATGGGGGCTATATATAATTATGGACCGTAGTGGACCATTTTTTGCATGATTGTTAGAGATCATATGCTAACACCATGTACCAAATTTCAGACGGATCGGATGAAATTCGCTTCTCTTAGAGGCTCTGCAAGCCAAATCTGGGGATCGGTTTATATGGGGGCTATATATAATTATATACCGATGTGGATCAATTTTTGCATGGTTATTAGAGACCATATACTAACACCATGTACCAAATTTCAGCCGGATCGGATGAATTTTGCTTCTCCAAGTGGCTCCAAACCCAAATCTCGGGATGGGTTTATATGGGGCTGCATATAATTATGGAATGATATGAACCAATTCCTGCATTGTTGTTGGATACCATATACTAACATCACGTGCCAAATTTCAACCGAATCGGATGAATTTTGCTCTTCCAAGGGGCTCCGGAGGTCAAATCTGGGGATCGGTTTATATGGGGCTATATATAATTATGGACCGATTTCGACCAATTTTTGCATGGGTGTTTGAGGCTATATATTAGCACCACGTACCTAATTTCAGCCGGATCGGACGAAATTTGCTTCTCTTAGAGGCTTCTCAAGCTAAATCGGGTGATCGGTTTATATGGGGGCTATATATAATTATGGACCGTAGTGGACCATTTTTTGCATGATTGTTAGAGATCATATGCTAACACCATGTACCAAATTTCAGACGGATCGGATGAAATTCGCTTCTCTTAGAGGCCTGCAAGCCAAATCCGGGGATCGGTTTATATGGGGGCTATATATAATTATATACCGATGTGGTTCAATTTTTGCATGGTTATTAGAGACCATATACTAACACCATGTACCAAATTTCAGCCGGATCGGATGAATTTTGCTTCTCCAAGTGGCTCCAAACCCAAATCTCGGGATGGGTTTATATGGGGCTGTATATAATTATGGAATGATATGAACCAATTCCTGCATTGTTGTTGGATACCATATACTAACATCACGTACCAAATTTCAACTGAATCGGATGAATTTTGCTCTTCCAAGGGGCTCCGGAGGTCAAATCTGGGGATCGGTTTATATGGGGCTATATATAATTATGGACCGATTTCGACCAATTTTTGCATGGCTGTTTGAGGCTATATATTAGCACCACGTACCTAATTTCAGCCGGATCGGACGAAATTTGCTTCTCTTAGAGGCTCCTCAAGCTAAATCGGGTGATCGGTTTATATGGGGGCTATATATAATTATGGACCGTAGTGTACCATTTTTTGCATGATTGTTAGAGATCATATGCTAACACCATGTACCAAATTTCAGACGGATCGGATGAAATTCGCTTCTCTTAGATGCTCTGTAAGCCAAATCTGGGGATCGGTTTATATGGGGGCTATATATAATTACATACCGATGTGGATCAATTTTTGCATGGTTGTTAGAGACCATATACTAACACCATGTACCAAATTTCAGCCGGATCAGATGAAATTTGCTTCTCTTAGAGGATTCGCAAGACAAATCTGGGGGTCCGTTTATATGGGGGCTATACGTAAAAGTGGACCGATATGGCCCATTTGCAATACCATCCGACCTACATCAATAACAACTACTTGTGCCAAGTTTCAAGTCGATAGCTTGTTTCGTTCGGAAGTTAGCGTGATTTCAACAGATGGACGGACCGACGGACATGCTTAGATCGACTCACAATTTCAACACGACCCAGAATATATATACTTTATGGGGCCTTAGAGCAATATTTCGATGTATTACAAACGGAATGACAAAGTTAATATACTCCCATCCTATGGTGGAGGGTATAAAAATAATTAAATTAAACTATTAAAACTAATTTAACCCAACGGTTTAAGGAAAATATATAATTTCTATACCCTCCACCATAGGATGGGGGTATATTAACTTTGTCATTCCGTTTGTAACACATCGAAATATTGCTCTAAGACCCCATAAAGTATATATATTCTGGGTCGTGGTGAAATTCTGAGTCGTTCTAAGCATTTCCGTCCGTCCGTCCGTCCGTCCGTCTGTCCGGCTGTCCGTCCGTCTGTGGAAATCACGCTAACTTCCGAACGAAACAAGCTATCGACTTGAAACTTGGCACAAGTAGTTGTTATTGATGTAGGTCGGATGGTATTGAAAATCGGCCATATCGGACCACGTTTACGTATAGCCCCCATATAAATCGATCCCCAAATTTGGCTTGGGGAGCCTCCCGGAGCAGCAAAATTCATCCGATCCGGTTGAAATTTGGTACCTGATGTTAGTATACGGCCTCTAACAACCATGCAAAAATTGGTCCATATCGGTCCATAATTATATATAGCTCGCATATAAACCGATCCCCAGATTTGACCTCCGGAGCCTCTTGGAGGAGCAAAATTCATCCGATCCGGTTGAAATTTAGTACGTTGTCTTAGTATACGGTCTCTAACACCCATGCAAAAATTGGTCCATGTCGGTTCATAATTATATATAGCCCCCATATAAACCGATCCCCAGATTTGACCTCCGGAGCCTCTTGGAGGAGCGAAATTCATCCGATCCAGTTGAAATTTGGTACATGGTGTTTGGTATATGGTATCTAACAACCATGCAAAAATTGGTCCATATCGGTCCATAATTATATATAGCAAAAGTCATCCGATGCGGTTGAAATTTGGTACATTTTGTCAATATATGGCCTCTAACAGCCATGTAAAAATTGGTCAATATCGGTCTTTAGTTATATATAGCCGATGACTTATTACACAAAAATTGGTCCATATCGCCAAAAATAATCTACCAAAACTTTATTTCCATAGAAAATTTTGTCAAATTTTATTACTATAGAAAGTTGTGTCAAAATTTCATTTCTATAGAAAGTTTTGTCAAACGTTTATTTCTATAGAAAATTTTGTCAAGTTTTTATTTCTATAGAAAATTTTGTCAAAATTTTTTTTTTGTCAAACTATATTATATACGTATTTAATCGACCTTTTTTGTTTAATATATACCCCGTATGGGCTAACTTACAATTTAGAAGACAGTGTTAAAAAGTTTTACGATAACTTGCCATCGGCAAGTGTTATCGCAACCCAAGTAATTCGATTGTGGATGACAGCCTTTAGTAGAAGTTCCTACGCAATCCATGGTGGAGGGTACATAAGATTCGGCCTGGCCGAACTTACGGCCGTATATACTTGTTTTTAGTAATATTTTCCATGGTGAATTTTTCGGGAGTATGGTAAAATCCTCGCAATTCCCGGGAAGTCGTTTCCAAGGCAAGGAAACATATATATTAGTAAATTCAACAGTTCTTGAAATGGGTCGAAAGAAACATTTCTAAAATCTAATCAGATCGCATCATATAAAATTATTTTATATCCTTCATTTTTCTAATAATCGAATTTAATTTTACTTACCTTTCTCTTTCAAACTCCAACTCACGTTCTCGTTCATATAGCTCACGCTCTCGATCCCGATATTCATATCGTGGATCATAGTCTCGCAAGCGGTCCCTGTAACGAGCGCGATCTCGCTCACGTTCTCTACTGCTATAATACAACTCTCTTGGGTCCGGTATTAGATCGCGGTGGTTTACCAACGAGTGAACACTATGAGGTGTTGAGTGATGTGTCTGTAAAATGCCAAGGATGACAGAGGAAACAAATTAATCGCAACATATTCTCATAGCAGAGATAAAAAAAATTTAACGAACTTTTGTTGGATCGAAAAATTTGGGGGGACGAGCTGGAATGTAGACATAGCATGTTGTCGTTTATTCCTTTTTCCGTCGAGTTCTTTCTTTCTATTAGGGGTTCATAGGTTTGAAGTTCGATGTTTGCTTTGAAATTTGTTGCTTTACATGTACAAACACATATACATCCAGAACTTCTCGGGTCTTAGTAAATTTTCTCTATTCGGTAAGGATGTGGGGTCTTTTTTTATTGGAAAGTGAAGTTGCGTAGCAATTTGATCACTAATAAAAATTAAAATTGATTTGATCTCAGATCATTTCGAACAAAATAGATAATGTTCACAAACACACATACATATATGTAATTGATAAGACAAACATTATTTTCTCGAGCAGAGCATGCACTCGAGAGGAGCACCAGTAATATAACTCGTGGAAAGTATTTTGTGATTTCGAATTTTCTAAGCTAATTTATTGATGAATATTTTGATTAAATCTATGCCGGGTATGTTTGTTTGCAAGTCGAAATGTTTCGTTTGGTATATTTTCGTTTTTTTTTCATTATTCTGAGTATATAGAGTGTGCTTTACCGATATTTCATGTCAATTTGTAGTTTTATGATTAAGCATTCATGATATGAATGAAGTTGATCGATATTGAATTTTAATATCTAGTCTAGTTGTTAACATTTGTATTTTCACTGGGAAAATAATCAACGACCATTATGGATTATGTATTTCTTTCCAGAACATGCTTTGAGTTGTACGTTTTATGGAAAATGTTGGCAAAACAATAGTTGGCTATTGATTATTGTTTATGACCCTCACATTGTCATTGTCTTGTTCTTTTTTTCTCTCTCGCAGATTTTAAGAAATTCTTGGGTTTGATGATTAAATGCTAGCATTTGGAATATACTTACATGTGTTGGACTTGCATTTAGTTTTGGAAAATTAATATTTGTTGGCTTTAGCTGCAAAGTCGATGGTTTACTGGGTGTAGGTGGCAGTCTTCTACCAACACCTCGACGATGGTTTAGATTTGGGTAACTATGTTGGCCATGGGGTCCACCTAATTCAAGAAATTAATACGAAATTAAATTCACTAAATTTTCTCTCCGCTCAAGGGAAACATGTACACAATGTGTATTTGTGAGTGTTTCGAAAATGAAATAAAATAAAAATATTCTTTATTCTTTGTGATTAAACAGAATTATTGAATAATGAATAGGTATTATTGACAAATGTGTAGATAGGCTGATATAAAAATAGGGAGTTTGTTTTGGCTTGAGTCACATTTTGATTAATTTAGACATTGATCAACTAAAATATATAGAGACATTGTGCTCCACAGCATTATTACTTATAAAATGGTATATACTGTACATGCATGACATTGTTGAAAATAAAAATGTGAGTTTTTCTTTTTTTGAATGATAGTAAAAAAATGCTATTGATTAAAAATAAAAACTAAAGAGACTATGAAGTTATAGAAAATAATTTATTTTTACAACACAATTGTAACACAAAAAAGACAACAAACAGATAGACAGCGATAAATATAAAATATGAGAAATTTAAGAAACCAAAAAACAATACGAACTCAAGCAAAAACAAAAACAAACAAACGGTTGTCCATAGAAGAAAGCTCGATAATTAAGCAACACAAACAAATCAAGATTATATTTATGTTCATAAACCATATCGAGCTGATGAGAATTATTAGGTGTGAAGTGAAACGCATGACCCACTGAGAAACAAAAATATGTAAGTTAACACAGAATACAACATATGACGCATGACGTTGATTGTTTTGCTAGGTTTATATGACATGAAGGCGCACACATTGACATTGATTGTTAGTAGACTAGGTTTGTTTTGTGGTTCTTTTAGTTTAATATTTGTTATAGGTTAAATTAAATTAAATCTTTAATGGGCATTCGAATAGACTTTTCTATTATTAAAAACATTTCCCATTGGAGAAAATGTCACTGATATTTAAGTTTTAAGATTTTGTCTTTTAATTAAGGATGATCACGATGATGGCCTTATAGAGAAAATGCATACTGAATGAAATGAGACTTTCAACTGGTTGGTTATGGGCTTTGTTTTGTAAATCGAACATTTTCACTAAGAAAACAACAAAGAATGACTGTAAGTTTAAATGATGAGACGCTGCTACATTCTCTAGTGTTAGTGTTGTTGGTTGTATATGAGTTTGTTTTGTTGCTCTATTGTGATAACAACCTCTAAGGCTAATAGTTGACTGATTATTTTTAGTGTACGAATTCAAAAGTGTAGTTGTTTTCATTTTATAACACAGAGAGAGAGAGAACTATTTCAAAGCTAAATGAGAGTATCAAGATGAATATTCGATTGGTTTGAAATATGATTGAGAGAAAAAGATAGACATAGGCAGACAACACGGACAGTATATATGTTGGCGTTGATTGTAGATTTGTTTTTCGATTAACAGAAAACAAAGAGACAGAGAGAGTTGTAATGTAATGTATTAATGTATGTATTTGAAGAGCGAATGCGAGATAGAGAGAAATATAGACATAGAAATTTTGTTTCAGGCGATTGAGAGAGAACGAACGATAACTGTTGTTTTAGTGGTGTTTAATGTTTTTGATTAGATTTTTGTTTGATTGTTTGTGTGTGAGTTTTTTTTCAGTGTGTGAGAGAGAAAGTACCCATATCAATCCCATAGCCAAGTCTATCTCGTTCACGCATCTCCTGTATTCTAGCAGGACTCGGTGATCGTGATCTTTGACATAGACTTGTTGTCCCATATGCGGGATAAGGCAGTTCAGGGCGTCTGGTGTGGCCACCATAACGTGACGGTGAAGGCGAACGGGCCGGACTTGTCGATGCTGACCATGAACCTGTATTATATTCGGTAATACATTAATATCAAAAAAGAAAAAAACAAACAACAACAAATAGGCAATAAATAAAAGATACAGAATTACGAACAAGTGTGTATTTTAGGATTAAACAAAGAGAGAAAGAAAAGAGAATAGTTCGGTATATGTTCTCTTCTATTTTGTACTCTTTGTTTGTTTTTTTGTTCTCGTTTTTTGTCTCTTGCTTGTCATCAAAGTCGTTTCATTGAGATTTTAGCAAAAAAAATAATTCAAATAATATTGTCACAAAAAAATAAATTAATAACAAAAAAAAAAGTAGATAAAAATATAATTATAGTATTATTCGTATAGAAGTAGTATACAAGCGGAGCATAGAGATAATAATAAAATATATTGGAGAGTGTATAGTAAAAAAAATAGTATATGTAATTCTAAAATACATTTATAGCCAAATATTATTTTTCACGGCAAGTGTTAAATGTTAATTTATATGTATGTGAGTGTGTGTCGATTATCAAGTCGATTATCTGAAACACTGAAGAGATGGAATTATAGATGAAGAAATGTCTGTATATTTTAAATTTATATAGATTTCTTCAACGATGGCTCCAGATTAGATCGACAAGTGGCATTTGGAGTATACTTTCAAGACCTGAATCTTCAAATCTCGAAAAGATTGTCTTATCGCTATAGCGTTTTTCGGGCTGAAATATTAGCATTAAAAGGTGTGGTAAATTGGCTGAGAAGTAATGTTCCAACAAATATAGGCATAAATATACATATTTTCAGACAGTCAAACTGCAATAAAATTCGTTGACTTCTTAAATCGGAAATGACCATATACTATCGCAAATCTCTCAACGAGATGGCTGCGCAGTAACATATTCACCTAATAAGTAACAGTAACTTACAAGGGAACAGCACGATGGATGTTAGCGAGGCTAGGAACTACCTTATACGAGCGTTACCTTGTATATTTCTCGATTAGAAAACAAAAACAAATATTAATCACCGAATATTACCCATTAAGATCTATGGACCCATTTTCGAAGCACTTTTGCCACTCTGTTTGATGTAAAGGGTTGTTAAATTGTAAGGGCCGATGTTGAATGTGAACCACAATTTTATTTGACATTTTTCTATTTAAGACTTACTCAATTTGAACCATGGACGTCGTGAATGGTTCCAAGAAATGGAAACAGTGGATGATCAATTTTCGAAGAAAATCATCTTCAGTGATGAGGCACATTTTTACCTCAGTGGATTCGTCAATAAACAGAATTGCCTCATTTGGGCGAATGAGAATCCAAGAGTGATTGTCGAAAAGCCAATGTACCCACAAAGAGTGACTGTATGGTGCGGTTTATGGGCTGGCGGCATTATCGGGCCGTATTTTTTCCAAAATGAGGCCGTTCAGGCAGTTACTGTGAATGGTGTTTGCTATCGTGAGATGATACTGAACTTTTTATGTCCCGAATTGGAAGATATGGATGTGGACGATATGTGGTTTCAGCAGGACGGTGCCACTTGCCACACATCTAACGAAACAATGGCTCTTTTGCGCAACAAATTCAATGGCTGTGTTATCTCACGTAAAGGCGATGTCAATTGGCCGCCAAGATCATGTGACCGTTGGACTTTTTTCTTTGGGGTTATTTGAAAGAAAAGGTGTACGTCGATAAGCCAGTAGCAATTCAAGAGCTAAAGGATGAGATAATTCGGCACATTAACGGCATAGAACCTCCATTATGCCTCAGCGTCATGGAAAATTTGGACCATCGGATGAAGGTGTGCCACCGAGGTCGCGGCGCCCATTTGACCGATATTTTGTTCCATACATAATTGAGTAATTCCAATATATCATAATAAAATAAAATTACAATAACTTCCTAAATAGTTTCAGTTTTATTCAAAATCAACATCGGCCCTTGAAATTTTAACCACCCATTATCTCCAAAACACGTATTCTGATGCGAAACACGTTGACGTCTAATTTTAGTTTTTACGTACGGGGATAAATGTCAGGAATATACAAAATACCAAATTGATATTTTGAGTGCTGAAATTAAAATAATTATGCGTGCAACCTCGCATTCTCATTACGACATGTCCATTTTTTTTTTTTTTTTTTTGGGAAAGGTAAGAATCGATCATTTGCTAGGAAGTGCTGCGCGAGCAATTTTTTGTATTTGACTCATCTTGAAACATCTATACATAACAGGTTGACTGATAAGTTTTAACAACCGTTTTTACTATTCAACATAGTTTTTCCGTCGATATGTTTTTATTATTCAACATAGTTCCTTCAAGAGCGATACAACGATTATAACGACCTTCCAATTTTTTGATACAATTTTGGTAGTACTCCTTCGGTTTTGCCTCAAAATAGGCCTCAGTTTCGGCGACCATCTCTTCATTGCAACCAAATTTTATTTCTGCGAGTATACTTTTGAGGTCTGAGACCAAGAAAAAGTCGCTGGGGGCCAAATCTGGAGAATACGGTGGGTGGGGAAGCAATTCGAAGCCCAATTCATGAATTTTTGCCATCGTTCTCAATGATTTGTTGCACGGTGCGTTGTCTTGGCGGAACAACACTTTTTTCTTCCTCATATGGGGCCGTTTTGCCGCGATTTCGACCTTCAAACGCTCTAATAACGCCATATAATAGTCACTGTTGATAGTTTTCCCTTCTTAAGATAATCGATGAAAATTATTCCATGCGCATCCCAAAAAACAGAGGCCATTACTTTGCCCACGGACTTTTGAGTCTTTCCACGCTTCGGAGACGGTTCAACGGTCGCTGTCCACTCAGCCGACTGTCGATTGGACTCAGGAGTGTAGTGATGGAGCTATGTTTCATTCATTGTCACATATCGACGGAAAAAATGTGAGCTCGCGCGGCACCCATTTTGCACAGAGCTTCCGCATATCCAAATATTGATGAGTGATATGACCAACACGTTCCTTTGATATCTTTAAGGCCTCTGCTATTTCGATCAACTTCATTTTACGGTCATTCAAAATCATTTTGTGGATTTTTTTATGTTTTCGTCGGTAACCACCTCTTTCGGGCGTCCACTGCGTTCACCGTCCTCCGTGCTCATTTCACCACGCTTGAATTTTGCATACCAATCAATTATTGTTGATTTCCCTGGGGCAGAGTCCGGAAACTCATTATCAAGCCAAGTTTTTGCTTCCACCGTATTTTTTCCCTTCAAAACACGAAATTCCTTTTTTTTCATTTTTTTTCACAATAACAAAAGTTGCTTCACAAAAGACGCTCTATCTCACAAACTAATTGACTTACAGACATCAAATTTTGACACGAATCATTTGAAGGTTGGTACTATATAAAAATGATATGCATTTAATACTAGCGACGTCATCTGTGTGTCAGACCGGGGACTTAGCAGCCAACCTGTTACTTATACAAAGTTCTCGTATAAATCGATCGCCAAATTTAATTCGGGAATTATTTGCTCCTCCAAATTGCATCTGATTCCATATATGATCTCTAATAATCACGAAAATATTGGTTCATAATTATATATAGCTGCAATATTGACTTCCGGAGCCTCATAGATGAACACATTTCATCCGATCCACTAGACATTTGGAAATTCGTTCATAATTATTTATAAACCCTAAACTACGTTTTATGTGTTTGAGATGTCAAGAATTTTCATAAATTTCTTACTAGCCCCTTGGGCTAGTGATATTGTACTCCACTCGATTACCGTCGAATTTTTATTACAGCTACCCAGCAAAAAAGCGTCGCCAAAAAAGTAGTGAAAATGATCCGGAAGTGGTGCAAAATTGGCGCAGAAACGATGAATTTAACATGGGCTTGTCATAGGACGGATGTCCACCATTTCAACAGCTGTTGCAATGAATATGCATCACTTCTTTAGATGTGTTCCGAATTCAGTGTTTTGCATGTGAATTAAAAAATTTTGTGGTAGTTTGACGAATAATTAATGTCTATAATTTTTTATGATTTTTAATGCAATCTAACGCTTGTCCTAAACCATTGACCTCAAATATTTTCAAATTTTCAAAATTTTTTCGACAAAATTTAAGTAATTTATACCATTTTATTAATCCTTACCCTGTTTTTAATATAGTTGAAACAAAAAATGTTAAAATTGCTCTTTAAAAGTATGAAAAAAGAGAGTTATAAAAATTAAATTAAAAGAACTTCCTGAGTAGTTAATATAAAGAACATCTGTGGAAGGACATTTTTGGAAGTGCTTTTAAAGTTGTGCCTTTAGAAGTACTTCCAAATTTGTTTGCTGGGTAGTACAAAGTTTCAGTCTCAAACGGGCCTCAAAATAAAATTATTTTAAAATTTGACAGAATTACTTCAAATATTCTTGTGAACCATAACACATTTTTTTATATTTCGAAGCAAACATGGATAAATTTCCAGATTTATTTTGTTTTATATTTCCCACTTGTTGAACCATGCTTGAATTTGACTGACTATCAAACTGGCAATAGGCGGATTTTTCTTGTTCTTGTGCATTACTCTCAGCACCTTCATCAATATGCCTTGATGGACACAAACAAATTATCTAACTGTTTAATTTAATTTTAATTATTTCTTTGCAAATATTTTAATAGCAGGCAAATTTGTATAAAATAATTAAATTCAAAACTATGAGTTTCAGATAATCGACGTACATAACTTCGTTACATAGAAGTTTTAAAATTTAACTTAATATACAAATAAATTGAAAACACAAATACACCGATTAGATTTAGAAGAAGAAGAAAGAAAAATATAAAATATATTTTTTCGAATTTATGGAAAAATAATTTAATGAATTGTGCTGGAGTAGAAGTAAATATCTGTTTAATATTTATTGTGTGTTAAGGGAATTTATTTCCAGATCTTTTTATGTATAAAAATAATTTCTATTGACACTTTTTTTTGATCCCACATAGTATTATAGGTATATTTGTTTGTTTAATTTTGTTGTGTATTTGTATTTTTGTTTCTTTGTTGCTTAATTACAACAACAGACAACATTTAACAGTGTCATGCAAATGTTTTCATTTCAAGTTTATGGTTCAAAATCAATTTCTGTATGACGTTTGTGTGTTTAATATTTATTCTTTGTTTGTTTCATATTCATTGTGTACTTTATCGAATTACTTTACTTTTGTAAATAATAATTTAAAAAAAAATAAAATGATGAAGAAAAATATAAACATGCTTCATAAATTAAACACGAAAATAAAAAATAAAAAAAAGAATATTTGGTATTGTATAATTGATTTGATATTGATCATAAGAAGCTTTAGAGGAAATTTTTTTATAAAATAATTATAATACATAAATAATTGAAAGGAAAAAATTCTTACAAAAAAATGTTTTTTCTTTGTATAGTTTTAAAGCAAGATATTGAAAGAGTTGTTTTCGTTTTTTTTAATTAAATGTAGAAATAAATAAATACCTCTTGGATAACGCGCATGATGACCATATCCTCTTGGATGACGGGTTTCCTTGACCATCTCCACCACATTAGATACAGTATCAGAGAACCCAATATCATGATGTGTGTATGGATGGCCACGCCGTCGAGGACTTGGTGATCTATAAAAAAGAAGATTGATTCAATGAATTCACTATGTCCACACAGGTTATAGCAGCAGCAAGAGGGAGATAGAGAGCAATAGAGAAACCAAAGATCTCAGATTCTAGACCCACAATAAATTTCGTTCGTTCATAGCCTTAGAATCGTAGATCTTTGGTTTTCGAACCCTCCATCATTAGGCGATTGCGTAATTGTAGTAGAAGTAGAAGACATTTAAGCTCTTTTGCGATTTAGCTTCAAGTATTATGTATATTTACACACATAGTAAAGGCGAATGGAGTTAGATAGATGATGCAAGAATTGAAGAATAGTATTGGATGATATTGATTGCTTAGAGTTATTTAAAGAAAAGATCTCTTACAAGGCAATTTAATTTATACTCAATTCCAAATATTCCATTAAAATTTCTATTTCTACAATCTTTAGATTCGTATGCTTTCTCAAAGATTACTTCTTAAGTTGTTCTGAAAAAATCGGTCGACATTATAATTATTTTATTCCGAATCTTGCTGTTCTCTGCACCAGCAAACAATTCGAAATTGACCTTTTTCTATACCAATATTGTTAAGAAAATAATAAACTTTTTCTTTCATATAGAAATTATCTTACAAGCATGAATCTTTGACGGTAAAATGTACATCAATAACCTAATAATAACCGAAATAAACTTTAACTCCAGCCCACGAGAAAATTAACTTCCCAAGCTCAACTGTTTAAACACTCTCATGATCCCAAATGGCCTCTGGGATGTTAATTACTATTACGAAAAATTCACTCTAAAAATAAAATAAAAAAACACCTTTCTCAATATGATTTTACAAAAAAAACGACGGGTAATTTAACAAAACACACAACTTTTTTTTTCTGATCCAATCACGAAATTAATTGATTCTATTAATTTTTTAATTGAAATATCTTCAATCATAGAAATGGCAGTATCAGTTAAAATATTAATTGAAAGTCAATTAGAAAGATTTAGTATCTTCCTTGGTACAATAATTTTAACATAATATTTTAAAAATTGTAGGAAGTCTTCAACAAATTATTTACTAAAGGCTGTTTGCAGCATTCTGAACATATATGCTTACAAATTTGGAAATAAGCGAGTTCATGTGAGAAGAATATCTCAATTTTGTAACAGCCAAAGTAAAAAAACAAATGACTCTAAAAATGAACTACTGTATGGTTAAAATGGTTTGGCAAACAAAACAATCGTGTTTTGCAGTTTTTTTCTTAAAAAATTTTTGTCAAAATTTTATTTCTATACAAAAGTTTATAAAAGTTTTATTTCTATAGAAAATGTTGTCAAAATTGTATTTCTATTGAAAATTTTGTCAAAATTTTATTTCTATAGAAAATTTTGTCAAAATTTTATTGCTATAGAAAATTTTGTCAACATTTTATTGCTATAGAAAATTTTGTCAATTTTTTTTTGCTATAGAAAATTTTGTCAAAATTTTATTTCTATAGAAAATTTTATAAAAAATTTTATTGCTACAGAAAATGTTGTCAAAATTGTATTTCTATAGAAAATTTTGTCAAAATTTTATTTCTATAGAAAATTTTGCCAATATTTTATTTCTATAGAAAATTTTGTCAAAATTTTATTGCTATAGAAAATTCTGTCAAAATTTTATTGCTATCGAAAATTTTGTAAAAAATATTTCTATACAAAATTTTGTAAAAATTTTATTTCTATAAAATTTTGTCAAAATTTAATTTCTATAGAAAATTTTGTCGAAATTTTATTTCTATAGAAAATTTTGTCAAAATTTTATTGCTATAGAAAATTTTGCAAAATTTTATTTCTATAGAAAATTTTGTCGACATTTTATTTCTATAGAAAATTCTGTAAAAAATATTTCTATAGAAAATTTTGCTAAAATTTTATTTTTACAAATTTTGTTAAAATTTTATTTCTATAGAGAATTTTGTCAAAATTTTATTTCTATTAAATTGTGTTAAAATTTTATTTCTATAGAAACATTTTGTCAAAATCCTATTTCTAAAGAAAATTTTGTCAACGTTTTATTTCTATACAAAATTTTGTAAAAAATATTTCTATAGAAAATTTTGTCAATATTTTATTCCTATACAAAATTTTGTAAAAATTTTATTTCTATAGAAAATTTTGTCAAAACTTTATTCCTATATAAAATTTTGTCAAATTTTTATTTCTATAGAAAATTTTGTCAAAATTTTATTTCTATAGAAAATTTTGTAAAAATTTTATTGCTACAGAAAATGTTATCAAAATTTTATTTCTATAGAAAATTTTGTCAAAATTTTATTGCCATAGAAAATTTTGTCAAAATTTTATTGCTACAGAAAATTTTGTCACAATTGTATTTCTATAGAAAATTTTGTCAAAATTTTATTTCTATAGAAAATTTTGTCAACATTTTATTTCTATAGACAATTTGTCAAAATTTTATTTCTGTAGAAAATTTTGTCAAAATTTTGTTGCTATAGATAATTTTGTCAAAATTTTATTTCTATAGAAAAATTTGTCAAAATTTTATTGCTATAGATAATTTTGTCAAAATTTTATTTCTATAGAAAATTTTGTCAACATTTTATTTCTATACAAAATTTAATTTCTATAGAAAATTTTGTCAAAATTTGATTTCTATAGAAAATTTTCTAAAAATTTTATTGCTATAGATAATTTTGTCAAAATTTTATTTCTATTGAAAATTTTGTTAAAATTTTATTTTTATAGAAAATTGTGTCAAAGTTTTATTTCAATATAAAATTCTGTAAACAATATTTCTATAGAAAATTTTATTTCTATAAAATTTTGTTAAAATTTTATTCCTATAGAGAATTTTTTCAAAATTTTATTGCTATAGATAATTTTGTCAACATTTTATTTCTATACAAAATTTTGTAAAAATTTTATTTCTATAGAAAATTTTGTCAAAATTGTATTTCTATACAAAATTTTGTCAAATTTTTATTTCTATAGAAAATTTTGTCAAAATTTTATTTCTATACAAAATTTTGTAAACATTTTATTGCAATAAAAAATTTTGTCAAAATTTTATTTCTATAGAAAAATTTGTCAAATTTTATTTCTAAAGAAAATTTTGTCAAAATTCTATTTCTATAGAGAATTTTGTCAAAATTTTATTTCTATAGAAACATTTTGTCAAAATTGTATTGCTATAGAAAATTTTGTAAAATATATTTCTATAGAAAATTTTGTCAAAACATTATTTCTATAAAAAATTTTGTCAAAATTTTATTTCTATAGAAAATTTAGTCAAAATTTTATTTCTATAGAAAATTTTGTCAAAATTTTATTGCTATACAAAATTTTGTAAAAAAATATTTCTATAGAAAATTTTGTCAAAATTTTATTTCTATAGAAAATTTTATCAAAATTTCATTTCTATAGAAAATTTTGTCAAAATTTTATTTCTATAGAAAAATTTTGTCAAAATTTTATTTCTATAGAAAATGTTGTCAACATTTTATTTATATAGAAAATTTTGTCAAAATTGTATTTCTATCGAAAATTTGTCAAAACTTTATTTATATAGAAAATTCTGTCAAAATGTTATTGCTATAGAAGATTTTGTCAAAATTTTATTGCTATAGAAAATTTTGCCAAAATTTTATTTCTAGAAAATTCTGTCAAAATTTTATTGCCATAGAAAATTTTGTAAAAAATATTTCTATACAAAATTTTGTCAAAAATTTATTTCTATACAAAATTTTGTAAAAAATATTTCTATAGACAATTTCTATAAAATTTTGGTAAAATTTTATTTCTATAGAGAATTTTGTCAACATTTTATTTCTATAGAAACATTTTGTCAAAATTGTATTTATATAGAAAATTTTGTAAAAATTTTATCAGAGGAATGCAAAATCTACTTAATCATCAGGAATTCTACCAATCTACCAAACAGTAAAAAAATCTATCATTTTTGGTAGAATCCTACCAACTGTGGCAACCGTGATTTGTAGTCGGCCACGAGTAACCGATATTTATAGCTAGTGGTAATAGAAAAATATTGATTACTGGTAATGTTTTAGAAAGCACCTAATTTTTGCTGTTATTTAAGAACTCTGTCTATATCTTTGTTTAAAAACGAGTTGTAGACAGATAAATAGTAGTAATGTATAATTTTTAATGGGATTTTTTAGCAGTGGTAGAACAAACAATTGATGAAAATGAACTGGGCTGTTGGGTCCTAATTAATATTTTTTTCTGAAAGATAATATTCTTCTGAAAATAATTGTTTTTTACCTTTATCACGATATCAGATTCTAATAACATTCTAATCCACAATATTACGGTAATACTTTACGTTAAGGGACTGTTTCGGGACAATTCGATAAACATTTGATGAAGATTCAATTACTGGTTAATATTATTTTTGAAACACATTATTTTCTATTTTCCTGAAAATATTTAGGTTTTTAAAATATAGTAGTAAACCAACATGGCATACTCTTTTATTAGTAAGAGGACAACACTAATAATAATGGGACTATCACAAAAAAGAAACAGTAGATTAAAAAACATTTATTGGGAATACGTATCGGGTATATATGCTCAGGGAAGAAAATATGCTTGTGGGTCTGCTTAAACAAAATTCTTGAACTGATTGAAAACTCTCAGTGGTAATACATGCAAAGTGAAGACATATAGCCTCGCAACATTGAGATTTCGAAATATTTTCAAATTTCACAAAACCTGTATCATACGGCCTTAGATATACCAATTCATAGGAGATATAATTGCCATGAGATCTTTGCTTCAAAACTCTGATGATGAAATAGATAGATGAGTTAGATATAGATAGATAGAGATTAAGCAGCTCGTAGATTATTTGAAAACTTTTTGAAATCTGTAAGCAGAAGAAATTTGATTTCATTATGGAATATTTGAGGAGGTTACCTTAAACTAGGTGATCTTCGATGGCCATTTTGATAGGCGTGTCCAGGATGTAAATGACCAGCATCGGCACCGGTTAATGATTCCTGAGATGGATGCCTAGGTGCATCCCTTAATTCCAACATCTTTAATTAAGTTAAATTAAATTTTAAATAAAAAGAAAATGCAATTAATTAGTATTGGGTTTATGGATTGTTTTTTTTTTCGTAAGGTTTTTGCATAAAAATCATAATAAATGGTGGGTAAGGCTGTGGTGGTTTTCTTATCACAACTGAATGAAATTACAATGCAGGATCTGATAAGGGGAACGAACTTGGGATTAATATATTAGATATAGTATAATAAAAATCCATTAACATTTAAACAATTCAATAAATAACTCTACTTAGAACAATAGTATATATATAGATAAACTATAGATGATATACGATTCATTAAGGGAACCCCTACTCCAAAAAATGAAATCCATATGGAATTTCAGAATTTTCTATTTCTTTGATCTATGAATTTTTGACTCGTTCTTGTATTTATTTTGAATTCTGAGCTAATTTCATTTACATTAATATTTAATACAATAATAAATTTTTGAAGCTATAATTATTTGTTCTTATAACTTGTAGTTTTGTCCTATATTAAGAACTGAATTTAAAATAAAAGTAAACCGAAAATTTTAAATTTAAAATCAAAAATTTAAACAAAAATGTCAATCTAAATAATTTTTTAAAAACTCAAAAACAATTTTTTTTATAACGAGTGCTACTTTTTTTAGGTGATTCTTAAAAAGAAAAAAAAATGATCACACTAATTGTGATGTGAATTTCTAATTGTATCTACATATTGACAGATATTGTAATTATACATGCACTATCTACAAATATATACATTTTTTATATTTTTTTATTTTGAAGTCAGTTTTTAAGCGAAATAAAGCTATACTTACCATTTTGGATTGTTATTTTATTTATGAAATGATACAATGAACAAAATAAAAAACAATGATAGGTTTGTGGCATATTTACAGCATGGTGCGAAAATGTAAGTATTTACATTATATTCATGGTGAATATGAATGAAAAGACTTCCTAAATATTTAACATTTATTATTTTATTATTATTTTTTTCTTCTAATTATTACAAAATCTATTTCACCAACAAATTGAGTTATTAGTAGAAACCAAAAAATTGGAAAACCCAACGAAGAACGAAAGGAGAAATTTGTTTCGAGATAGAAAAAAAAACCTGCACACATTTTCAACGGCGAATAAATTTTTTATAGAAAAAGATCCATATTTATATGGGTCTCAATATTAAATAATGACAAAATTGCATAAAAGCCTTCAATCATTAGACACTTATGGCAACAATTATTAACAATCTAATGTTTACAGAAGAAAAGTTAAAAATCTTCAAGTTAAATTTTCAACGGTTTAGACACTTGGAACGAACATTTCTATTTAAAATTCATCTACTTTGTTTCTGAAGAAGACAAACATGGATAAAAAAACAAAACATTGAATTTCATCAGCATTCGCAAGTCGTGTAGCATTAAATTTGTATCAGAAAGGCACCAGTATTGTCTTGGTGGATGCATAAATTCACTTTCGAAAATTCTAAGTACTCGTGAATTAAAATCAGGTGCATATAACGGTCTGAACTATTGACGAATAGATATAGTGGCAATCCGATTTTCAGCCTTACTTGGACTATTCGGCCCATTGTAATTGGTCCTTGTTGGGCGATTTTCTGTATTGGCCATTATAGCCGCAGCCTTTAGCACCACCAGAAACCAAACCCCAATTTTAGGACAATCTGGGTTTGGTTTATATGGAGACCAAATCGAAATATGGTAATTTTAAGCCGAATTATAAAAACCATGAACTGTTGAAAAAAAGCCGACATTACATCCACTGAAAAAAGTATGCAATGAGGCCAAAAGATTTCTTTTCGAATGAGAATTTTAGGGACGAAATAATCGGATATTTCTAACTCGACATATAATTTGTTTAGTGAAAAAAGAGCGAAAAACTAAATATAACGGGATATCTCAAAATTTTTTTTTTCGAATTCAGCAAATCAAACTACATAAGAAAAGTTGCCTCTCATCAATGGTACATGAAAAAAATCTAAACTAGTGTTGTTAACAATCTAATGTTTACAGAAGAAAAGTTGAAAATCTTCAAGGATCATTTTCAACGGTTTAGACACTTGAAACGAACATTTCAATTTAACATCCATCAATTTTGTTTCTGAAGAAGACAAACGTGGACAAAAAAAAACAAAACTTTGGATTTCATCGACTTGGTGGCCGTTATAGCCGCAATCTTTAGCATCACCAGAAACCAAACCCCAATTTTAGGACAATCTTGGTTTGGTTTATATGGCTAAACGGGTCAAGACTTTTTTTAGAGACGTATTTACTTGAGTCGAAATATGGAAATTTTGTCATTGAGACGTTTTCGAAGAACGATGAAAGTTAAATTGAAATTTGTTTCCTAGAATCAAGAACGCAAAGCTAAAATTTAAAAGAAATTTGTGTAGTTCACCTTACTCGGAATCAATACCAAAATCATTATACTCTTCACCACTATTGTGGTACAAGGTATAATAAGTTTGTGCATTTGTATGTAACGCCAAGAAGGAAAAGTCTGAGACCCATCGTTTAGTATACCGATCGTCTTAGAATTAAATTCTGAGTCGACGGACGTCCATCCGTCTGTCTGTCCGTCCGTCTGTCTGTATATGTAATTTTGTGTGCAAAGTACAGCTCGCAATTTAAGTCAGATCGTCCTCAAATTTGGCACAGAGTTTTATATTGGCTCAAAGACAATCGCTATTGATTTTGAAAAAAATCGGTTCAGATTTAGATATAGCTGCCATATATATTTATCACCGATCTGGTCATAATTGACGTATTTATCAACGTATTTTCTCAAAATTTCTGGAAGCCAAACATTTGGGGGCTTTCGTAAGAAATGCAAAATATCAGCCAAATCGGTTCAGATTTAGATATAGCTCCAATATATATCTTTCGTCCGATATGAATTTATATGACCAAAAAAGCCAGAGTTTTGTCCTGATTTGCTTCAAATTTTGCACAAGGAGTACGTTTAATAGTATTGTTAATTGTGCTAAATTTGTTTGAAATCGGTTCAGATTTAGATATAGCTCTCATATATATCTTGCCAAATTTGGTTAGAATCAGTTCAGATTTAGATATAGCTCCCATATATATCTTTCGCCCGATTTAGACCCAAATGGCTTCAAAAGCCAGAGTTTTGTCCTGATTTGCTTCAAATTTTGCACAAGGAGTATGTTTAATAGTACCGTTAAGCGTGCCAAATTTGGTTGAAATCGATTCAGATTTAGATATAGCTCCCATATATAACTTTCGCCCGATTTACATCCATATGACCACGGAGGCCAAAATTATTCTCCCATTTACGTTTTTTGATCAGATAGCAGGATTATTATTCTAACTATGCATATCAAATTTGGTCAAAATCGGTTCATATTTAGATATAGCTCCCGTATACAGTTTGTCAAGAAAGTGTTTTGACAATGGGATAAAAATTATGTTTTGTTCTAAAATTAAATATAATGAAATTTTAAAAAAAATATTTTATTATGTATTTTGCAAAGTATACATACGTACACAGAATTAAAAATTTAATAAAATATTTAATATTTCAATTATTTCTAGAATTTGAAATAGTTGGCAATGTCAAAAGACTTTCTTGACATACTGTATATGTACGCCAGAATAGGGGAAATATGGTAGAACGTTTCATATTTTAGACCTATTTTCAATGGGAGTTTCCTCCAATTGACTCAATAGTTTCCACAGAGAATACATTTAATATGCAATTTAAGTGTGTCATCTTGATCTAATATGGCCAAAATACCCACATTTTACAAATAATTGACCACATATCTTGACGAGATTTAACCAATATTCTTGTAAAATCGTCACTGCAAAAATTGTAAATATTGCTCAAATTGTCCTATATCTCGAATACATATGTATCGCCCGATAAATCATAAATACTCTTTTGTACAATTGCATCAAAATTGCTCTAGCTTTATATTTCCCATATTTTTTTAATTAACATTGTGTTTCCTCCCAGGGTGTTAGCCGATTTAATTTTTAATTCTAGCGATTTTCTATAAGTAAAAAAAATTTACTCCAAATCGGGAACATAAACCTTGATAATAACTGCCAACAAATTTGAAGGAGTTGTCTACATAATGGTGAAGTGTATAATATAGTCGGCCCCGCCCGACTTTAGACTTTACTTGTTTTTTCATTGTGGTTAAATGGGATAGGAAATAATCATAATACGCAATTTAAATCGAATACCTAGTACTCAGTTGGAATCCGACATCTGAACTAAAAGTACTTTAGATTCTATATATCAGCCTAATACGATTGTTAATCCAGTTATATAAAAAAATAATCCGATATTAACAACGTTGAATAAGTATTTGGAAAATTGGGAATTTTCTTGATATTTATTTGAAATTTTATTATAAAAAGTTTTGTCGCTTTTTTATTTTTGGGGCTCATTTTATTTTTTGAAAAAGCTGCGATTTTGGGATAATGTTTCGTTATGAAATAAAGCAACATTTTAGAAATATTCATTCATTCTGTGCTTTAGGCTTCATTTTAATTTTTTATTTTGTTAATAGACAAAAACGAACATTTTTAGTAATATAGGAAACACTAAAAACTAAGACATCAAAATTTTGCTCTTTACAAGACAAATTGAAAATGTATAGAAGAGTACTATAGTCCAGCACTTCGATTTTTTTTAACAAGACCTATATTCTGCGTCGGAGATTATTATTGCATCCAATACGTGAATATCCCATAGTGAAGTATGAAGAAAAATATACCCCCATGTTCCGAAATTCGGAATAGCAAATAGCAAAATATTCGTTTGACGATATCTTTATAATCCTAAAACATATACACGTAAAATTTGGCATGTAAAGTCTGTTTAATAAGAAGATCAAATGGAATTTGTATTTATGTCTCTGTGTATCTCGAATTTTTTGAAAAAAAAAATCTTGCGATTTGCGTTTCCGAATATCGGAGCATGGGGGATAATGTTCTAGCCCCCGAGAAGTTAACAAAAATTGGATTCAAAACGTCCTCTATGTGTCCTCTATTCTGTACAATTATAACCGTAATATAAGCACTGTGAGTGAAAATATGAGCAAATTATTCCAAATTATTGGCAGCAAACTTCCTGATTTAGTGGATTATCTGTTCAAAAATAGAGGAAGTAATATTTCCAATTTCTGTAGTTTGTTTTTTTTTTTCGCAAAGTAGTAAGATCATATTCAGCCATTCTATATACTCAAAGTATATTTCATTGGAAATGAAAATGTATTCTTTAATTTTTTCTTTATTGACCCAGTTCATTGAGGTTTCCTCAGTATAGTATTATATATCTAATCCTCTGAAAAATAATTGTTATTTTACAATTTCATAATCTAATGTTTTCTTATACGGCCCGCTGCATAATAGCGATAGGGATGTGCAATCATAAATACAGGAATATTACTGTGCAGTTTAAAGGGAGATATTTTTCTCAATCTTTAACTAATGTTTCTTTACTATTAATTTAGATTGCGGTTTTATTGTTTGTGTTTTAATTAAAAATTAATTTTATATATTAATAACTTATAGTTTCCAAAATTTCTATATTCTATACTAATTACTTGAATTTGCAGTGTGCTCACCTCTACCTAAAGGGTGATACGGTCAAATTTGGTCAATATAAACTTGACGTATTTCTTTCAATTCTGCATTAAAAAAACCTGAACACCCCTCATTTTGAAGGTGTGTGTGTGTAGAATGTTGTTCGTATTTTGATTTTGGAATTCACTCTTCAGTTGTCAAAATGCCGTCCAAGCAAGAAGAGCAGCGTATCAAAATTTTGCTCGCGCATCGCGAAAATCCGAGCTACTCGCACGCAAAGCTGGCAAAATCGCTAAAAGTTGCCAAATCAACCGTTACAAATGTAATTAAAGTGTTTGGGGAACGTTTGTCGACAGCCAGGAAGTCTGGATCGGGGGGAAATCGAAAACCGGAAGCCGCTGAGACGACAAAGAGAGTTGCCAGTAGTTTCAAGCGAAACTCTAACCTCTCTCTCCGAGATGCCGCAAATAAGCTGGGTGTATCGTCTACAAACGGTGCATCGAGCCAAAAAACGAGCCGGACTATCGACTTACAAGAAGGTAGTGACTCCAAATCGCGATGATAAACAAAATACGACGACCAAAGCGCGATCCCGGAGGCTGTACACGACGATGCTGACGAAGTTTGACTGCGTGGTAATGGACGACGAAACCTACGTCAAAGCCGACTACAAGCAGCTTCCGGGACAGTAGTTTTATACGGCAAAAGGAAGGGGAAAGGTAGCAGATTCAAGCACATAAAACTGTCAAAGTCCGCAAAGAAATATCTGGTTTGGCAAGCCATCTGTACCTGTGGCTTGAAAAGCAGCATTTTCATAGCTTCCGGGACTGTCAACCAAGAAATTTACGTGAAAGAGTGTTTGAATAAACGTCTGCTGCCTTTCCTGAAGAAACACGGTTGTTCCGTACTGTTTTGGCCGGATTTGGCATCTTGCCATTACGGTAAAAAGGCCATGGAGTGGCACGAGCGCCAACAACGTGCAGGTGGTTCCCAAGGACAAGAACCCTCCCAACACGCCAGAGCTCCGCCCAGTTGAGAAATACTGGGCTATTGTCAAGGGGAACCTAAATAAGACCAAAAAAACTGCTAAGGACGAGCAGCAGTTCAAGGCAAACTGGCTTTCTGCGGCGAAGAAGGTGGACAAGGTGGCTGTACAAAATCTGATGGCAGGTGTCAAGCGTGAGGCCCGGCAATTCGGATTTGGAAAAGCGAAAGCCTAACTGAATATTTTTCCTGAATTTTATACTAATTGAACTTGAAAAAGAAATTTAATTTGATTTTTTAAATAAACGATTTCACCGATTTACACGCGTTTTCCCTTGACCAAATTTTGACCGTATCACCCTTATCTTGCAATAATTATCCTGCAATGATTTAATCTGTTCCTCATCTGGTACTATTTTACAATCATTTTGAGCTTCATCGCCGTCATAATTGCCTCGACTTTTATTTGTATCTCTATAGGCAGAATTATAATCGTACGATTAGCGCTATAGTTGAAGTGGTCCTTATAACCCCGCTTACACCAAGACAAGATGCAGGGTTTCTATATTCAATTTCTTCGCCATCAAAGTCCACCAAAAAACAGATACGTATATAAGTATAGGTTTTAGTACGCAAGTGTATGTCCACAGCGGCACTTTGGATTTAGTCCGGATTTTAGGGCCAATGGCTCCTCGGTGTGTTGCCCAGCATCTGTGGGCTTCACTCTCCTTGATGTGATACCACCAATTCAATTTCCTGTCACTGATTAATCCTAAACCGAGCATTAACATCCCATCAAATATTTGATCGGAAATTCCACGTATGCCGAGAAACGGATCGCTAAACTTTTCAAATACTTTCTGAAAAATTCCATCACTTTCTAAAATTTTAATTTATTGCAAATATTGTGTAACTTTTTGTGAATTGAAAACTAAGGAATGTTTCCCATACTCTGCTACATAAAACTCATAAGTTTTCGTGATCTTAATATACGAGCGGGCGGGGCAAAATTGAATTAGAATATCGCGACCATCAAGAGCATTGAAAGACCTCATGTCTATATATTTTAATAACATACATATGTCAAAGGTTTTATTCTCTCTGGTCCCTTTGGGATACTCAAAATGAAGGAAGTTCTTAAAAACCTGTCATAGATTGGTTCATGGAGTGGTCCTACTCAACTGTCCAAGGATGTGCCCTTTGAAATGTGTTCAATTCGTGTCTTAAATGGTAAATTTACCAGGGGGAATTACCATGACAATCCCATGTTGAAGTGACAGGTCCATTCCATACAACTAGTGTGGACAGACACTAATCCAGTACTGGTATTGTGGTTGACTTTTATCCTGTAGGGAATCTATTTACGATTATAAATTGATATTGGTGGAATATTGACAAAATTTAAAGTTTGCATGACCTCAACAGGTGGAGTTTGCAACTGCAACTTTGTGGGACCTCAGATCAGTATTACCTGTAGTTAGAAAAGAACCTTCTGCCTATAAATAAATGTTGACAACTATTAAATGTATCATGAACTTAAAAAAAATGGAATATTTTCTGGTAGGCACACTGCAGTAACAAATCTGAAGAGAACACTTGAAGAACTACATACACTAAGTAGTTGAAACCTAGTCAATACAACATATAAAGAAAAGATAAGAATTCTAAAAACTTGTGAAAATATTTTTTTGAATTATTTATGTGTTTAGAAATTAAAATACATCTAAGAAATTTCTCTTATTTTATCGATTTAATTTTAATTTTGTTTTATTTTTTAAATGTGTTCAAAAACAAAATCCAACAGGATTGTTCTTCAAGATATTTGATCTAAATTGACATTCGAGAACTATTTATATACCTAATAATTATCTTTTTTAAGTGTCTTAGGAATACATATACACCAAAAACGCAAAAATTAATCTATTTAGTAAGTAATTACCGATTCATTTCACAGTTTTTTAGTGAATGGTCAGTAATTAATTAACGATAAAACAATATAGCAACGACGATTTAATCTTTTTTACAACACAAAAATTAGGACACACATATTAAAACCACATTGAATTATAAGTACGCACACATACACACATAAAATTACATATATGTATATACGAGTATATATGATGGTATACAAAGGAGGATTTACACATACATATATACAAGTATATATGTGTTTTTAATTTAAGGGAAGTGGATTTGTGTTGAATCTAATTTTTTTTTTTAATTGATTAGATACAGTTTGGAGCATAGTTTAATAATTTGACTCGTTTTGGACTTGCAATGGTTAATTGGAATTGGTTGTTGTAATACGTGTTACCAGTTATAGCTGTTTCGTTTTTACTTATAACAATCTTTTTATTCACCTTTTTATTGTTTCTGAAATTTGAAAAAAAAAATTATAAAATCAAATTAAATGATGTCACAATGTTATGTTTGTCTTTTTTACAAAAAAAAAAAAAAAAAAATGGTTGATCTTTGTTGGTTGATGTAATATTTTGGTGTGGGTACTTTAATAATAAAATTCAAATTAAAGTTTCTGGAAAAAATGGTTATTCCATGATTTGAAGTGTTCTTGCGATGACATTGTTTGGATGAGAATGTTAAATATAGGAATTACCATAAGAAATGATGAATCTATGTTTTTCTGTACTTGCCTTCAACTTTCTACGCTGTTGTTGTTGTTGTTTTTTTTTTTTTTTTTTTTTGAAATATGATTCCACCCACAACAAGTTGCAGAAAAAACTTTCAAAAATTAGCATGTACATCACACGCCTTTTTTTTAAATATGTCAATATGTGAAATACAAATATTGATTGAATTTCCTGATGAAATCGATAAGTTTTTTCGCCCTCAACTACAATCTGCTTAACCTTATTTTACACGTCCGAATTTATGGACATCATTATTAATACCACTAATCTGGCCTCTATATATGTCAAGAGAACTTTTTCGAACAAAGAACATTTCTCGTATAACACTAACCCCCATTTTCATGAAGCTCCGTTAGTGCTCCGTTAGCTAACGAACTTTTAAACTGTACTATGGACATATCTGTCATATTGCCTATATATTCCACATGTTAGTTAGAAATTTAACTGCTGAAGATTTTTCAGTTAAAGTTAACCGGAGAAAAGATATTTGCAATTTACTTTCTGTTAACTGGCAGTTAAAGAGAAACGGTGCTACAAGAAAATGTCCGTAAGAATACTTATTGTTCATACTATAAATCTGCTCTAATCGTTACGTGCTGCACTGTTAGTAATTTATTCATCCCTAATGGATTCATTGATTGATAATTATGGTCCCAGAGATAACAACTTTTTAATGGTTCGAATTATCGCTAAACGCACAACTGGCCTTAACATTTGTCACTTAAATGCTCAGAGCCTAAACAATAAACTTGACGAGTTCCGATATCTTTTCGAGAACTCATCACTTGACGTAATCTGTATATCGGAGACATGGTTCCATCCGGACAGAAATGATAATATTTACAAACTAAACAAACTGATCGGCAAACCAATGCAGGTGGAGTTGCCATATATCTTCGCAATGGCATTTCTGGTAGAACTGTTATAAACTCAGAACCTGGTGAAAGCACTGAACACTTGTTCCTAGAACTTCGTGTTAACCATGAAAAACTGTTAATGGGCTGTGTATATAGGCCGAATCGTTTTGTAAATATTGATCCTTTGATAACTAAGCTTGAAACCATATCTTGAAACCACAGAAAAAAATTTCACGAAAATTTTTCCAGTTAAAATCTTAATTGAGTTTTAAAAAATATTCAATTAAAAATTTAATTGATTTAACAAATTTTTTAATTGAAATAAAAATCAATCACACAAATTAATAGTATCAATGAAATATTTAATTGGATCAATTATTTTTTTAATTGACTGTCAATTAATTTTTTAATTGATGCTATCCTTTCTGTGATTGAAGATATTTCAATTAAAAAATTAATTGGATCAATTAATTTCGTGATTGAATCAGAAAAAACTTTTTTTGTGTGTATATAATGATGTCATAATAGTTGGTGATTTTAACAGCAACTTACGGATGCCATCGCTGGTATGAACTTAAGGCTGGTTAATAGTATACCAATCCATTTTGCCACAACCTGCAATATCTTGCTAGACCAGTTTTTTATAAGCAATGGTCACAAAATATTACACTACGATCAACTTGATGGATCAGCTTTCTCGAGGCATGACCTCATATTTCTATCATACGACATATCTGATAGCTGAAACCTATACATACCGCGACTTTGGACGTTAAAACATATCTTATCTGGAACTAGATGTGAATTGAATTAATTGGAATCAAATTTATTATCTTAGTTCTATGGACAGCAAGGTCACCTTTCTAACTGATAATATAGTTTATCTATACAATCAACGTGTACCCATGGTAACAGAGAATATTTAAACTGGCTTGAAACCATGGTTCACGAGTAAGGTGAATACACTTATCCATATAAGAGAACGGGAATACAAGAGGTGGAAAAGATACAAAACTCCTGAGCTCTACACTACCTTTCAATCTGCCAGAAAAGATGTAGTTCGATAAGTTAAACAAGAAAAACTGATTTTTATACCCTCCACCATAGGATGGGCATATATTAACTTTGTCATTCCGTTTTGTAACACATCGAAATATTGCTTTAAGACCCCATAAAGTATATATATTCTGGGTCGTGGTGAAATTCTGAGTCGATCTGAGCATGTCCGTCCATCCGTCCGTCTGTTGAAATCACGCTAATTTCCGAACGAAAAAAGATATCGACTTGGAACTTGGCACAAGTACTTGTTATTGATGTAGGTCGGATGGTATTGCAAATGGGCCATATCGGTCCACTTTTACGTATAAACGGACCCCCAAATTTGGCTTGTGATTGCTTTAAGAGAAGCAAATTTCATCCGATTCGGCTGAACCGATCCCCCGATTTGGCTTTCGGAGCCTCTAAGAGAAGCAAATTTCATCCGATCTGGCTGAAATTTGGTTCATGGCGTTAATATATGGTCTCTAATGACCATGCAAAAATTGGTCCGCATCGGTCCATAATTATATATAGCCCCCATATAAACCGATCACCAGATTTGTCCTCCGGAGCCTCTTGGCAGACCAAAATTCATCTGATTCAGTTGAAATTTGGTACGTGGTGTTAATATATGGCCTCAAACACCCATGCAAAAATTGGTCGAAATCGGTCAATAATTATATATAGGCCCCATATAAACCGATCCCCAGATTTGACCTCCGGAGGCCCTTGGAAGAGCAAAATTCATCCGATTCGGTTGAAATTTGGTACGTGATGTTAGTATATGATATCCAACAACCATGCAGTAATTGGTTCATATCAGTCCATAATTATATATAGCCCCCATATGAACCAATCCCCAGATTTGACCTCTGGTGCCTTTTGGAGAAGCAAAATTCATCCGATCTGGTTGAAATTTGGTACGTGGTGGTAGTATATGATATTTAACAACCATGCCAAAAGTGGTCCATATCAGTCCATAATCATATGTAGCGCCCATATAAACCTATCCCGAGATTTGGTTTTGGAGCCTCTTGGAGGAGAAAGTTTCATCGGAGTCAGTTGAAATTTGGTGCATTGTGCTAGTATATGGCCGTTAACAACCATGCCTAACTAGGTCCATATCGGTCTATAGTTATATATAGCCCTCAAATAAATCGATCCCTAATCACACAAAAATTATTTGTAGACTTACCTATACATAACTTTTTTGTCTAATATATACCACGTATGGACTAACTCACAATTTAGAAAACTATGTTAAGAAGTTTTAAGATACCACAACCCAAGTAATTCGATTGTGGATGGCAGTCTTTCGTAGAAGTTTCTACGCAATCCATGGCGGAGGGTACATAAGACTCGGCCTGGCCGAACTTACGGCCGTATATACTTGTTTTATACTAAAAATTCAATAATGCTACGAGTACAAGGAAGACGTGGAATGAAATAAAGAAAATTGGCATTACAAAGACTATTAATTATAACTCGAACTTTAACGTACTTAAGGAAAAGTTTGTAAATATACCGATGCCTGAGGTGAATGCTGATTTCTATAGTTCCCGAACTGTAACTTCCATCTCTCAACGTGATTTTAGTCTAAGGCATGTATTTGATAATGAGGTGCTCAATAGTATCATGACAATAAAGTCAAACGCTGTAGGTACTGACGAAATCTGTCCAAAATTTGTCAAGCATATTATTCCGAGTATACTTAAATACATTATTCGTATTATAAATACTACTCGTATTATAACAACTAGTTCATTTCCAACACTGTGGAAACTGGCCAAGATTATACCTGTTCCAAAGGGTGCCAACGAATTCCGCCCTATTGCGATTTTACCATTTATCTCGAATGTGTTTGAAAGACTTGTTAATCTATATATTCTCCAATATTTAACTGAACATTAGATTATAACTGACCGTCAATCTGGATTCAGACCGAGGCATAGCTGTCTCACCGCCTTAGTAGATACGTAACAATCGATACGTAACAATCTTGACAAAAATGAAGTTTCTATTTGGGTACTGTTAGATCATTCGAAAGCTTTTGACACTGTCCACTATCCCACTTTGTATTATAACATAAACTCATCCACTTGTTTCTTTCTCCGAATCTACTGTACGATTAATGTCTGGCTACTTGGAAGACAGAAAGCAACTAACACTTTCTGGTAACAATGCATCGTCACAGATGACAACAAAAAGGGGTGTTCCTCAGGGGTCCATACTTGGACCCTTGCTATATACGATGTACTCAAATGATTTACCGACCCAGCTAGAACATACCAACATAAGAATGTATGCTGATGATGTCCAGCTATATACATCTGCCACTACTGATACAATCGTTAGGTGTGTAATGAATGTTAACAATGATCTCAACAAGATCCTGGATTGGGCGAATGGCAATGGTCTGGCTCTAAACCCCAATAAATCGAAGGCAATTTTGATTCATAAGAAGTCCACAAGTGTGGGCAATGTTAACATATTTCTGGGTAACTGCCAATTTAGAACTTGTCAAGAATGTGAAGAATCTTGGAGTAACTTTCAGTGAGAATTTAACTTGGTCTGATCGTATTAATACTAACTAATTTAGTATCATATTATAGGTAATCGTATTCATTATTATTGTTATTATATTATCTCTCTACTTATTATAACATTATTGATTCTAGTACTCATTATAAGATATATATCTTTTGTATTAGGTTAAAGTGGCAGCCCGATTAAGATTCAGGCTCACTTAGACTATTCAGTCCATTGTGACTTTGGTTTCCTTTTGTATTAGGAAAGCAAAATAAATAAATAAAATGAAAATGAAATCCAACATATGAACCTATCTTGCGACTTAACTTTCTAGACGGCTCACTGATCACCCATATTTCCGGAACTAAAAGTAAAATTTCTCCCGCTTATTTTTAAGAAATCCAGGATCTGATGTAGTTTTCATATGTGGAAATTTACCTGGGGGAATGTAAGCAGTACCGTTTGAACAGATTTTGGTGAGGAAATTCTATTTACTTCCAAGTAAAATTTTGGTGTGAAAGATGCTACTTCCACCAAAACGGAAATTTTCGTCACTTCTTTGGGTTATTCTAATACTAAAGACGATATGGCTATTATTCAGCACCCGCGGTCCAAGTTTTTTTTTTTAAATTTTAAAGCGAAAATAAAAATACGACAGACAGATGGACGGGCATCGGGAATTAATTTTATTCAGTTTATATAAGGTGCGATCTAGACATTGACGTTGCTAGGGATTTTCCCAATATATTAGTGATAAATATCAGAATGTTTCCTAATCATAGAGATTTTAATATTTTTAAAACTTCACTATATTATTTAATTATTTTGTTAAATCAAGGCTTTATAGTTCATTACATCCTCATAGATTCATCATTTCTAATTGGTATAGTTCAATACATGTATGAATTTAAATCAAATATGTGCATAAAAAAAAACACAAAATATTACCTAACTGAACGTTTTCGCATTGTACTGCGCCGGGCCAGTGTTGCCAAACTGCCATGTTCGGAATCACCATTGGTCTGATGATGAACATTCGCCAATAAATGTGTTTGCGAATTGGCAGCATCATGACCATTATGTTCGTAGCTTATAGAACCCTGACGTGATCCTCCTTTATCCATGGCGGTCATATCGAGTAAACAATCGAAAAACGATTGCTTCTGTACAAAATATGTGTGGTTCGAATTCAAATGTTGCGTTTGACGTTGTTCGCCATTGATCATATTCGTATGAATAGTTTATTTACAAAAACAAAATGTACATTTGCAATAGGTGAGTGTATAGATAGATTCGAGATTCATTCACAATAGTAGACAGGACATTTTTTGTACAGTGCAGTAGTTATTAGTTAGGTTGTTGGTGATAGTAAAATTTTCCATGTAGGTGATTAATTTCATTGATTGATTGATTGATTGTTTGTTTGTTGGTGATAGTTGAGTTGATTTCGATTAATTTGTAATTTGCAGACGCAAACAATTCACACAATTGTTTGTTACCATTCGTGTTTTGTTTTTGTATAATACAAATTTGTTTTGCAATTGATTGTTGTTTTTGTACGAAGATAAATTTCGAGCGATATTCGATTCAAATAGGCACCCAATCATTTACACAAAAACATAAAATAACAACGTTTTTTTGTTTTATTTTGAATGAAGAAAAATGAAAAATAATTATGATTAATATGATTTCTTTGAATTTTGCTTTTCGCTTTTTTGTTGTTTTTGTTATAATATAATAAATAAGAGTATAGAGCGTAATAATGCTTAAAATATTTAGAAAAGTAGAAAAAAGTGTTATGCGAATATAGTTGTCTGGTTTTCTAATAAATTTGTACAACAAAATAAAATCGCTAATATTGCTAGCTGTTTAATATTATATGCTTTAAGACTATGACAATGTTATCTAAATTATATTGGAATTAAATTTTATAATGTTTTATTTATAATACAAGCAAATGGTTTTTTAAGATTTTGTTTTTTTAGTTATATGATTTTTATTTTTCTCTAAAAGTTTCTAAGTGCATTTTTATATGTATGTGAAGTAGAAATGAAAATACAATGCATTATTTTGTTTTAATTATTATATTGAAATCATTGACTGATCCTAGAAATATAAACAAAAATGTTTAAACAGAAAAGAAGTGAACCCATAATGAAAAAAAAATGTAGGCTTATTTTAGAAAATTTTAACTAAAATATTTTAGTAATTGCAATATTCAATATTATACCCTCCACCGTAGGATGGGGGGTATATTAACTTTGTCATTCCGTTATTGAAATTCTGAGTGGATCTAAGCATGTCCGTCCGTCCGTCTGTTGAAATCACGCTAACTTCCGAACGAAACAAACTATCGACTTGAAACTTGGCACAAGCAGTTGTTATTGATGTAGGTCGGGTGGTATTGCAAATGGGCCATATCGGTTCACTTTTACGTATAGCCCCATATAAACGGACCCCCAGACTTGGCTTGCGGAGCTTCTAAGAGAAGCATATTTCATCCGTTCAGGCTGAAATTTGGTACATGGTGTTGGTATATGGTCTTTAATAACCATGGTTAAGTTAGGTGGCAGCCCGATATATCAGACTCACTTAGACTATTCAGTCCATTGTGATACCACATTGGTGAACTTCTCTCTTATCACTGAGTGCTGCCCGATTCCATGTTAAGCTCAATGGCAGGGGACCTCCTTTTCATAGCCGAGTCCGAACGGCGTCCCACATGGCCACTTAGAGAAGCTTTGAAACCCTCAGAAATGTCACCAGCATTACTGAGGTGGGATAATTCACCGCTGAAACACTTTTTGGTGTTCGGTGAAAGCAGGAATCGAACCCACGACCTTGTGTATGCAAGGTGGGCATGCTAGGTTAGGTTAGGTTATGTGGCAGCCCGATGTATCAGGCTCACTTAGACTATTCAGTCCATTTTGATACCACAGTGGTGAACTTCTCTCTTATCACTGAGCGCTGCCCGATTCCATGTTAAGCTCAATGACAAGGGACCTCCTTTTTATAGCCGAGTCCGAACGGTGTTCCACATTCCAGTGAAGGCGGGCATGCTAACCATTGCACCACGGTGGCTCCCTTTAATAACCATATATAGCCCCATAGAAACCGATCCCCAGATTTGGCTTGCAGAGCCTCAAAGAGAAGCAAATTTCATCCGATCCGACTGAAATGTGGTACGTGTTGTTGGTATATGGTCTCTAACAACCATGCAAAAATTGGTCGACATCGGTTCATAATTATATATAGCCCTCATATAAACCGATCCGAACGGAGCCTCAAAAAGAAGCAAATTTCATCCGATCCGGCTGAAATGTGGTACGTGGTGTTGGTATATGGTCTCTAACAACCATGCAAAAATTGGTTCACATCGGTCCATAATTATATATAGCCCCCATATAAACCGATCCTCATATTTGACTTCCGGAGCCTTTTGAAGGAGCAAAATTCATACGATCCGGTTGAAATTTGGTACATTTCGCTAGTGTATGGCCGATAACAACGTTGCCAAAATAGGTCCGTATCAATCTATAGTATATATAGCCCCCAAATAAAGCGATCCCCAATCACAGAAAAATCACGATTGCTAGTCGAGCCAAAAATAATCTACCAAAATTTTATATTTCTATAGAAAATGTTTAATTTTTTTTTATAGAAAATTTTTTCAAAATTTTATTTCTATAGAAAATTTTTTTCAAAATTTTATTTTTATAAAAACATTTTGTCAAAATTTTATTTCTATAGAAAATTTTGTCAAAATTTTATTTCTATAGAAAATTTTGTCAGAATTGTATTTCTGTAGAAAATTTTCTCAAAATGTTATTTCTATAGAAAATTTATGAAGCATTTCATAGTTGGAGAGGAAAATTTTGCAAAATCTTCCAAAACATCAAGAATTTTACCAATCTACCAATTAGTAAAAAATCCGCCATTTTTGGTACACGCGTGTTCATAATTGTATATAGCCCCTATATAAAGCGACCCCCATATTTCAATTCGGGCTCTATAAAAACCGGACAAAAGTTCATATCGGTTCGTAATTATTTCTTCCCTACATATACCGGTCAAGAACTGAATATGTACGTATTTAATCGACCTTTCTTTTGTCTACTATATATCCAGCATGGACTAGCGTACAATTTAGAAGATGATATTAAGAAGTTTTAAGATGCCTTGCCATCGGCCGCAACCCAAGTAATTTCATTGTGGATGACCGTCTTTAGTAGATGTTTCTACGCAATCCATGGTGGAGGGTACATAAGATTCGGCCTGGCGGAACTTACGGCCGTATATACTTGTTATTTTTTTTTTTTTCTTTTTTTTTTGAAAATTTAAATATTTATTTTATTATATATAATAATTATTTCTCAGTTGTTTCATATTTTGAAGAAAAAAATTGGAGTTAAAAATTGTTAAAACGTCCTTAGCGCTATATGAAGTTCAATTTAAGAAACTTGTGAACGCAATTTAAGCAAACTTCACAGATTTTCGAAAAATTTGAACTATTCTCAAATTTAGTAAAATTGTGTGCTTCATTTATATATTTTTTTTATTTTTTTTTTTCAATAAGGAAAACTTTCACACATTTTCCAAAATTTAACTAAAATGAACTAACTTTCATGAATTAAAATAAAGTTAAATCGGCTATAAAAAATTCCGTTCACTTTTTTCTGAGGGTATAAACAAAATATAATATAAGATTGGAATCGAAATGTAATAAACCCACATATCATTTTACGCATCATTACATCATACAAACCAAGAGAATTAATGGAAAAATAAAATATAATTAAATTCGCTTTACTAAGATATAGGGTTCACTTTTTGTTTAATGTATCTGTCCTCATTTGGATTTTATGGAACCTAGATTTCAGTTATTTGTTAATTTTGATTTATTTGCATTATATTTCCATTTACTTTCCTAAGAAATTTTATAAGAAAAACTATAGAAGAAATGTAAGAAAATCATGCTGAAAAGTAATTGGTTATTTTTGTTTACAAAAAGGTAGGAAAAAAGAGAAAAATTATATATTTTTGTTTTTATTTAAAAGACAAACAAGGTGATTTTGAAGGACAAATTTAGACCAATTTTACAAATCTAAAAAAAACTAAAATATTATAATTATAAGAAAATAGGAAAAAACTAAATCATGCTTGTCTTCTTTTTCTTAGATAAACCAAAAAAAAAAAATGTTTTTGGTTTATATACATGCTAATGTGTTTTTTTTATTGATAAAAAATGGATATAAAGAAAATATAAATTAGAAACTAAAAAAAATCTAAATCAGAAATAGACAATAATAAAACTAAATAATTAAAATACTAAATCTTCTTATAAAACTAATTAAATATAGGACACATTTATTTTTTCTCCTAATTTTTACTATTATTTTTTTCATTTAGTTTAATTTAGATTCGTTGATTTTTACTTTGTAAACCTTGTCACAGCTAAATGAAGTTGATGTTTTTGGTTTGTTTTATTTTTTTTTTTTAACTATCTGAACAACAGTTTATAAATATAAAATAAATACAATATTTTTAACATTCTATAACAAAGAGACCATAGCTTGAAACATTACAAAAATTATATATTAAAATATGTATATACATTAAATATAAATATCATTAAATATAAAAATGTTAAATTGTGCTTCAATACTAAAATAGATTTGAAATGTGCTTATTTGTTTTATTATGAGATGTATTTCAGCTATTGTTTATGGTATGTAATGCATATGCAAATTTCCTACGCAAATGCTTCTATTGTTGTAATAAACCAATTTTTATTTTCAGTGTAATCAATTTTACTTAGCCAATATTTAATTTTGTGCAGTTGCGTTGAATTATTTAGGTGTAGTACTTCATCTACGATTATAGTGTATTTTATTTGTTTTTTTATGGATTTCCATAAATATGGTCGATTGATTTTCAGTAAAAATTAAATTAGAATAAAATTAAGAAATGGAAATAATTTAAATTATTAATAAATAAAAAACATGTCCAAATCCAACCCGAACAATCGAGGAATATCGGTGCAAGTTTTTGAAGGTACGCAGTAAGCAGACCCTTGTTAGATGGACGCTTATTGCAATTTTTTTGTTTTAGGTTATTTTTAAAATGATTATTCAATGTGAAACAAAAGTGGTTAAAACATTTCGACATACAGGGAATAATACCCAATCGAAAACAGTTCTCTTTTTTGATATATAGCAAGAAGTGTCCTTTTCATATAATAAAGCATACTTTTAGGAGCAACAGTAAAACGTTCAAACTCTTGTCGCAACTAACATGACCGGTAACACAGTGAATGTAACGAGAAATATATATTAATGTCCAAGTATATTTTTAGGAGTAATCGTGTTTTGCAAATGACAATGCTATTTATAATATATACTCAGTAGTGAGATTCTGTATTTCTTTACGATAATCGCATTGTTAACGAAAAAAATTGTTTGCACTAACGTTTGGGTCATTCTGCAAGTAATGATTGAGAATTGTTGTTTAAGCTGTGTTGTGCTTGGCAGCCCTGCCATGAAAAGCGTTGGAATGAAAGAATAGCACAAAAACAGTTTGGAAAATTGAACCATAGAACCTTTGGATTTTTAAAAAAACTGCAGAAAACTCTTTTGTATTAGAAAAGGGATCCATTTTTTATATCCTAAACCACATAGTGGTCAGGGTATAATAACTTTGATCGGCCAAAAAATGTGCCTATCAGAAATATTGATTTTAGACCCCATAAAATATATACCGATCGACTCAGAATCACCTCCTTAGTCGATCTAGCGCTTGGTGTCTGTCGGTCCGTCTGTCCATGTATTTGTTGTTCACAGGATTCCGGTCGCAATTATTAACCAATTTTGATGAAATTTGGTACAGGGTGTTTTTTTTTGGACACAAGGACGAACGCTATTGAGTTTGGAAGAAATCGGATCAAATTTAGATATAGCTCCCATATATATATAACGCCCGATTTCGACAAATGGGTTCATGTTGCGTCCCTTTTCTAACCGATTCTCTTCATATTTGGCAGAAGGTAATATAATTCACTTCCCTGCAAGTGTACTAAATTTCATCGAAATCGGTTCAGATTTAGATATAGCTCCCATATATATGTATCGGCCGATTTTGCCAAATTTTGCCATAAGTCCCATATTTATAAACCGATCTTACTCAAACTAGGTCAAATCTAATCTTCTACACTAATAGAAAAAATTACGTTCCATAGTCGTGAACGGATGGTGACAAAATGAAACGGAAACGTTCACAAAAAACAAAACGGAATGTTCACAATTTCGTCCACAGGCGTTCACGATTTCATGAACGGCATTCGTTTTTCTTTGGCCATGAAAAGTCTTAAAATAATCGTTAGACGTTATTACGGCAACTCCCTCGATGGTGCAATGTGCTAAGGCGACTGTTAACGGGTATGGTGCAGAAAACACAGGTTCGAGTCACGCTAGCGGAAATCTTTTTTTTTTAATTTTGTTTATAAAGTCGTAACCATAACGTTTTCAGATCATGAACGCTGGTTGTTGTTTTGACAACGCATGGTGTCATTTTATCGTTGTCAGATTGACACCGCCCGTTCACAGTTTGACACCACATGTGTGTTGATTCACTTTCATGAACGAATCGTTATGAAATGAGCACGCCGTGCATGATTTTTTCTATGAGTGTATAGTACTGACTATATGTGCCAAATATCATGGAAATCGGTTAGGATTTGGCTATAGCTCCCATATATATGTAACGCCGGATATTGACAAATTTGACCATAAAACCCTTATTTATCAACCGATCTTACTCAAAATAGGTCAAATCTAATGTTCTATAGTACTGACAATATGTGCAAAATATATATAATGACAATATGTGCAAAATATATATAATTGATTGGTATGCAAAATTCAAGCGTGGTAAAATGAGCACGGAGGACGGGGAACGCAGTGGACACCCGAAAGAGGTGGTTACCGACGAAAACATCAAAAAAATCCACAAAATGATTTTGAATGACCGTAAAATGAAGTTGATCGAGATAGCAGAGGCCTTAAAGATATCAAAGGAACGTGTTGGTAATATCATTCATCAATATTTGGATATGCGGAAACTCTGTGCAAAATGGGTGCCGCACGAGCTCACATTTGACCAAAAACAACAACGTGTTGATGATTCTGAGCGGTGTTTCCAGCCGAGTTTTTCCATCGATATGTGACAATGGATGAAAAATGGCTCCATCACTACACTCCTGAGTCCATTTGACAGTCGGCTGAGTGGACAGCGACCGGTGAACCGTCTCCGAAGCGTGGAAAGACTCAAAAGTCCGCTGGCAAAGTAATGGCCTCTGTTTTTTGGGATGCGCATGGAATAATTTTTATCGATTATCTTGAGAAGGGAAAAACAATATACAGTGACTATTATATGGCGTTATTGGAGCGTTTGAAGGTCGAAATCGCGGCAAAACGGCCCCATATGAAGAAGAAAAAAGTGTTGTTCCACCAAGACAACGCACCGTGCCACAAGTCATTGAGAACGATGTCAAAAATTCATGAATTGGGCTTCGAATTGCTTGCCCACCCACTGTATTCTCCAGATCTGGCCCCCAGCGACTTTTTCTTGTTCTCAGACCTCAAAAGGATGATCGCAAGGAAAAAATTTGGCTGCACTGAAGAGGTGATCGCCGAAACTGAGGCCTATTGTGAGGCATAACCGAAGGAGTACTACCAAAATGGTATCACAAAATTGGAAGGTCGTTATAATCGTTGTATCGCACTTGAAGGGAACTATGTTGAATAATAAAAACGAATTTTGACAAAAAAAATGTATTTTTCTTTGTTAGACCGGGGACTTATCAGCCAACCTGTTATTATAAAACGTAATAAGTTTGAAATAGTGAGAAAAAGTAATGACAGAAAAATACAAAATTTTTCAAACGCTCCAGGCGACAAGATTCTGATGAATCTGAAGTCGATAAAAACAGCGAGCAACAAAAGGATATCGCAGATTACCAATTATTTTTAAAAACGAAACACGATTTTCAAAGTAGAGCAAAAATAGCATTTACAATAAAAATTCGACTGTTTTACTAGTATGGAAACATTTTCATAAATGGATATATTAAAAAAATAATAATAATATGCTGCTGAATATGCGTAAACATTGCTATGAAAATGATCCACAAACTTTTAAAGGGTAATTTATAAAATTTTATTTAATTTTTCAATCAAACGAAGTAATGTTTCAATAAAAATTTTTTTATATTTCTTTTTTATATGAGATGTACTTATTTATATCCATTACCAATGTATTATTTATTAGGACTAAGTTTCCCTAACATATGCTATAGTTTTTCTCTACAAAATAGAGTCCATTACTATCGATATGCCATTGACTATAATGTCGGTGACATATGACATTAACTGTATAGCATATTTTAGGGCAGGTTTATATAGAGAAGATTTAAGTGTAAAACACTTTTATCGACATCATAAAGATTTTAGTGAAGATTGTACTGTCGCCCATAATATTTTTGGTAGTATAGTTTGTGGTGGTACCAATGCCCATCTATTCTAAATAAAATGTATACTATTCGAAAAAATAATAATAATAATAAAAATAAAATGTATTCTATTGGAAAAATAAAAATGTATATTTGAAACATATATTTTTTTTTGAAAATTATCGACCATATTCATGCATTTTATCCACAAAAATCAAATTATAGTATGGAATGGTAAGGGATGCATAGTTTGTTGAAAATTAAAAAAAAGGCATTCATGTTTTTAATCATTCAAATGATTTTTTTTAAAGAGCGCATTTATTTCATAAAAGCGTTTAAAGAAAGGTATTTCAGTTCAATACTTTAGCGGTAAGAAAGGCAAAGGTGTGTTTTTGTTCTGGTACTTTGGGTGGTGGTGGATAAGCTTCCACGTTTATTTTTGGGACAAGGCATTGTAAAATTAAATTCTCTGTAGCACGATTGTAGAAAAATTGGAAACGAGCAAGTTTTTGTGGGTCAAGTCATCATCTGTTTACAAGGTATGCAAACTATATACATTCTTCTAGCAAATTTGCGGAGTTTCTAAGAGCACAACCATACATAGCAAAAAAGGGGGGATTTCAAAGAAAATTAAGTACGTGAACCTATAAGGTTTAATTTTTATACCGGTTCTTCATCAGCCGTAGGACTAAGTAATTCTTCGTCATCTTCACCACGATTTTTCCGCTATTTAGATTTTGATCGTTTTTTTTTACATACACGCACACAAAACACACCAAGAGGATATAATTTGAATATAAAAAAAATAATGGCGTTTAGTAACTGAATGATATATATTATAAATAATTGGTTTTATCTTCTGTAGAAATGTGTTTAATGATTAAATAGACAAGTATAATATGTATAAATGTAAAGGCAAAACGATTTTGCTAAAATGCCTAGTTTTAGGTTTATTTTACAATAAAATTATTACATCAATGTAATGTTCATTTGAAAGGATTTCCTTAACCTTGAATTTCTTGTGTTAATAAATTAGTATGAGGTTATCCTGCGGTTAGGTACTACTCAGAGGATGATAAACCGAGCAGAAATCGGTAGATTTTTTTTCTGTCAGTCAAATATATATCCAGTCAAATACCTGGTTATAGGAAGCAAACTGTCTCAAAGGCATATGCGTTATAGGGGTGCGATGGAAAAATAGCATTTTAATAAAAAATAACAACTATTATAGTTTTTTTTTAGTTGCTTGGGTTTTTTTATTTATACTCTTCACCACTACTGTGGTACAGGGTATAATAATTTTCTGCATTTGAATGTAACGCCAAGAAGGAAAAGTCTGAGACCCATCGTTTAGTATACCGATCGTCTTAGAATTAAAATCTGAGTCGATTTAGCGATGTCCGTCTGTCTGTAAATGTAATTTTGTGTGCAAAGTACAGCTCGCAGCTTAAGTCCGATCGTCCTCAAATTTGGCAAAGAGTTTTACTTTGACTCCAAGACAATCGCTGTTAATTTTGAAAAAAAAAATCGGTTCAGATTTAGATATAGGTGCCATTTATATTTATCACCGATCTGGTCCTAATTAACTTATTTATCAATATATTTGCGTAAAATTTCGCACACCCAAATGTTTTGGGGCTTTCGTGAAATGAGAGCAAGTTTAATGTTCAATTGCATTAAACTTGCTCCTACTTTATATTTCCCAAATGTATACCCTTCACAACTACAACTATAGGATATAACAAGTTTGTCCATTTGTATACAATGCCGAGAAGGACTAGTCATAGACCCAAATTTTAGTATACCGATCGATTTAGCGATTCCGTCTGCCTGTCTATTGATGTATTTTTGTGTGCGAAGTCCAGCTCGCAGTTTAAGTCCGATCGTCTTCAAATTTGGCATAGAGCTCTTTGTGGGCATAGAGCTCTTTGTGAGCTCTCGGTTCAGCTTAAGATATAGCTGCCATATATATTTAAAACCGATAAATGACGTATTTATCAATCGATCTCCTTCCAATTTCGTATAATGGAATATTTTGTGAGTCTCGTAAATTTTGCAGAATATCAGTCAAATCGATTCAGATTTAGATATAGCTCCCATATTTATTTAGATATAGCTCCCCGATTTACACTCCTATGGCCCCTGAGGCCAATATTTTGTTCCGATTTACGTAAAATTTTGCACAGGGAGTAGAATTAACATTATAAATTTGCACAAATTTGGTTAAAATAGGTTCAGATTTAGATATAGCTCCCATATATATCTGTCATCCGATTTACAGTCATATGACCAATTTCCCTCCGATTTACTTAAAATTGGAACAGGGAATGGAAATAACATGTATGCCAAATTTAGTTGAAATTGGTCCATGTTTAAATGTAGCTGCCACATATATTTTTTGTCCGATACACGCACTTATATGGCCCCATAGGTCAAAATTTCACTACGATTTACTTAAAGTGTTGCACAGAGAATAACAGTAATATACACATGCCAAATTTGGTCAAAATCTGTTCAGATGTAGATATAACTCCCATATATATTGTAACAAAACGAAATACATTTTTGTATTGTATTCGTCCGTACAAAGATTTATTTGATTGTGCCTCCTGTTGTTTAATGTATGTGTGCCTTTTATGGTCACATACCCACTGTCCTACTCTCCACATACCCACTGTTATTCAATGAAGTCTGGGTGGGTATGGGAAAAATAATTTATGTGGCAATCTGACTATGAGAAACATTTACTTTTGCTTGCTATGAGCATAATTCTCGTCTACGTTGTGGCTGTGGGAGAATATAAACTCGGTGTTTGGACAACGAGCAAGAGTCCCGACAGCTGAAGGTATTGAACACGACCGCAGTCAGTGCACATTTAGCGACAGGAACTCTACCACCGCACTAAGTGTTTCGGAATTTAGCTTGCTTCCGCACTAATAGCTTGCTTCCGCACTAATTGTTTCGTCAATTAGCTTGCTTCCGCACTAATAGCTTGCTTCCGCACTAGTAGCTTCGGCTATTAGCTTGCTTCCACACTAATAGCTTCGGCTAGTAGCTTGCTTCCGCACTAATAGCTTCGGCTATAAGCTTGCTTCCGCACTAATTGTTTCGGCAATTAGCTTGCTTCCGCACTAATCGTTTCACCGACGATTAGCTTGCTTCCGCACTAGTAGCTTCGGCTATTAGCTTGCTTCCGCACTAGTAGCTTTGGCTATTAGCTTGCTTCCGCACTAGTAGCTTCGGCTATTAGCTTGATTCCGCACTAATCGTTTCACCGACGATTAGCTTGCTTCCGCACTAATAGCACTAGTAGCTTCGGCTATAAGCTTGCTTCCGCACTATTCGTTTCATCGACAATTAGCTTGCTTCCGCACTAATAGCTTCGGCTATTAGCTTGCTTCCGCACTAGTAGCTTAGGCTATTAGCTTGCTTTCGCACTAATAGCTTCGGCTAGTAGCTTGCTTCCGCACTAGTAGCTTCGGCTATTTGCTTGCTTCCGCAGTAATAGCTTCGGCTAGTAGCTTGCTTCCGCACTAATCGTTTCACCGACGATTAGCTTGCTACCGCACTAATAGCTTCGGCTATTAGCTTGCTTCCGCACTAATTGTTTCGGCAATTAGCTTGCTTCCGCACTAATCGTTTCACCGACGATTAGCTTGCTACCGCACTAATAGCTTCGGCTATTAGCTTGCTTCCGCACTAATTGTTTCGGCAATTAGCTTGCTTCCGCACTAATCGTTTCACCGACGATTAGCTTGCTTCCGCACTATAGCTTCGGCTATTAGCTTGCTTCCGCACTATAGCTTCGGCTATTAGCTTGCTTCCGCACTAGTAGCTTCGGCTATTAGCTTGCTTCCGCACTAATTGTTTTGGCAATTAGCTTGCTTCCGCACTAATCGTTTCCCGACGATTAGCTTGCTTCCGCACTGATAGCTTCGGCTATTTGCTTGCTTCCGCACTAATAGCTTCGGCTAGTAGCTTGCTTCCGCACTAGTAGCTTCGGCTATTAGTTTGCTTCCACACTAATAGCTTCGGCTATAAGCTTGCTTCCGCACTAGTAGCTTCGGCTATTAGCTTGCTTCCGCACTAATTGTTTCGGCAGTTAGCTTGCTTCCGCACTAATCGTTTCACCGACGATTAGCTTGCTACCGCACTAATAGCTTCGGCTATTAGCTTGCTTCCGCACTAATTGTTTCGGCAATTAGCTTGCTTCCGCACTAATCGTTTCACCGACGATTAGCTTGCTTCCGCACTATAGCTTCGGCTATTAGCTTGCTTCCGCACTGATAGCTTCGGCTATTAGCTTGCTTCCGCACTAATCGTTTCACCGACGATTAGCTTGCTACCGCACTAATAGCTTCGGCTATTAGCTTGCTTCCGTATTAGTAGCTTCGGCTATAAGCTTGCTTCCGCACTAATCGTTTCATCGACGATTAGCTTGCTTCCGCACTATAGCTTCGGCTATTAGCTTGCTTCCGCACTAGTAGCTTCGGCTATTAGCTTGCTTCCGCACTAATTGTTTTGGCAATTAGCTTGCTTCCGCACTAATCGTTTCCCGACGATTAGCTTGCTTCCGCACTAATAGCTTCGGCTATTAGCTTGCTTCCGCACTAACAGCTTCGGCTAGTAGCTTGCTTCCACTAGTAGTTTCGGAAAGTAGTTTGTAGTTTTGTTACTAACCTAACAACGAAACAACAATAAACACCGAATCACCACATCACCCGGATTGTCAACATCGCTATCAACGTTGAATCGCCGCATCACCCGAATCATCAACATACGAACGCATCACCCGAATCATCAACATCGGCCAACCATCGACATCCGACCAAACCAACACAACCGACTCATCGACACCGGACAGCCACCGACGGCTCACCAGTAAATCACCATCACCGCCACCGACCCACAACCGAATTATCAACCGAACCATCAACCGAATCATCAACCTAATCATCAACCGAACCATCAACCGAACCATCAACCGAATCATCAACCTAATCATCAGCCGAACCATCAACCGAATCATCAACCGAATAGTCAACGACGCCGAATCGTCAACGACAATCCCGAACCATCAACCGAATCACCAACCGATCATCACCGACACCGTATCAACGACTTTAGCCGAACCAAATCGTTAACAACCGATCCGTCGACTTTTTTTACTAAGAGGCCACATAATAAATCACCGACTCCCCAGCATACCTTGCAAATATAAGCATTATACGTATATAAGGTCAAATAAATAAAGTTCGTACTAATATTATTGTATAAATACCACCAAATCGTGTGATCTTAATTTAAGGTTTGTGGGTCCTTAAATTTGATCCTGGACGAGAACTGGTCTACCTCAGCCGACGACAAAACCACGTTACAATATTTCGCCCGATTTAGATTCATATGACCACGAAGCAAAAGTTTCATTTCGAAAATTTTGAAGTTTTGCACTGAGAGTGTGCAAAACAAAACTCTTTGCCAAATTTTATCACAATTGGTTCAGAATTAGACAAAGTTTCCATATATTTGTTCTTCTGATTTTAGCAAATATGGCCAAAATACCCACATGTTCCTTGTAAAATCGTCACAATTAAGTCGAAAACTCGCAAAAATGATTCAAATTTACCTATAATCCAATTCATACATATCGATCTATAAATCATAAATGCAGATTTGCGAAATTTAATGCAATTTAAATATTTCCAAAAATTATTGTGGTCCGTCCTGGTCATTACCCAATTTAAATTTTGAGTCTAGACATTTTGTGAAAGTTTAAAAAGCTTTGTCCAAATCGGTTCATATTTCAATATTTGTATATTGTATAACATAAACCTTTACATGGTTCCTAAATTTGAAGGTGTTAAAATGGTATCAAAAATTTTGGTATATATATTGGTGAAGGGTATAATATAGTCGGCCCCGCCCGGCTTTAGACTTCCCTTACTTGGTTTTTATAGAAAAGGTTTAAGGGTAATCCTTTCAAAGATTTTTGTATGAAGTCCTGAAAGAAAAATATACCTATTTATATATAAAAATTAACCGATTAATATATAGACATTCTATTGTATGTTAAGTATAAAATTCTATGTTTGTAAATTCACTTATTTGACACTAGAAGCAATTTCAATAATCGATTTATCGCCCATGTTCTGGTTTACGAATTCGCAAAACCTAAAATTTTTATTTGCAAATAACTTCTGAGCCACTTCATATTTTGCCAAGAAATTTCTTCCATTTAATTTTCTTATTCATAGGAACAGTATGTAACAATTTCTTATCATATATCATTGTGGTTCGGGCACTAGCGATAGAAGAAAATTTTGCGTTTTTCGAATTCGTAAATCAGAACAGGGGGGTATAATTCGATTTAAGATTTTCCAATATATTTAGAGTATTGTGACAAGTACTCTCTAAAAGTTTCATAATTAACAAACAACTAATTTACTTATTAATTTAAATTTAATAAAAAAATAATTAAACTTGCATTTCCTCTATTTATGAATAATTGATATTTTTTTATAATTATTGAAACGTCTATATATTAATTCGGTTATAATACAACTAAATTAAATATTGACAACAAAAATGTATTTATATATCAATAAGTTAACATAAACATGCCTTTAACCTCGTTATAGGTATTACAATAAAAACTAAATATGTATACGATATAGTCTTTTTAATATACAACAAATTCTGAATATACTCTGCTATGGTCTAAACTGGTAACAATAAATAGAATTTTAGAATATTGTTATTTCAAATGTTCTAGAAAAAATTAACATTATTTAACGGCATAAATATATGAAATAACTATCTTTAAATATTTCCACTTAATAATATATAATATTTATCTAGGGGATTTTTTCGCAATTTTAATTGGCCATATTATTGTACATATTATCATAAGCAGAGGCACAGCGAGAAGCGGCAGAATTTTTCATATGATGAATTGAAATTTGGAGAGCATATTGTTTGTAAATAGGAGAAAATGTGAGGCGAACATTGACATTTATGAATTTTCAATGTGCTGAAATCAACGGCACGCAAGATATTAATTCTTCTCTCAGAAACGAAATTTTTCTTCTCTTTAAGGAATATTAATTGAAAACATACACATGTGGTCAAATTAATAAGTACAGTAGAGTTTTTTTTATGTTCCATGGTAAATTTAAGAAGTATATTTATTGAAAAGTAAAATAAAGTCTATAATTCATATTAATGATATACATTTAACTTAAAAGTAAATAATTTTCTGGAAAAGACAAGTGAAATGAAAAGGTAATACAAATAAGGCAAAGTAATAGTCATGGACAAAACAATAAGTACATTTTCTAAATCGTGAAATATACAGGTCTACTTTAATTTTTTGGTTTAAATTGAACATAATAAAGTTGGATACACTGGTAATTGATAATGTAATAACCAGTGTATCCAACTTTATTTTGATAACATTTTATACTCGTTTTGACATACTGCTTAACAGGTTGGCTGATAAGTCCCCGGTCTGACACATAGATGGCGTCGCTAGTATTAAATGCATATTATTTTTATATAGTACCAACCTTCAAATGATTCATGTCAAAATTTGACGCCTGTAAGTCAATTAGTTTGTGAGATAGAGCGTCTTTTGAGAAGCAACTTTTGTTATTGTGAAAAAATGGAAAAAAACGGAATTTCGTGTTTTGATAAAATACTGTTTTCTGAAAGTAAAATATACGGTGGAAGCAAAAACTTGGCTTGATAATGAGTTTCCGGACTCTGTCCCAGGGAAATCAACAATAATTGATTGGTATGCAAAATTCAAACGTGGTGAAATGAGCACGGAGGACGGTAAACGCAGTGGACACTCGAAAGAGGTGGTTACCGACGAAAACATCAAAAAAATCCACAAAATGATTTTGAAAGACCGTGAAATGAAGTTGATCGAGATAGCAGAGGCCTTAAAGATATCAAAGGAATGTGGTGGTCATATCATTCATCAACATTTGGATATGCGGAAGCTCTGTGCAAAATGGGTGCAGCGCGAGCTCACATTTGACCAAAAACAACAACGTGTTGATGATTCAGAGCGGTGTTTGCAGCTGTTAACTCGTAATACACCCGAGTTTTTCCGTCGATATGTGACAATGGATGAAACATGGCTCCATCACTACACTCCTGAGTCCAATAGACAGTCGGCTGAGTGGACAGCGACCGGTGAACCGTCTCCGAAGCGTGGAAAGACTCAAAAGTCCGCTGTTTTTTGGGATGCGCATGGAATAATTTTTATCGATTATCTTGAGAAGGGAAAAACCATCAACAGTGACTATTATATGGCGAAATCGCGGCAAAACGGCCCCATATGAAGAAGAAAAAAGTGTTGTTCCACCCATACAACGCACCGTGCCACAAGGCATTGAGAACGATGGCAAAAATTCGTGAATTGGGCTTCGAATTGCTTCCCTACCCACCGTATTCTCCAGATCTGGCCCCCAGCGACTTTTTCCTGTTCTCAGACCTTAAAAGGATGCTCGCAGGGAAAAAATTTGGCTGCAATGAAGTGGTGATCGCCGAAACTGAGGCCTATTTTGAGGCAAAACCGAAGGAGTACTACCAAAATGGTATCAAAAAATTGGAAGGTCGTTATAATCATTGTATCACTCTTGAAGGGAACTATGTTGAATAATAAAAACGAATTTTGACAAAAAAATGTGTTTTTCTTTGTTAAACCGGGGACATATCAGCCAACCTGTTACAAGCTTCCGACTGGTTTCATCTGAGTTTTCATACCATGTAATCTGCACAAAATTCCAAAGTTGTTGTTTATTTTTAAATGCTTCATTCCCAATTCTGTGTTTTCACTCTCCCCAAAGGTTTTCAATGGGTTTAGGGTCTGGTGGCTAAGTAGGCCAATATAGAAGGGTTATGTCATTGTCTTGGAACCAATTTTTAATAAAGGGAGAAGTATGTTTAGGATCGTTGTCTTGTTGAAACAACCACCTTAGAGGTATGTTTTCTTCTGCGTACCGCAGCATTGTGTTCTCCAATATATTTCTATATTCGAATATATGGGAGCCAACGTGGTGCAATGGTTAGCATGCCCGCCTTGCATACACAAGGTCGTGGGTTCGATTCCTGCTTCAACCAAACACCAAAAAGTTTTTCAGTGGTGGATTATCTCACCTCAGTAATGCTGGTGACATTTCTGAGGGTTTCAAAGCTTCTCTAAGTGGTTTCACTGCAATGTAGAACGCCGTTCGAACTCGGCTATAAAAAGGAGGTTCCTTGTCATTGAGCTTAACATGGAATCGGGCAGCACTCAGTGATATCAGTGGTATCACAATGGACTGAATAGTCTAAGTGAGCCTGATACATCGGGCTGCCATCTAACCTAACCTGACCAACCTATATTCGAACAGGGTCATTTTATAAGTAATGCGATAAATTCGACCTAGGTTAGGTTAGGTTAGGTGGCAACCAGGGTTGGCCTGTCACAAACTGTGACTTTTGCGACATACATTTGCGACGGTATAATACGTATGTCCCAAAAGTCGTAAACCTGCTGTAGAAAACCAAATTTTGAATAGAAGAAATCCTGAACATTTTTTAATTTAGTGTGACAGCATTCGCTGTGAGTTTCTGCCGAAATTTGTGAAAGTTTTCCCATGATCAAGCCTATTTTCTTAGGTGGTATCGAAATTCCCGTTGGTGAGTGTGGAGACTGAACTTAAAGCTAAGAAAGGACGAGAAAATCCACGGTTACCCTGAACTCGTGCAAAAGGCAATAGGGAAAATGTGGGGACTAAAACCGAAAATTGTGAACATTCCTAAGAATTGAAACTTCTTCGCACATACCATCGTCTTGGATATCATCGAATTCGCTGCCTAGCTGACGCGACTAAAGTATTTTCAGTTTGCGACTTTTGTTACTTTTTCTACATTTACGACGCGTATGTGACGTTTACGACGTTTACAACTTTGCGACAGTCGCAAACCTAAAACAGTTTGATACAGACCATCTCTGGTGGCAGCCCGATGTATCAGGCTCACTTAGACTATTCAGTCCATTGTGATACCACATTGGTGAACTTCTCTCTTATCACTGAGTGCTGCCCTATTCCACGTTAAGCTCAATTGCAAGGGACCTCCATTTTATAGCCGAGTCCGACCTAGGCCATACCAGAAAAAACAGCCCCATACAACTATGTTCTCTCTCCCATGCTTTACCGTCATTTTTGTGAAGCGCATATGAAATTCTTTTCCTTGGCATAGGAACTTTTCCGACTATTCGGCCGCGTAATTTGGCATGCACTAATCACCGCCAAATAGATCGTGCATATATCACATTCCCCATTTCAGCAGAAATTTGTCTGGATGATTTAAAGGGTTTTCTTTTTGGGAGAGTGACAAAAAGATTATCTGTTTTTCGAAGTGTCTTTCTTGGTTTAGCACGTGTTTTCGCCGAACTTCTTTTCTTTAGGGCTTTTTGGACACAAAGTAACGATCTCTTAAAAGATTTGACAGTCGTTCAAAGAGATTTTCCCTCAATTCTTTGAGCTAAAACCAGTCTTTTCTACTACAATGACTTTTTCGGTTCATCTAGTAACTAATTTTTATTAATTTTTTATTATTTGTATTCAATTCCTCGCCACTAAAAACACAATAAAAAAAAATTTGTAAAATTTAAACATTTTCATATAAAAACGCACAATGTACTTATTTTTTGACCAACCAAATAAAGCGCTTCATCACAAAGAGAATACAGGAAAAAAAACATAATGAAATTTTTGCGTTTTTTTTTCTGATTGAATCAGTGCTGCCAATATTGAACTTTAGTTACATGACGTAGTTACAACACCAAATTAAAAAAATATGTTAGAGTTAGGACAAAGAAGAAAAAATGCCAACGTGTACTTATTATTTTGACGATATGGGTATAATACAACTCAAACATCGAATATAATCACAGGAACCCAGTAAAATCTTCAAATTTGAAATATCCAAATAATAATAAAAACACACAATGAAGAATTGCTTTACAAAATTCTCGACAAACTAAATTCCTATTTGTTATTAGGAATTTGCTTTAAGAGCAAATAAATCCAATTTTGTACCAAGCGATGCAAGTTTAGGCTATTTTTTTATTTTTTTTGGAAATTTTTTTAGCTTTAAAATTTTTATCAAAAAAGAAAACTCAACATTCAGTGTAGCCAATGTTATGCATAATTTATGCCAAACTAAATATCATTATCTCATTTTACAACTTGTAAATGCATCTCATAATTCACAATAAACTGCTATTGTGAATTGAAAATATCAAAAAGTCACTTTGTGAATATTCAAACTGGTAATATCGGCAAATGTGCACCTACGATATATTCAGCATAGCTCTCCTAATCTTTGTACCCTTCTTATACAGAAAAAATATTCGAAATTCTAGACAAATTAAATTCCCATTTGTTATTAGGTATTTGCTTTAAGAGCACATAAATCCAATTTTGTACCAAGCGATGCAAGTTTTGGCTATTTTTTTATTTTTTTTGGAAAATTTTTTAGCTTTAAAAATTTTATTTCTCACAAAAGAAAACTCTACTTTCAGTGTAGCCAATGTTATGCATAATTTATGCCAAACTAAATATCATTATCTCATTTTACAACTTGTAAATGCATCTCATAATTCACAATAAACTGCTATTGTGAATTGAAAATATCAAAAAGTCACTTTGTGAATATTCAAACTTGTAATATCGGCAAATGTGCAAGTACGATATATTCAGCATAGCTCTCCTAATCTTTGTATCCTTCTTACACAGAAAAAAATATTTGTTGTATTCAATCACGAAATTAATTGATCCAATTAATTTTTAAATAAAATGTCTTCAATCACAGAAATAACAAACAAAATCAATTAAACAATTAATTGTTCCAATTAAAAATTTAATTGATACAACTAATTTTTGTTTCAATTTATTGAACCAATAAAATTTTTAACTGACAATTTTTTAAAATTCAATAAAAATTTTAATTTGAAAAATTTAAGTGATATTTTTTTCTGTGTATAAAAACAATCTGATTTAATATTTTTAAGTCTCTTCCATATTTTTTTGGATTCTACAGTTCGACTCTTCTACAAATGTTTTGTAGTTAACATATGAGCAAATATTACTTTTGGAAATTTTCTTGAAGATCAAACTACAAGTTGACAGTCAAATAGAAAGGCGGTTTATTGTATATATAATTATGAAAACTATAATTTGAAGTTCCAAAAAGTACAAGAGCTCATCGATCCATAAAAAAATTGTGATTGGAATTCCACAATCTAATAATATAAGGGTATGGGAGAAACGCAAGTAAAATTATTTTTTTGCAAAATTGTCCTAAACTTATTATGAGTAGAAGTATGATTTTGCTATAAGCTTGCACTGCCTGCACATATAAAAAATTAACGAATATTTCCCCAAGATAAAAAGTACTAAGTGGAAACATTAAATTATAACTTTTATATGGAATTACAACAAATAACTATATATTGTATAAATATATATTATTAAAATGTAATAAAAAGAACTTGGCTTAAGAGAGTATTAAGTACCTCTTTCCAATTTTGCTATTTGTAAAAATTGCGATTATTTTGTTTTAGTTTTTTTTTTGTTTAAATTGTTGTTGAAATTTAACAATTTTTGTTTTTTTTTTTTATTTTGGTGACATTATCGAATTTTATGTATAAGTGAAAAGAAGGTTAAATAAATAATTAACACAAATGTCAAAATTTAATATATAAATAGCTTAATTAGTAAATAAACCTAGTATGTAGTTAGGATTAATATACTTCTTTTGTTCATCTATTTTTTTTTTCAAAAACAAATTACATAATTTGGTGCACAAAAACAAATTATTATTATTTTTTTTTTGTAATAATTAATTAATATTATTATATATTAGCCTTCAATTTCATTGTTGTTGTTAAAACATACTATTTTCTTAAAAATAAACATCAGTGCCAATTAACATCTATATAATTTTCCTAATTTGTACATATTTATTATTTTCATCCTAATATCTTTGTACAATTTCTACTAGTTTTTTTTTTTTTTATTTAACTAAAATTTATTTACAAAATGTTTTTCGCCTGTTGGTTTGTTCAAAACCCTGACTGAATTTGTTTGAAAAAAATGGTTTAAACGTAAAAAATTTCAATTTTTTTTCTTTTGTCCTAAAGTAATTTTTTGAATAATCCCTATAATCTTTTGTATTTACTTTTAAAACTTTTTTGAAGTGTAAAAAATTTGTTTTAAGTTTTTTTTTTATAGTTTTAAAAAATGTTTATAAGGATAATGGAAAAACTTACCGGCATTCCTCCTTGTACGCCGCCGCCATCGCGTCTTATGCGATATCCTTCTAACAGCAACAATCCTGTATAGATTTTACCCACTGTCATTTTGCCCTTGTTCAATTGATCATTGGGCGGCACCAGTAGATCTAGCATTTTTTTGGCTTGCAATGGCCAGATTTTTTCTATAGTTTCCCTAAGTTCAGAATCGGCTTGGTCCATTTCCTCCGCTATAAAAATTAAAGTTAATTAGTTAGCGTCAAATATTGGATATCATTTATAGAATTTCAATGAAAATAATATTTTTATAAATTTATTAACTTTTTAATATAGTTTAGCTGCACCCCCCATCTTAAGTTGGACATACATAGATATTTTAAATTTATTTTGTTACATTCAAAGATATTAGCCTTCTCTTAAGGATTTTGGTATTTATTCCGAACCAAAGACGCTGCTTAAAAGATATCTTTTATGGAGCTATCTATCCTTAAATTTAAACTTTATAAAATTAAAATTAAGTTAGAGATCTCATTCATCGAATTTTTATTTGCAGCCTAACTTTTATACACTTTTAAGTGCAAATTTCTTTGAAATAATGGCATTTTAATTAAAAGAAAGTTGATAAACTTGGTTTCATACAAATTTTTAAAATTTGCGTCCCTCCGTTAAGGTCGTATGTCTTTTAACTAAGGCATAGTTTCCATAAAGTAAAGAAAAAAAATGATTTAAAGAAATCGTCCTTAAACTAACTGAAATATTGAATCTTTCGATTTAAGATAAAAAAGGCGAAAACTTTGAAGTGTCTGTAAAAATTTGTATGCTAATAGCTTTGTCAATATATAACCTAAAATAAACAAAAACTAATACATGAGATCTGCATCATACACTCAAATGAAGTGAACCCTCCTTGGCATGGAAATTATTTCTGCATTATGAAAAAGTTTTCTTGAATTTAATTATTTGTTGCAGTGTAGCAAGTATGGGGATTTTTGTGGGAATTTAAAATAATGGTTTATAAGAAATTCTTTTTTTTTCCTCTACATTATTAAAAGAGCACAGCACACCCTTATAATTTGAAATAGATAAATTTGCTCATTTTTATTTCACGGCATACAATAGGGAGCAACATTTGGACTAGAAACGGCCTCACAACTTTTTCGAGGGGTCCCAAGTACTAACTTATAATTTTTCTTAGCTTGGCTATGACATTTTTTTACAATTGTGAAATTAAATTTTGCCCCCTCATCAGAGTTCACGTCGTATGTCTTGGTAGTAAGACAAATTTTCATCAATGTAAAGAAAACGCATTTGATTTAAAGAAATTTGCTTTTATGTACACCCAGAAAAGTGAAAGAAAATTAGGTTATTAAAAAAAAAAAAAACAAGTATATACGGCCGTAAGTTCGGTCAGGCCGAATCTTATGTACCCTCCACCATGGATTGCGTAGAAACTTCCACGAAAGACGGTCATCCGCAATCGAATTACTTGCACGCAAAGAAAAAAAAAACGTTTGGAAAACGTGTACCGAAAACGTTTTTCTTTTGTTAGAGTTTTTTGAATTGCTTCGAAAATTTTAAACTTTTATCACCAAAAAAATGGTTTGTTATAAAATTTTTATTTTTTCAATAAAAAAAGTTATTTTTGAAACAACAACACAGTCCATTTCGTTTATATCAAACACTGTTCGTTTCTGACTTTAGGTCTTTAATAAGACACATTTTCAGTTCAAAATTTAATATACCACATATGCTGAACATTTTTTCGGAATCTTCCGAACATATCTGGAATATATGTAAAAAAAAAAAAAACTTTGGTCGAAGCAGGGATCGAACCCACGACTCTTGGCATGCAAGTCTGACGTAGCAACCACTGCTCCACGGTGCCAAACTAAATTTTTGTTTCTGTTAAATAAACTTTGTTTATTCGGTTCGTGGGCGCCGCAAGCTATGCTATATAAATATAACTTATATGGATAATTATCTATTGATGACCATAACAGGTACATAGCTCAGTGGTTAGTGTGTTGGCTTACAAATTGCATGGTCCGGGGTTCGATTCTCCGTCCAGGCGAAAGGTAAAAAAAATTAAAAAATTATAAAATCGTATAATTTCTTCTACATTGTTGGTATTACAGGAAAAGGTGTTAAGAACTAAAAAACCTCGTGGATGTGAGAAAGATGAGAGGGAAAATGCAATTAGCAAGAAAACAATGTTTTTTTGTCTTTATGAAATTGTTTTTACATCCTGGAAAAGAATAAACGTTTGTCACAAAAAGTATATACTTTTCTTCCAAATACACTTCCTTACAGCGAAAAGCAAATGAGAAACGAACTTTGTTTGTCTAAAATTTCGTTTGGGAGGAAAGATTTATTTTTTGCGTGTGGGTTGTGGTATCTTAAAACTTCTTAATATCGTTTTCTAAATTGTGAGTTAGTCCATACGTGGTATATATTAGACAAAAAAGTTATGTGTAGGTACGTCTACAAATAATTACGAATCGATATGGACTTTTTGCACGATACGTAGAGAGCCAGAATTTAAATATGGGGGTCGCTTATGTGGGGGCTACATACAATTATTAACTTGATATGGAACAATTTTTGTGTGATTGGGGATCGATTTATCTGAGGGCTATATATAACTATAGACCGATATGGACCTAGTTAGGCATGGTTGTTAACGGCCATATACTAGCACAATGTACCAAATTTCAACTGACTCGGATGAAATTTGCTCCTCCAAGAGGCTCCAAAACCAAATCTCGGATCGGTTTATATGGGGGATATATATGATTATGGACTGATATGGACCACTTTTGGCATGGTTGTTATATATCATATACTACCACCACTTACAAAACCAGATCGGATGAATTTTGCATCTCCATAAGGCGTCGGAGGTCAAATCTGGGGATCGGTTTATATGGGAGCTATACATAATTATGGACTGATATGAACCAATTCCTGCATGGTTGTTGGATACAATATACTAACATCACGTACCAAATTTCAACCGAATCGGATGAATTTTGCTCTTCCAAGGGGCTCCGGAGGTCAAATCTGGGGATCGGTTTATATGGCGGCTATATATAATTATGGACCGATGTTGACCAATTTTTGCATGGTCATTAGAGACCATATACTTACAGCATGTACCAAATTTCAGCCGGATCGGATGAAATTTGCTTCTCTTAGAGGCTCTGCAAGCCAAATCGGGGGATCGGTTTATATGGGGGCTATATATAATTATGGACCGATGTGGACCAATTTTTGCACGGTTGTTAGAGACCATATATTAACACCATGTACCAAATTTCAGCCGGATCGGATGAAATTTGCTTCTCTTTGAGGTTCCGCAAACCAAATCTGGGGATCGGTTTATATGGGGGCTATATATAATTATAGACCGATGTTGACCAATTTTTGCATGGTTGTTACTAACACCATATACCAAATTTCAGCCGGATCGGATGAAATTTGCTTCTCTTAGAGGCTCTGCAAGCCAAATCGGGGGATCGGTTTATACGGGGATCGGTTTTTTGTGATTTTAATAAGACACATTTTCAGTTCAAAATTTAATATACCACATATGCTGAACATTTTTTCGGAATCTTCCGAACATATCTGGAATATATGTAAAAAAAAAAAAAACTTTGGTCGAAGCAGGGATCGAACCCACGACTCTTGGCATGCAAGTCTGACGTAGCAACCACTGCTCCACGGTGCCAAACTAAATTTTTGTTTCTGTTAAATAAACTTTGTTTATTCGGTTCGTGGGCGCCGCAAGCTATGCTATATAAATATAACTTATATGGATAATTATCTATTGATGACCATAACAGGTACATAGCTCAGTGGTTAGTGTGTTGGCTTACAAATTGCATGGTCCGGGGTTCGATTCTCCGTCCAGGCGAAAGGTAAAAAAAATTAAAAAATTATAAAATCGTATAATTTCTTCTACATTGTTGGTATTACAGGAAAAGGTGTTAAGAACTAAAAAACCTCGTGGATGTGAGAAAGATGAGAGGGAAAATGCAATTAGCAAGAAAACAATGTTTTTTTGTCTTTATGAAATTGTTTTTACATCCTGGAAAAGAATAAACGTTTGTCACAAAAAGTATATACTTTTCTTCCAAATACACTTCCTTACAGCGAAAAGCAAATGAGAAACGAACTTTGTTTGTCTAAAATTTCGTTTGGGAGGAAAGATTTATTTTTTGCGTGTGGGTTGTGGTATCTTAAAACTTCTTAATATCGTTTTCTAAATTGTGAGTTAGTCCATACGTGGTATATATTAGACAAAAAAGTTATGTGTAGGTACGTCTACAAATAATTACGAATCGATATGGACTTTTTGCACGATACGTAGAGAGCCAGAATTTAAATATGGGGGTCGCTTATGTGGGGGCTACATACAATTATTAACTTGATATGGAACAATTTTTGTGTGATTGGGGATCGATTTATCTGAGGGCTATATATAACTATAGACCGATATGGACCTAGTTAGGCATGGTTGTTAACGGCCATATACTAGCACAATGTACCAAATTTCAACTGACTCGGATGAAATTTGCTCCTCCAAGAGGCTCCAAAACCAAATCTCGGATCGGTTTATATGGGGGATATATATGATTATGGACTGATATGGACCACTTTTGGCATGGTTGTTATATATCATATACTACCACCACTTACAAAACCAGATCGGATGAATTTTGCATCTCCATAAGGCGTCGGAGGTCAAATCTGGGGATCGGTTTATATGGGAGCTATACATAATTATGGACTGATATGAACCAATTCCTGCATGGTTGTTGGATACAATATACTAACATCACGTACCAAATTTCAACCGAATCGGATGAATTTTGCTCTTCCAAGGGGCTCCGGAGGTCAAATCTGGGGATCGGTTTATATGGCGGCTATATATAATTATGGACCGATGTTGACCAATTTTTGCATGGTCATTAGAGACCATATACTTACAGCATGTACCAAATTTCAGCCGGATCGGATGAAATTTGCTTCTCTTAGAGGCTCTGCAAGCCAAATCGGGGGATCGGTTTATATGGGGGCTATATATAATTATGGACCGATGTGGACCAATTTTTGCACGGTTGTTAGAGACCATATATTAACACCATGTACCAAATTTCAGCCGGATCGGATGAAATTTGCTTCTCTTTGAGGTTCCGCAAACCAAATCTGGGGATCGGTTTATATGGGGGCTATATATAATTATAGACCGATGTTGACCAATTTTTGCATGGTTGTTACTAACACCATATACCAAATTTCAGCCGGATCGGATGAAATTTGCTTCTCTTAGAGGCTCTGCAAGCCAAATCGGGGGATCGGTTTATACGGGGGCTATATATAATTATACACCGATGTGGACCAATTTTTGCACGGTTGTTAGAGACCATATACTAACACCATGTACCAAATTTCAGCCGGATCGGATGAAATTTGCTTCTCTTAGAGGATTCGCAAACCAAATTTGGGGATCGGTTTATATGGGGGCTATACGTAAAAGTGGACCGATATGGCCCATTTGCAATATCATCCGACCTACATCAATAACAACTACTTGTGCCAAGTTTTAAGTTGATAGCTTGTTTCGTTCGGAAGTTAGCGTGATTTCAATAGACGGACGGACGGACGGACATGCTCAGATCGACTCAGAATTTCACCACGACCCAGAATATGTATACTTTATGGGGTCTTAGAGCACTATTTCGTTATTATACACTGCGCCACACTGTGGAACAGGGTATTATAAGTTAGTGCATATGTTTGCAACACCCAGAAGGAGACGAGATAGACACATGGTGTCTTTGGCAAAAATGCTTGGGGTGGGCTCCTGAATCTATATAGCCATGTCCGTCTGTCCGTGAACACATTTTTGTAATCAAGGCTAGGTCGCAGTTTTAGGCCAATCGACTTCGAATTTGGCACAAGTATGTGTTTGGCTCAGAATAGAACACTATTGATTTTGAAAGAAATCGGTTCAGATTTAGATATAGCTCCCATATATATATATTTCGCCCGATATGGACTTATATGGCCCCAGAAGTCAGAGTTTTATCCTAATTTGCTTAAAATTTTGCACAAGAAGAACAATTAGTACTATAGTCAAGTGTGCCAAATTTTATTGAAATCGGTTCAGATTTAGATATAGCTCCCATATATATCGTTCGCTCGATTTACACTCATACAACCACAGTGGCCAATCTTTTACTCCGATTTAGTTGAAATTTTGCACAGGGAGTAGAATTTGCATTGTAGCTATGCTTGCCAAATTTGGTTGAAATCGGTTCAGATTTAGATATATATCCCATATATAGCTTTCGCCCGATTTACACTCATATGACTACAGAGGCCAGTTTTTAACTCCGATTTAGTTGAAATTTTGCATTGGAAGTACAATTAGCATTGATGCTATGGCTGCCTAATTTGGTTGAAATCAGTTCAGATTTAGATATAGCTCCCATATATATGTTTTTGTGATTTCGACAAAAATGGTCAAAATACCAACATTTTCCTTGCAAAATTTTCACTGCTTAGTCGAAAAGTTGTAAAAATGACTCTAATTTTCGTAAACTTCTTATACATATATATCGGGCGATAAATCATAAATAAAATTTTGCGAAGTTTCCTTAAAATTGCTTCAGATTTTAATGTTTCCCAGAATTTTTTACTAACATTGTGTTGCATCCTAGTGCATTAACCGACTTAAATTTTGAGTCTATAGATTTTGTAGAAGTCTATCAAATTCTGTCAAGTGGTATTTAAATGTATTTGGGACAAACCTTTCTATATGGTATCGAAAATTTAGATCTAGTTGTGCAGGGTATAATATAGTCGGCCCCGCCCGACTTTAGACTTTCCTTGCTTGTTATACCCACCACCATAGAATGGTGACGGGGGTATAATAAGTTTGTCATTCCGTTTGTAACACATCGAAATATCGATTTCCGACTATATAAAGTATATATATCCTTGATCAGGGAGAAATTCTAAGACGATATAACGATGTCCGTCTGTCTGTCTGAAGCAATCGTGTTGAAATTTTGCACAAACTCGTCTTTTGTCTGCAGGCAGGTCAAGTTCGAAGATGGGCTATATGGGTCCAGGTTTTGATATAGTCCCCATATAAATCGACCTCCCGATTTGGGGTCTTGGGCTTATAGAAATCGTAGTTTTTATCCAATTCGCCTGAAATCTTAAATCTAGATGTATTTTATGACCATAAAGAGGTGTGCCAAAAATGGTGAGTATCGGTCCACGTTTTGTCCCCATATAGAGCGATCTCCCGATTTTAATTCTTGGGCTTAAAGAAAACGCAGTTTTTATCCAATTTACCTGAAATTGGAAATCGAGAGGTACTTTAGAACCGTAAAGAGGTGTGCCAAAAATGGTGAGCATCGGTCCATGTTTTGGTATGGTCCCCATATAAATCGACCTCCCGATTTGGGGTCTTGGGCTTATAGAAATCGTTGCTTTTATCCAATTTGCCTGAAATTGAAAATCTAGAGGTACTTGAGGACCATCAAACGGTGTGCCGAAAATGGTCCGTATCGTTCCATGTTTTGGTATAGCCCACATATAGACCTATCTCCCGATTTTACATCTTGGGTTTATAGAAACCGTATTTTTATCCAATTTGTCTGAAATTGGAAATCTAGAGGTATTTTAGGACCATAAAGAGGTGTGCTGAAAATGGTGAGTATCGGTCCATATTTTGGTATAGCCCCCATATAGACCGATTTCCCGATTTTACTTCTTGGGCTTCTAGAATCCGAAGTTTTTATCCTATTTGCGTGAAATTGGAAATCTAGAGGTATTTTCGGGTCATAAAGAGGTGTACCGAAAACGGTGAGTATCGGTCCATATTTTAGTATAGCCCCCATAAGAACGATCTCCCGATTTAACTTCTTGGGTTTCTAGAAACCGTAGTTTTTATCTGATTTGCCTGAAATTGTAAATATTCTGGTATTTTAGGCTCACAAAAACGTGTATCGGATTAAGTTTTTATCGGTCCATTTGGTAATGCCCCCATATAGACCGACTTCAATTATTGAGGGTATAGAAGGCGTACTGCTCATGAAAATTGCTTGAAACTCAATGTAAAATTTCCAGATTTTTCTTCTCGGGTGAAAATCTACAGATTTAAGATTTCAAATCAAGACGTTATTTTATAATTTTCTTGCACACTTACAAGAGATGTTAATGACTCCTCTAAAACTCAAACAAAAATGGTTCTTATAAATCCAGAATCTGATATAGTCCTCATAGGTGAAATCTTTAAATTTAACTTCGGGAAGTGTCCTCAAGCCCTCATGAAATTTCAAAGGAAACCCTAATATTTGGTTCATGGTGGTGGGTATTTAAGATTCGGCCCGGCCGAACTTACTGCTGTATATACTTGTTCTTTTTTACTAACATTGTGTTCCACGGCTAATGCACTAAGCCGACTTAAATTTTGACTCTATAGATTTTGTAGAAGTCTATCAAATTCGGCCCCGCCCGACTTTAGACTTTCCTTAGTTGTTATACCCTGCGCCACACTGTGGAACAGGGTATTATAAGTTAGTTTTTTAAATAAATCTGTTCATAAAATGTTAATGCTCTCCGCTATTTTATTACTTTTTCCTAATCGGAAAATATCAACCACAAAAAGAATACAACATGGATGTGTAAATTCAATAATGTTTAGATGTAAACATATACAATTTTTGGTGTGCCTCGTTCATGTACCAGACACATACTCGTATTACAGAAAAAGTTGCTAATAACTAAAAAAATCTCTTGGAAGTGAAAAACATGTGAGGCAATTATCTAGAAAAAAAATGTTTTTTTTTTTTGAGTTCGTTTTTATGAAATTGTTTTTACATGCTGGAAAAGAATAAACGTTAATCATAAAAAGTAAATATTTTTCTTCCAGATAAACTTCCAGCTAATATGTCCATTGACAACATACACTACAAAAATAAATCATTCATCATAACATCTAGTTCCTCTTCTCGTAATTTTATTGATTTGCTTCTTGTTAATCTTGGACTCATGCACCCTCAAAAAAAATCGCTTCTTTTACATATGTTCCAAACATATTTTGCAGGAAGCACATATATTATTGGATACTGCCGAAACATTAATATATTTGTTTTATGTGAACATTTTATATGTTTGGAAGCATTTTGAGCCCAAAAATATTATATGCTTGGAAGAATTTTTCCCAAAGACGATTGTGCTCATTGCCTAACATACTCGTAATTTTCACTTTCACGAAATATTTTAGTTCTTGGGAAGAAATTATTCACTTTTATAAATATTTTAAATTTTACCTTTTGCCTGCACGGAGAATCGAACCAAGGACCATACAGTTTGTAAGCCAACACACTATCCACTGGACTACGTAGCTGTTATAGTCACCAGTAGATAATTATCGTTATAAGTTATATTTATATAGCATAGTTTGCAGCGCCCACGAGCCCATGCAAACATAATATTATTTAACAGAAACATACATTTGTTTGCCACGTGGAGCAGTGGTTAACATGTCTGCCTTGCATGCAAAGGGTCGTGGGTTCAATCCCTGATCCGATCGAACACTTTTTTTTTTAATTTACACATTTATATTTATACTATATTAAATTTTTATAATGAAACTTCGAAATGTGGGTTATTAAAGATTTATAGTCAGTAACAGTGCTTGATATAAACGAAATTGACTGATTTTTTGATAAAATATTATTTTTTTATTGCAAAAATAACAATTTTGTAACAAAAAACTGTTTTGGGTACAAAACTTTAAAATTTGGAAGGAATTCAAAAACTCTAACAAAAGAAGAACGTGGAGTCGAGTATAAACATACATAAAAAATTTTATAATAATAACATAAATTTATTTAGGCGTGAACAGTTTTTTACTAGCATTTAACACCATCGCTCTAAAATGCCTTTTATTTTTCTTTAATAATTCATTTTAAAGAAAATAAACTTTTTAAATTGTTTTAGCTGTAAAACTCGAACTTAATGCCCGCTTTTATATTTGATGGTGTCCGTCAACTCCTCGTGGACTACTTTTTAATAAAGAGGAACTAAAGTTTTTTTTTACATTTTACTGTGTAATTTTTCACTATTTCCTCCTTATTTCATTTTACTGTCCCAACTCTAAAAAGAGTATAGTGCCCTTTCGTTATTTTTATGAAGACCCCTGATTTCTTTTAACGAACCAAGAAAAAAATTGTGCCCATAATGCCAAAATGATAAACAAAACACATGTACATACATAAAATGCTGCTCTCAAGGCGAAAACATATGCTGTTTGTTTTTCTTGGTCCCGAATGTCTATTCTCTTTATTCAAATTAAATAATATTTAGACTTAAGCATATCAAATTTTTGGCCTTATCATAAAACAGTTTTCCGAAACAACATACAAGCGGTTTCAAAGGAATTGATCTCTTTTGACTCTTTTGCTGTGTTATATTGATATCTTTCGTCAACTCTCCCGGTTTCCATCTCTATTTCTCTCTATACTCTATCTGTCGCTTTGAATAAAATATCACAACATATGTATGTTTAGTCGAAATTTGTAAATTTATATATGTTTGCATTCACACATATGATTTTTATGAAACATTCATGCCACAAACATAATATATTCTAACATATTAACATAGATGTCCCAAACATTTAGTGTTCGTTTAGGAACATTACATGTTTGCACTTAAATATATTGTGTTTTAAAATTGTGCCCGAAACACATTTTGATTATATCGGAACATATGAAAAACATATTTTTCTAACAGTGTGGAATCACTTTCTGATCTTAATCTCTTTTTACTCTTTATTCCTTGACAAAAAGTTAAAGGCTTTCCTGGTGCCCTTTTGGTATTGGATTTTCGTATCTGATCAATATAAGCGTGTTTTTGGGTGCCATTAACAATAACTATATATCTTAAATTACTTAGCTTTTTAAATATCCTTCCAGGAATCCACTTAACATCATTCGAAAACACATTTCGATACAGAATTATCTCGTTTTTTAAAAGTTCTATTCTGAGGCAATAACTTAGTCGTTTTTGGATTTTGTACTCTATCTGTCACATTGATACAACTATCTTCTTTCTCTTTTTCAATTAAAATATCTAGCAGTGATCTAGGTTTAAATTTAAACATCAAGCTTGCTGGTGATGCTTTTGTTGCTTTTGAGGGTTTATTCCGATAATTCATCAAGAAGTTGTTCAATTTGAGTTCCCAAGGTAGATTCGCAGTCTTTTGATCAATCATATATTTCATATACATATACAAAACCTAATGAATTGGTCGGAGCCAAAGGGTGGCCTATTATCACTTACTAAAATTGTTGGTAAGCCAAAAGTTACGAAAATATTCCTTAAAGACTGACATACTGTCTTTGCGTCGTCCTTTCCAAAATAACACATTCTATACACTTACTATAAGCGTCGACTAAAACCAATAGCGTTATGTTCGCGATTTTACAGAAATCTATGTGAATTCTGTGGAATGGATATTCAGCATCCTTCCACTTATTCAAAATTGGTTTGGGTGCGTTCTGCATAGCCTGACAACTGTGACAGTTTCTAACAAATATCTCAATCATGCTGTCGATCCCCGACCACCAAACATAGCTACCAGCAACTTGCTTCATTCTAACAACACCCACATGACCCTCATGCAACATATCTAATACCTTTTCAATCAACCTATTAGGTATAACTAGCCTGTTCCCATAAAAAATGCACTCATCCTCTATAGCCAATGAATTACGTTTACTGTAGTAAGGTAACTTTTGCCAGAATAGTGTCCTTTCCCATTTCTAATTGGACCTCTTTCATACTTAAGGGAAAGTTACCAGGGAAAGCAAATTAGAAACGATCTTTGTTTTTCATACCCTCCACCATAGGATGGGGGGTATATTAACTTTGTCATTCCGTTTGTAACACATCGAAATATTGATTTAAGACCCCATAAAGTATATATATTCTGGGTCGTGGTGAAATTCTGAGTCGATCTGAGCATGTCCGTCCGTCCGTCCGTCTGTTGAAATCACGCTAACTTCCGAACGAAACAAGCTATCGACTTGAAACTTGGCACAAGTAGTTGTTATTGATGTAGGTCGGATGGTATTGCAAATGGGCCATATCGGTCCACTTTTACGTACAGCCCCCATATAAACAGACCCCCAAATTTGGCTTGCGAGGCCTCTAAGAGAAGCAAATTTCATCCGATCCGGCTGAAATTTGGTATATGGTGTTAGTATATGGTCTCTAACAACCATCCGATCCGGCTGAAATTTGACCACCTTCCCATTCGGTTGAAATTTGGTACGTGATGTTAGTATATGGTATCAACAACCATGCAGGAATTGGTTCCTATCAGTCCATAATCATTTATAGCCCCCATATAAACCGATCCCGAGATTTGGTTTTGGAGAGGAGTAAATTTCATCCGAGTGAGTTGGAATTTGTGGATGACAGTCTTTCGTAGAAGTTTCTACGCAATCCATGGTGGAGGGTACATAAGATTCGGCCTGGCCGAACTTACGGCCGTATATACTTGTCTAAAATTTCGTTTGGACGGAATGAATTATTTTTTTGCGTGTAGGGTTCACTTTTTATTGTGTATGGTTAAAAAAAAAAAAATATGCTTACTTTTAAAATTTGGGAAAGACGCATTTGCTATAGATTTTTTTGGAAAAGTTAAATTTGTCCTCGATAATATTGTCTGACTTATTGAATAGCACGCATATTTATGGGGCAGCTAGTTTTAATATTTATGCAATTTAAAGTTGTACTTACCCGCTCTCATTTTTATACTAAGATTCTCACGAATCAATGCAAATAACGTCGTCGTAAACTGCACTCTCAACTCATCATCCAGGGGCATATTCATACGTATTAATTTCTTGAAGGCGAGGCGGTTGGGACATTTGTTACCGAACCCCAATGGAGGATCCATATTTTTCAACATGTCATACATTTCCGTATAGAGTATTCGACCACTATATACAGAGATAGTAATCGATAAAACGATATCGAAGATGAGCCGTAGTAGAAAACCCCATAGCAAAAATTTGGAGATAAATTTGAAATTAAAGAGACAAATTTAGAATTTTGGTAGTTGTTTTTCTTTTTTGGTTTTTAAGAAAAAATGCATCTCTTGTTGTTTTGATACTCATTGTGGAACAAATCAAATATTAGCAAGTATACACAAAAGACATACAGAGACAGATAGACAAAAACTCATACACACACACACACAGATATTTGCAACAACATCGAGATGTTAATTTACAAATTAAAAAAAAAGTACTGATAAAACGAATAATGATATAGTACGATACAGTACAAATACGATTTGTATTTTGTTATTGTGGCAAGTAGTTAAGGAAGGCTTTGTAATATTTAAAAGTTTCGTTAAGTAGTAGGAAAAAAAACAAGTTTCGTGTTTTGTGGCAAGTTTTTTTTTTGGTTGTTTGTTATGGAAAAGCTTTAAGCTTGTGATAGTGCATGTGGTATTACTTATTACGATAAGAGATACGAAAGGATTTTGAAGGTTTTTGTTTAATAGGCTGCTATTTTTATTCATTATTGGAGTGGTAACTTTCTAGCAATAAAAGCTTAAATACTTGAAGGATTATTATAGGTAGGCTAGAGCTTGTCATAAAGGTTTTTAGCTTTTAGTAAAGGAATCGGTTTGGGCTTTTTGAGGAGTTACTTAAGCTTATTCTTTAAGCTCATATTGAGCGTAAAAGTTTTTTTTTTACCTTTTTTGGTTTTATTGGAGTTTAGTATTTTGTGACGTTGGTTGTTTTTTTTAGTTGTTTTTATTTTTGTGTATATGAAACAAATACGATCAAATAATAATCATTTAATATAAACGCTTGAAAGCTTAGTTTGCAGCATTGCTTTTCTTTTAAGTGTAAAATTTTGTGTTGATTTTTAATGAAACTTAAAAGTGTGAAAATAAAGTGTATTGTGGTTTTTGTAAAGAAGCTTAACAATATTTAATTATGATAAGCAAATAAATAGATTTTACATTTTTTTTTTAAATACGCCAATTACAAATAAAACATTTAAATTTAGTTAAACAACAATCTACAAATTACAACACCAAATAACTATGAACACAAGTAAGAAATAGAGATTAGGAGTCCATTGAAAAACCGTGATACGATTTTTTGAAATATTTATCCCCCCTTTATATTTCCTATAACGAAAAAAAAATCATATTCCGACTTTCAATTTTAGCTTCTCATCAAAAACCGTGATACGATTTTTTGCAATATTTATCCCCCCCTTTATTTTTCCTATAACGAAAAAAAATCATATTCCGACTTTCAATTTTAGCTTCTCATCAAAGTGAGTGGAAATTTAATTTCAAGTTTATATGTTTTAGGCCTAAGAAAATATTCTCAAAACAAAATTTTTTCGATTTGTGCTGTGTATGCTCATTACAGAGAAATGTTGACATTTATCTTCTTGGCAGTTTAGACGGCATTTTCAGTTTTTTTCCAAAATATCGTACAAAGTCATAAGATAACAGTGAACCCACCAGGAAGGAAAATTTTAGTAAATTTTATAATATTTAGGTTAATTTTATAAAACGCAGATGTCACGCCTATTCCACATAAATAAGTAAATATTTTTCGACAAATTTGTATCACACATTTTATTAATTTTTATCCAGATTCCCCAATAGATTTCGGACGTAGTTGGTGCCTTAACACATGTGGCGCCTGAAAGTATGCAAACGTCGTTATGACAACATTCTGTAGTAGGTGAACTGCGATACTACACTGAAAGAAGATTTTTCCTTTCCAAAGAATATTAGATATAATCGTTCGTTTTATTTTTGCTCCTACACTCAAAAAAATTGAACTCTCTATTTCACTAAAGCCAATTTAACTTTATTTTATGTTAGTTCATGGAATTATTATGTTTGGAGAAAGTTTCCTTTATTCTAATAATTTTTTGCGTACGTTAGTTAAATTAACTAAAAACGGGAAAAAAATTAAACACAAATTAAGCATAAAGATTTACTAAATTCGTATTTCTCATTTCTTGTAATGTGTAAATTTTACTACAAACGACTTCATGATGAACTTCGTATGTCACTAAAGACATTCTTGCAATTTTGAAGTCCAATTTTTCTCCTTCAAACTACAAAATTTTCTTTAACAAATGAAAAAACCTAATTATGTCTAATACATTTTCTTGAATTCGTCGACAAATATTTACTTATTTTTGTGATATCGGCGTGATGGTAGCGTTAGTAATACTGCAAAAACAAAAAATAAAATTTTCTAAAATTAACCGAAAGTTTTCTTCCTGGTGGGTTCACTGTTTTTTCAGTGTACAGAAATACTTTAGGTTAGGTATAATGGCAGCCCGAGATTTCAGGCTCACTTAGACTATTCAGTCCATTGTGATACCATAGTGGTGAACTTCTATCTTATCACTGAGTATTGCCTGATTTTATGTTAAGCTCAATGAGAAGGGACCTTCTTTTTATAGCCGAGTCCGAACGGCGTTCGACATTGGAGTGAGACCACTGAGAGAAGCTTTGTATAATGACTCAACATTACTGAGGTAAGATAATCCACCGCTAAAAAAACTTGTTGGTGTTTGGTCGAAACTGGGTTTGAACCCACAACCATGTGTATGCAAGGCAGGCATGCTAACCATTGCTAAAGAAATACTTTATATCCAAATGAAATTTGTTTTCTCTAAAATTTCGTTTCGGAAGATTTTTTGTTTTATTTGGACGTACATAGGGCTGTCAACTTCGGGGAGTGATTTTGGGAGGTTTGTTTGTAAAATAATTGTTAGGTTAAATTAAATTAAATTTCCATAAAAAGTTTAAAACTTTTTTAATCAGTTACAAGTGGATTTAGTTCCTATTTTTTCTTTTACGACAGTGTCGAAAATCGACTTTTCGACCTATCGAAGTTTTCCAATTCGATTTAAATTCAATAATCTTCAAATTCGACTTATCGACTCAAGGAAAAATTCGATATTGGGTTAAAAAGGGAATGTTATGCAAATATAAATCTAAGTGTGTCTGTAGACGTTATAATTGATTTAAGAAATTATTTTGAAAGGTATGTATAGACATACAATTAATACGAATTTGTAAAAAAGTGAGAAACTTGATTTTTCCAATTTCTAAAAAATTCGAAAATACGAAAAGTTGCATTTTCCAAATTTTCAAAAAATCGACTTTTCCGATTTTCCTTCCATATTTTCAAATAGTCGATTATAAGAAGTACGTCCCTTGTCAGTGAGCTTAACATAGAATCGGACAGCACTCATTGATAAGAGAGTATCACAATGGTCCGATTATTCGAAGTGAGCCTTAAATATAGGGCTGCCGCTATACCAAACATAATCTAACCTAAGTTTTTAAAAAGTCCAAAACTCGATGTTTTTAAATTTTGAAAAATTCGTAAGGTTTTCGAATTTTTTGATTCTGATTATAATCCCTTTTCTGTGACACTTTTGAAACACTAAATGTCATAGGTTAAGTTAGGTTAAAGTGGCAGCCCGATTAAGAATCAGGCTCACTTAGACTATTCAGTGATATTGTGATACCACATTAACTAAAAGTACCTATTACATATGGGCACTTCTAGTTTTAACCGCTGAACCTTCTCGATTATTTTCTTCTGTTGAACCAACCAGATTGTTCCAAAAACATTAGCAGACTGCTTAAGTTAACGTTTTCCAGGTCCGCCAGTAATCTGAAGCTATATGCCCCTAAAATTTGCTTACGCCATACACAATATGCAGGACACTCACACAAGAGGTGTTTTATTGATTCCTTTTCCTCCGCATCATGACAACTCATACAATAGTCATTATACTTCGCACCAATAGTTTTTGTAAAATCGCCTATCAGGCAGCGACCCGTTATAGCAGATATCAGGAGTGATATCTGGCGTCTCGAGAACACTAATATATCTAGTGTGCGGTTGAAGTTTAAATGGGACCATATTTGCTTGGTGTCGTTACAACCCTTGCAATTCTCCCATCGAACATTTGCCATCATGAGAGCCTTCTCATGCAGTAAGAGCTTGCAGGTAGCTAGAGGCATACCAAGAGATTCTAGTTCCCCTGGAATATGTAAGGTAGGTCCTAGCCTTGCTAGCTCATCTGCTTCGCAGTTCCCCGGTATGTTCCTATGGCCAGGCACCCATATTAGGTGAATATTGTGCTGCTCAGCCATCTCATTGATAGATTTGCGGCAGTCGATGGCCGTTTTCGAGTTGAGGAACACAGAGTCCAAAGATTTTATTACAAAAAGCATGACACTAAATGTCATGCTTTTTGTTTTTATTTGTTTGCCACTATTTGATTATGTTGTGCCACTTATTAATTAATTTCTTTTATATTATTTCTAAAATGGTATACGAAATAGGCGCATTAAGAAATAGTATACTTTAAGCATTCACTGTTTTGAACACTTTTCATTTCTCATATATGCTTAGTACTAAGCTCGTTTCTGCGAAAACCGAATATCTTAATCTATCTCCGTAAATAGGGTCTCAAAACCCAGGGATGTTAACTTATTTATGCGAAATAATATGCCTGCCTATTTTTTCGTTCGGAAAATCCTGGGTTGTATAAATATTTGTTGGAAAATGCTCAAAACAAAGATTTCCCATTTATTCCGCGCTAACGTTTTTTATATGGAGTATAACAGTTTTTCGTGCGAAAACGTGATCTTAGTACTAGGCTATAATGGAGAGTAGAAATGTAACACCTTAAAGTATGCAAAGAAACTTGTCTATGGTGTTTAAACCAAGATACACCGCTGAGCTAATTTCAAGGCAAGATTTTCGATGAAAAGGAATTAAAATAATTGTTAAACTCTTTAAAAAGAGATTTAGTAACGAACATAAAATTCATTTAATCAGTATCTTTTCATAATGAAGAATTGTGCTGCTTTTCATATATTAATGTGGCATATTTTATTGCAAATGCTACTTTTTAACAATTTTTTTTTTTAAATTTTGCATTAGCTCTTTCTAAAAATACTCTTTGCTATTTACAAGGTTAATTAGATTATATACTTTAAGGTATAATCAGAAAGTGAGAATCGTTATCAAAGCTCGTGGTAAATTTAACACTAAAGTGGGACAATAGCCCTTAAAACCTCAAAAATATTAAATAAAATGGAGGATTATTTGATTGTCGTTTAGTAATAGCAAACTATTGATTCTCTTAGTATTTGAACTCCTCTATCTCATAGTTTAATAATTGCAAACTAAAAACATAAATCATTTTAAATAAAATATCAATATTGCAAATGATACAAAAAACAAAATGTTATTAACCCTCATTTTCATGAAGCTCCGTTAGTGCTCGTTAGCTAACGAACTTTTAAAACGTACTATGGACAGATCTGTCATCTTGCCTATATATTCCATATGTCAGTTAGGAACTTAGCTGCAGAAAATTTTTTCAGTTAAATTTAACCGGAGAGAAGATATTTGCAATTTACTTTCTGTTAACTGATATTTAAAGACTAACGGAGCTATATGAAAATGGCCGTAATAAAGCAAACCTAAAAAATAACAATCGCAAAATTATAAATAACTATAATGAACAATGAATAACAATAATATTCAATAATAATAATAATAATTATAATATAACAATAGTTATGATATATGTAACAATTAGAAAAAATTAAGAAATATATTGTATTAATTATATTAAATTGATAATTACGTCGCATTTGGATCATATTCAGCCCATATCCGAACAAATTCGTCTAAATGATGGGCGCCCAATATACTGGAATCTCTTGTTAGATAATCGAAATTATCCATAATAACAGCCACGAATAAATTCAACATTAGAAATGAACAAAAGAATATAAACGATACAAAATAGGCATAGGCCAATGTGGAGCCACAAGTTTCGTCACCCTTTTCGGCTTCTTCATCGCATGGCCTCCCCTTAAGGCACGCCAGCATAATGTTCGGCCACGCCTCGCCCGTTGCACATCTAAAATGATACAGTATTAGTATGATCTCAAAAACAATAAAAGTTATAGAAAATATTAGTTTAATTATAAATATCTATGTATGTTAGTATATATGTGTAGTCAAGAGGATATGTCAAAAATTTATAAATTAAAAAAAAAAATGTTCAATACTGGAATATTTAAAGTATGTCAAATATATGTCAACTCTAATTACGAGATTACGTATGAATGTTGTTTTTATTTCTTAATATTCGTTTTTTGTTGTGGTTAGTGAAATTTTGTATTAAATTTTAATGTTGGTTTTGTTTGGATTTGTGGAATTTCCATAAATTTTCTATATCTAGAAAATTTACAAAAAATTTTTTTTTGCAATAATTTTTCAATTATACTACACAATTTTTATATTACTATATACTATAGGTTTTTTTTTGTTTATTATTACTTTTGTTATAGTTTAATTTATTAAATATTCTCAAAACTCAAATTATCTACTTGAAAAATATTTAATTATTTACACACTAACATTAATTAGTACTTGAATTGTTTTTGTCAAACATCTTGTTTTTTTATGTCAAAGGTTATAGTAGTAGTAGTAGTAGAGAGAGAGAGGAGAGAAAGAAGAGAACAAAGGAAGGAAGAAAAGTAATAGCCTAATTTTGTAACCTAAATTAATGTTTTCGCTATGATTTATAAAATTTGCCAATGTTAGTTTTAATTGTTCTAATTATTATTGAAAAGAATTTGAATTTAACCAATTGTATGTAATTTTGAAAATTATGATTATTGTTGCAGTAAATTATTTTAAGATTATTAAAAACTTACCAGATTTTCACAATTAAATATCTTTCTTTTAGATACTTGAGCTTTTTAAATGATGATAGGCCATTGAGAAAAATGAGATTACCATCAATAGAATTTTAACTTTTATTTCCTATTTTTAAGTTCATACGCGCAGAGAAGGAATATGATCAACTCAAACATGTTTTAAGAGCAAAATGTTATTTTTGTATGGTGACCATGTAACATGTTTGTCACTAAAATGTTATTTTCTCGTCAAATATAACCTGCTTGCCGAAATCAGATACATGATTTCCGAGAAAATAATATGGTTGCGAAAACCATGTTACATGGTCACCACCCAAAAATAACATTTTGCTCTTAAAACATGTTTGAGGTGATCATATTCCTTCTCTGGGTGTAGCTGGTTAAATTGTAAGGGCCGATATTGAATGTGAACCACACCTAAACGCCCAGCTTTTTCCGAATTTTATTTGACATTTCTCTATTTCAGACTTACTCAATTTGAACCATGGACGTCCTGAATGGGCAGAATGATTCCAAGAAATGGCAACAGTGGATGATCAATTTTCGAAGAAAATCATCTTCAGTGATGAGGCACATTTTCACCTCAGTGGATCCGTCAATAAACAGAATTGCCGCATTTGGGCGAATGAGAATCCAAGAGTGATTGTCGAAAAACCAATGCACCCACAAAGAGTGACTCTTTGGTGCGGTTTGTGGGCTGGCGGCATCATCGGGCCGTATTTTTTCCAAAATGAGGCCGGTCAGGCAGTTACTGTGAATGGTGTTCGCTATCGTGAGATGATAACGAACTTTTTATGGCCCGAATTGGAAGATATGGATGTGGACGATATGTGGTTTCAGCAGGACGGTGCCACTTGCCACACAGCTAACGAAACAATGGCTCTTTTGCGCAACAAATTCAATGGCCGTGTTATCTCACGTAATGGCGATGTCAATTGGCCGCCAAGATCATATGATTTGACACCGCTGGACTTTTTTCTTTGGGGTTATTTGAAAGAAAAGGTGTACGTCGATAAGCCAGCAACAATTCAAGAGCTAAAGGATGAGATAATTCGGCACATTAACGGCATAGAACCTCCATTATGCCTCAGCGTCATCGAACATTTGGACCATCGGATGAAGGTGTGCCACCGAGGTCGCGGCGCCCATTTGGCCGATATTTTGTTCCATACATAATTGAGTAATACCAATATATCATAATAAAATAAAATTACAATAATTTCCTTAATAGTTTGTGTTTTATTCAAAATCAACATCGGCCCTTGAAATTTTAACCACCCTTTATATTTCGCATGACAGGGAAAGGACACTTCCTCACTGGCAATGAGAGATTTATTTGTATATTTGCCCTTCGAAGTTGGTAGAGTCAGCAACCAACTGGCGAAAAAAGCCTAAACTTTGTCCACTTATGAGAGGTCAATTTTAATATGATAACATAGCAAACATCTCATGAAACTAGTCCACTTTTCAGAGTGTCAAATTTTGAGAGTTTTCGCTGTAATTTAGGTTTACCAAGATTTTCTTGTAAATAGTATTGGAGAAGAAGTATCAGATACGAGTATAACAATATAAGCAGAAATCTAACCAATCAGAGAGGACATTTTCCTACTCCCATAATCAGATAATAGAGTCAAGAGCAAAACATAAATATGCTTGCCGAAATCAAGTACACACAAACAATATTTTTCTGATTCAATCACGAAATTAAAATATCCAATTATTTTTTTAATTGAAATGTCTTCAATAACAGAAATGATAGTATCAATTAAAAAATTTATTGAAAGTCAATTGAAGAATTAATTGATACTATAAAGTTGTGTGATTGATTTTTATTTCAATTAAAAAATTTGTTGATTCAATTAAATTTTTAATTGAATATTTTTTAAACTCAATTAAGATTTTAATTGAAAAATTTTTCGTAAATTTTGTTTTATGTGTACATAATTTGCGAAGGCATGTTCCATATTCAAAAATAATTGAAACACGTACGAGGTCATCATACTCCATCTCTGCGTGAATTACCAGGGATAACCCATAATATTTTCCATTGATAAAGGTTGACTACTTAGCGTCCCATTTAGCAGTCATTTTCACAATTTACACGCAAAGAAAAATACGTTTGGAAAACGTTTGCTTTTGTTAGAGTTTTTTGAAGTTCTTCGAAAATTTCAAATTTTTATCACCAAAAACAAAAAATTTTACAAAATGTTTATTTTTGCAATAAACAAATAGTTTTTCATCCAAAAACTCAGCCAATTTAGTTTATATCAAACACGGTTCTTTTCTGATTTTAAGTCACATTTGAATAAAGTAGTATCCCAGTACAAAAGCGATGCCAAAAAAGTAATGAAAATGTTCTTTTTGTTTCCGGAAGTGGTGCAACATTGGCATAAAAGCGATGAATTTAACATGGGCTTGTCAAAGAATGCATGTCCACCAGTTCAACAGCCGTTGCATAGAGTTTGTTTTGGAGGTTAATTAAAAAATGTTCTGATATATTGCCAAATAAACAATTTGTATAATTTTTATGATTTTTAATGCATTCTAATGCTTGTCAACGTTTGATCTAAAATATTTACTACCAATTTTTCTAGAGGTGGAGGAACAAATGGAAAAATACTGCAAAAAGTTCAGCAAATTTGTTGCCATCAGATTTATACATGCGTGTGCCGCAGAGTCAGTTTGGTTAGGGTACACTCAGACACTAAACTATTGTCAGGACTAAAAGAGAGTTGAGTAGACGAACGCTAGGGCCGAAACAAACAGGATTTATACGTTGTGGCAATTATGACGATAAAATATTACCAAATTCACACTGCTACTTCTGTCAAACAAACATGATATTTATCTAATAAAAAGCTTGTGCCGACACTATTTCAAATCCTACTTTTGTTTTTTGTTTTAAATTATCTATTTTCATTTCAAGTGATATTTGTTTGTACTTTATATAAATTTAGGATTAACTAAGTAGCCTTGGACTTATGTACGATTTTCTCAAGACAATTGACTTTCATAATTTGTAAAAAAATTAAATTATTGCTTTTACATTGGCGACCCCGACGAAAATCGTTGTTATATCAATTTAAATTTGCAAAATGCCTGGCGACAACACCATTTAGAAATATCTCGCGTTGCGGTAAAGGTTCCGGCAATTGGAGTCCCAAATTTATTACATCTGGAATTACTGCTGATGATACCAAGTTCCACACAGTAGTAGGTTCAATCGAGAGCAACATTCTAAACCATGTAAGCCATATTGTAGAAAATCCCCCAGAGGAAAATAAGTACAGGACTCTTAAGGATGCATTATTGAATGAATTTGTGGAATCTGAAGAAAAGCGTTTACGACAACTTTTGGAAAATGTAAGTATTGGTGACAAAAAAACCTTCGGCATTGCTAAGAGAAATGCGTGAATTGTCTTGCGGTAAGATATCTGAATAATTGCTAAGAACATTATGGATTCAACGTCTTCCCTCAACTACAAAAGCAATACTTTCGGTAAGTGGAGAGAGAATTGAGAAACTTGCTTTGATGGCGGATAAAATTTACGACCAGTCAGAGTGTATTTAAAACGAAAGCTATTTGTGAAGGTATTCCAGGGTAAAGTGCTCAAACACTACAATGTGAAAAAAAAACGGGACGAAATCAACTCAACGGTTTGAGATACGGAGATTTTGGTGGCGGTAGAAATTAAGAGAGGTACGTCCGTGTTAACCCATTCTTGGTGCTTCGCGTGTTGGGTGCGATGGTGCTGGTCCTGGTCTGCGGCAGAATACTGTCTTTAAGACATTTTTCCTGTAATACGGGGGTAGTTCGGAAACTTCTTAGCCTAGCACAAAACAGCGCGGTATAAACAGAAAAAAAATTAAGTGTTTTGGAAACTTCCATTTCTGTTATGAACACATGTTGAATTTTGTTTCGATCTGGCAACTCCTTCATATAGAAACAGGTGTTCAAAAAAGACGTATCCGCAATTTTTTTAAAGTGGAAAAAACAGGTGTTCAAAAAAGACGAATCCGCAATTACATTTTTACAATGGAAAAATTAGCAATACGTGCTGTCATTAAATATTTACATAAAAAAGGTTTAACGGGACAAGAAATTCATAATGATATGGTGAATGTGTTAGGTGAAAGTGCTCCTTCATATACAACAGTAAAAAATTGGGTTGCTGAATTTAAACGTGGTCGTACAAGCATTGAAGATGAACCACGTAGTGGACGTCCAAAAACAGCAACAACAACAGAAATTGTAGCCAAAGAGCATGATATGGTATTAAATGACCGACGAATAAAAGTGTGTGAAATTGCTAATATCATGGGCATCTCATATGATCGAGCCCATTTAATTTAAAGAAATCTAAAGTACGGATTTGGTAATAATACCGCTACACACCATGCAAATCGATTTGTGCTCGATTGGAATAATTTAACAGGTTGGCTGGCCTGACACATAGATGGCGTCGCTAGTATCAAATGCATATTATTTTTATCTAGTACCAACCTTCAAATGATTCGTGTCAAAATTTGACGTCTGTAAGTCAATTAGTTTGTGTGATAAAGCGTCTTTTGTGAAGCAACTTTTGTTATTGTGAAAAAAATGGAAAAAAAGGAATTTCGTGTTTTGATAAAATACTGTTTTCTGAAGGGGAAAAATGCGGTGGAAGCAAAAACTTGGCTTGATAATGAGTTTCCGGACTCTGTCCCAGGGAAATCAACAATAATTTATTGGTATGCAAATTTCAAGCGTATTGAAATGAGCACGTATGACGGTGAACGCAGTGGACGCCCGAAAGAGGTTGTTACCAACGAAAACATCAAAAAAATCCACAAAATGATTTTGAATGACCGTAAAATGAAGTTGATCGGAATAGCAGGGGCCTTAAAGATATCAAAGGAACGTGTTGGTCATATCATTCATCAATATTTGGATATGCGGAAGCTCTGTGCAAAATGGGTGCCGCGTGAGCTCACATTTGACCAAAAACAACAACGTGTTGATGATTCTGAGCGGTGTTTGAAGCTGTTAACTCGTAATACACCCTAGTTTTTCCGTCGATATGTGACAATGGATGAAACATGGCTCCATCACTACACTTCTGAGTCCAATCGACAGTCAGCTGAGTGGACAGCGACCGGTGAACCGTCTCCGAAGCGTGGAAAGACTCAAAAGTCCGCTGGCAAAGTAATGGCCTCTGTTTTTGAGATGCGCATGGAATAATTTTTATCGATTATCTTGAGAAGGGAAAAACCATCAACAGTGACTATTATATGGCGTTTTTGGAGCGTTTGAAGGTCGAAATCGCGGCAAAACGGCCCCATATGAAGAGGAAAAAAGCGTTGTTCCACCAAGACAATGCACCGTGCCACAAGTCATTGAGAACGATGGCGAAAATTCATGAATTAGGCTTCGAATTGCTTCCCCACCCACCGTAGTCTCCAGATCTGGTCCCCAGTGACTTTTTCTTGTTCTCAGACCTCAAAAGGAAGCTCGCAGGGAAAAAAATTTGGCTGCAATGAAGAGGTAATCGCCGAAACTGAGGCCTATTTTGAGGCAAAACCGAAGGAGTACTACCAAAATGGTATCAAAAAATTGGAAGGTCGTTATAATCGTTGTATCGCTCTTGAAGGGAACTATGTTGAATAATAAAAACAAATTTTGACAAAAAGATGTGTTTTTCTTTGTTAGACCGGGAACTTATCAGCCAACCTGTTAAGTATGAATTTGGAAATTTCGTGGTTAACACGTTTATGAAGAATACAAACTACCCAGCAAAAAAAATTGAAAGTTCTTCCAAAGGCAAAACTTTAAAACCAATTCCAGAAGATGCACTCCCAATGATGTTCTTTATTTTAACTACCCAGGGAATTCTTTTAATTCAATTTTTTATAACTTGGTTTTTTCATACTTTTAATGGGTTATTCAAATTTTTTTTGTTTCAAATGGGTTAAAGACAGAGTAAGAATTCATAAAATGGTACAAATCATTTAAATTTTGTCGAAAAAAATGCTAAATCCAATCTGAAAAAATTGTGAATTTTTGAAAATATTTGAGGTCAAACGTTTCCGACAAGTGTTAGAATCCATTAAAAATTATAAAACATTATAAAAATTATTTATTTGACAAAATATCACAGAATTTTTTAATTTACATCTAAATCATTGAATTCGGATCACACCTAAAGAAGTGATGCAAATTCAGTGAAACGGCTGTTGAAATGGAGGACTTCCGTCCTATGACAAGCCCATGTTAAATTCATCGCTTCTGCGTTAATTTTGCACCACTTCCGGAACCAAAAAGAACATTTTCATTACTTTTTGCTGGGTAATTAAATAAATTGTGTCTTAAATCCACCTCTCCGCTTCTTTGGCTCGGAATCAACACCAAACTCATTAGTATAAAAACAATCTGGTTATGATCTGGACAAGGTTTTTTTTCTGTATGAAATTCTAAAACAAGATAAATTCAAATATAACTACATAAAAATAATCTACTGCAACATTTGATTATATTTGACTATATTATATATGATTATGTATATATGAATATGAGTAAAAGTATTTATTTTAAAATAGAGTTTTAGCTCATATATAGATATGTATAATAATTAACAAAAAGGCAATAAAAAAACGAAAAACGTCTTTTCACACAACTATTAACAGTGCAAATTTTGTATGGATTAATAGCCTTTTCCAATTTTATTTTCTTATTACATATAATCGATATATATTAAATATATTGAGTAATGTTTTGTTTTTTTATAAACCATATTTAAAACACAAATTGTAACTTATTGAACAATGCAAGCTTTATGAACAAATAAACTCAACAGATACTTCTGTTTCGAAAAACAAAAATAATTGACAAATTAACGCTAGAAGAAACAATACCATGATCATCATTATATGAATATGCTGTAATAGTGTGAGTTTATGTGTGGTCTTCATAAAGGTGGTATTCTTGTTTCATTGAAAACATCTAAAATATATAGAATATATATTTTTTGGAAACACAAAAAATACACTGAAAAGAAAAACCGAAAGCTAAGTGAAACGAAGAATAAACAAAAAAAAAACACCAAACAAATTTTAATGTGATTATAAGCGAGAAAAAAACTATTATCATTATTTTTTTAATTGATTTACTAAAGAAAATTACATAGATTTAACGTTTATATACGGAATAAATCCATGAACCTGCTAGTAAAGAAAATTTTCACCTAATGCTTTATTTATGATGGGTATTCAAGAAACCCAAGCCTAAGGCTGAGTATTCATGATTTGCTATAATTTTTTTTTTGATTTTAGCTAAATATTAATAATCTCAAATATGAGAGATATTCTAAGAAATATCCTATGACGGAAAAAAATATTTCTTGTTTTTTTTTTTTTAATGGAAAACTATATATATAATTTTTTTGGTAGTGCTAATTAGTTGACATTTCATTTTTGTACTATTTTTCGAAAGTAGATAATTTTAGAGTTTTTTTTTTGTTGTTCATTTTTTGTTGTTGTTGTTGGTTGGTTCGTTGGAATTAAAACATCGTTACATACCTGAACAGGAGCATGACACCTTGTATAAATGATTGGAAGTTGTTGTGCCTAGTAATGGTATTTTCCACTGTCCCTAGTTTGATATTTCCGAATACCTATTTGCGATACAATAACAACAATACACACACAGCGACACACGTAGCGTAACGAATGTCAAAGAGTTTTAGTTTTTTTTGTGATTATAAAAATTAAATGAATTTATTTTAATGAAACTTAATAAAAATAATAACATTTTATAAAATAACAAATAAAATAATAATAAATAGACTTAACTAACAAAAAAAAAAATCTAGTTTAAAATTACCAATAAATCAAATAAATCGAAATTAAAATAATTTAAGAAAAAAAAATATCTCAAGTTGTGGAGTGTTTCATGTAAATGATCAGAACGAAATTATATAGAAAAGCGTTCTAAATGTAAATACAAAGAAGAACTTTAACTACAAATAACAACTCTTCAAATAACGATTTATTTGTTTTATTTTCATATGTATATGTAACAAATTTTAATATTACTAAACAAAATTCAACAAATTGTATATTAATATTATTTTGTTTGTTTTCTAAAGACAATTTTCGCTTAGTTTTATGATATAAGATGAGTTTTTGTTTGTTTGTGGAACTAGCCGATCTATTGGTTTCACAATATTTTCCAATAATTTATAAAATTAGAAGTTACCGTTTTAATATAATTAATTTATTTATTTTAATATGAGGATGATTTGTAAATGGAGAGAGAGAGAGCTATGTAAACCATTAGATGTGTAAATGTTTTGTACATGGATAATAAATCATGGATATGGGGGGTTTCTCTATACAAATTTAATGAATAATAATTTAGGACCCATTATCAACAAAAGCATAATTGATAATTTGAGCTTAAATAGCAGGGATTTGAACATTATCCATTTAAATGCACAAAGCTTGGTGCCAAGAGCTTCCACGTCAAAACTGAATTGAATTGCGAGACTTTTTTGGAAGTATGGTGTTCGACATTATCAAGGTATCGGAGACATGGCTAAACCATTGTGCTTTGGATAGCGCTATAGAGATCCACGGATACAGGGTTTATAAGAATAACTGGTCTGTAAGGAGAGGAGGTGGTGTATGAATGTATATCCGCTCGGATATAAGAGTCAGGGTTGTGCCCGAGATATTGGATGAGGGTATTGCGGAAGGGATTTTGGGAAGGAATAAGGTAGTTTTGATGGGTGATTACAATATTGATTTATTCCAACAGGGCAGTTATATGAGGAGCGTTTGTAGAAGGATGGGACTGGAAATAATTCATAACTGTTTGCCAACTCATTTCAATTTGTGTATACAGAGATGTTCTTTATTCGATTATTTTTTGGCTTCCGATCCTAGAATGGTTACTAAATTTAGTCAATTTCAGTTCCCAGCTTTAAATTCCTTTTTCGTCGCCGAAAAAGATTCTGAGATATTATTAGTTCGTGATAACAGGAACTATGCAAAAGGGACTTCGGAAGAATAGATTTCTCGGAAATGTATAGGCAGGATGTGAACTATCAAGTCGAATTTATGACTCAACATATCATGGATTTATTTAGTAGACATGTCCCACTTAGACCTGTGAGGAAATCCAACCCCATTCATTGGATGCACCATTTATCAATCCGCATAGCGTGCGAGAAAAGGGATATGGCTTATAGATCCTTAATGGAGAGTAGATCTGCCCGGAACTGGAGAATTTATAGCAAATAACAGGTTGGCTGATAAGTCCTCGGTCTGACACATAGATGGCCTCGCTAGTATTAAATGCATATTATTTTTATATAGTACCAACCTTCAAATGATTCGTGTCAAAATTTGACGTCTGTAAGTCAATTAGTTTTTGAAAAAGAGCGTCTTTTGTGAAGCAACTTTTGTTATTGTGAAAAAAAATGGAAAAAAAGAAATTTCGTGTTTTGATAAAATACTGTTTTCTGAAGGGAAAAAAATACGGTGGAAGCAAAAACTTGGCTTGATAATGAGTTTCCGGACTCTGCCCCAGGGAAATCAACAATAATTGATTGGTATGCAAAATTCAAGGGTGGTGAAATGAGCACGGAAGACGGTGACGCCCGAAAGAGGTGGTTTCCGACGAAAACATCAAAAAAATCCACAAAATGAATGACCGTAAAATGAAGTTGATCGAGATAGCAGAGGCCTTAAAGATATCAAAGGAACGTGTTGGTCAAATCATTCATCAATAGTTGGATATGCGGAAGCTCTGTGCAAAATGGGTGCCGCGCGAGCTCACATTTGACAAAAAACAACAACGTGTTCTGAACGGTGTTTGCAGCTGTTAATTCGTAGTACACCCGAGTTTTTCCATCGATATGTGACATTGGATGAAATATGGCTCCATCACTACACTCCTGAGTCCAATCGACAGTCGGCTGAGTGGACAGCGACCGGTGAACCTTCTCCGAAGCGTGGAAAGACTCAAAAGTCCGCTGGCAAAGTAATTGCCTCTGTTTTTTGGGATGCGCATGGAATAATTTTTATCGATTATCTTGAGAAGGGAAAAACCATCAACAGTGACTATTATATGGCGTTATTGGAGCGTTTAAAGGTCGAAATCGCGGCAAAACGGCCCCATATGAAGAAGAAAAAAGTGTTGTTCCACCAAGACAACGCACCGTGCCACAAGTCATTGAGAACGATGGCAAAACTAGAATTAGATTCATAACAATCTAATTCTACATTTGGCAATGTAGTTGAGTTTAACCTTTTGATAATCTAATCCGAATTTACTAAATGAAATTGCCAGAAAGCATCAAGTTGGTGCTTTTTTTGAAAAGGCACAAAAAGGGCAATTTGTTGTTTTTTGGAAAAAGCACTAAATTTTGTGCTAAAAGCACTAAATTGGCATCACTGGGTTTATTTGGTATAAAGCAAGTGGCTAAGTTCTTTGACAGTTCAATTACTTTCCACGAAACATCTTAGTACTAAATACATAATTAGTACTTAATTCAAAAGACCAAACTCGCAAGTTTGGACATACCGCCGGAGCAGAAAAATTATTATATTGATTTAATTTCATTGTGATTTGACTTGATATTCATTTTATTGATTATTGGGGAACAGAAAGGATGCAAAGGGGGAAGCCAATGGACACAACGACTAACGACTAATCTGGAGCACTATGATCTACTACAATCGAGTGTAACAATCACAGGAGTTTTAGAGCGAAGTCCTTTTAAGCCGAGTTTCCAAAAACTTATTTGGAGACCCTCAAATGGGAAGTCCTATCAGAGGTTTGGTTAGGTATAGTGGCTGTCCAATATGCCAGGCCCACTTAGACTTTTCATTCCATTGTAATGTCATAGGTGGTAAACTTCTCTCTTATCAATAAGTGTATGTCATTGACAAGAGACTTCCTTTTTATAGCAGAGTCGGAACGGCGTTTCACATTAGAGTGAAACCACTTAGAGAAGCTTCAAAACACTCAGAAATTTCAGCAACATTACTGAGAGGGAATAATATACCGCTGGGTTGAACCCACGACCCTATGTAATGTACCACGGTGTCGTGATTGTATAGCCTAGACATTGCTACTTCTGATTGACACTTGTTGCGATTGGTAACTCATAATTAGGCTGATCACGTCCTTATAAAGAAACTAAAAATTGGGTCGATAGTGGATCCCGATTTTTTTTTTGCGCTTGTTCGTTTCCTTCTCGGTGGATACGTCAATAAACAAATGTGTCACGTTTAGGGCTCAGAAAATCCAGCAGTTATTGTTGCTAAACCTATTCATCCTCAACTTGTGCCTACTGGGCTTATGCCCCAGTGGGATTTGAAATAGTTACGATTAATATATTGATCTATCATGAGATGACTAATGACTTTTAATGGTCCGAGTTGGATATAGTGGTCACAATTAGCCATCAAGCTTAACGCATAAAAGTCAGAAACTCACGAATTCCCTTCTTTTGAATACATCTCTGAAACGGAAACAGAATCAATGAAGAAATTAGTGAAATTAGTGGTGAAGACGAAGAAACTGATGCCCAGCAATCGATATGAACCAAATTCCGCCAGGTAAATAGAAGTCCAAGGGAATTATACCCGAACCACACACGTACTCCAAGAAAAATTTATCTAGAATAGCTTAAAACAAGTATATACAGCAGTAAGTTCGGCCGGGCCGAATCTTAAATACCCACCACCATGAAGCAAATATTAGGGTTTCCTTTGAAATTTCAGGAGGGCTTGAGGACTTGAGGACACTTCCCGAAGATAAATTTAAAGATTTCATCCATGAGGTTTCTGGATTCTGGATTTATGAGAACCATTTTTGTTTGAGTTTTAGAGGAATCATTAACATCTCTTGTAAGTGTGCAAGAAAATTATAAAATAACGTTTTGATTTGAAATCTTAAATCTGTAGAAGTAAAATCTGGAAATTTTACATTGAGTTTCAAGCAATTTTCATCATCACCCTCAAGAAGTGAAGTCGGTCTATATGGAGGCATTACCAAATGGACCTATAAAAACCTAATCCGATACACGTTTTTGTGAGCCTAAAATACCAGAATATTTACAATTTCAGGCAAATCAGATAAAAACTACGGTTTCTAGAAACCCAAGGAGTTAAATCGGGAGATCGTTCTTATGGGGGCTATACTAAAATATGGACCGATACTCACCGTTTTCGGCACACCTCTTTATGACCCGAAAATACCTCTAGATTTCCAATTTCAGGCAAATAGGATAAAAACTTCGGATTCTAGAAGCCCAAGAAGTAAAATCGGGAAATCGGTCTATATGGGGGCTATACCAAAATATGGTCCGATCCTCACCATTTTCGGCACACTTCTTTATGGTCCTAAAATACCTCTAGATTTCCAATTTCAGACAAATTGGATAAAAAATAAGGTTTCTATAAGCCCAAGACCCCAATCGGGAGGTCGTTTTATATGGGGAACATACCAAAACATGGACCGATATTCACAATTTTTGACACACGTATTTGTGGTCCTACAATACCTCTAGATTTCCAATTTCCGGTAAATTGAATAAAAACTTCGATTTCTATAAGCCAAAGAAGTAAAATCGGGAGATGGGTCTTTATGGGGGCTATACCAAAATATGGACCGATACTCACAATTTTTGGCACACGTATTTGTGGTCCTACAATATCTCTAGATTTCCATTTTCAGGTAAATTGAATAAAAACTGCGGTTTCTATAAGCCCAAGAAGTAAAATCGGGAGATCGGTTTATATGGGGGCTATACCAAAATATGGACCGATACTCACAATTTTTGGCACACGTATTTGTGGTCCTACAATACCTCTAGATTTCCAATTTCCGGTAAATTGAATAAAAACTGCGATTTCTATAAGCCAAAGAAGTAAAATCGGGAGATGGGTCTATATGGGGCTATACCAAAATATGGACCAATACTCACCATTTTTGGCACACCTCTTTACGGTCACAAAATACCTCCAGATTTAAAATTTCAGGCAAATTGGATAAAAACTACGGTTTCTATAAGCCCAAGACCCCAAATCGGGAGGTCGGTTTATATGGGGACTATATCAAAACCTGGACCGATACAGCCCATCTTCGAACTTGACCTGTCTGCAGACAAAAGACGAGTTTGTGCAAAATTTCAGCACGATTGCTTCATTATTGAAGACTGTAGCGTGATTACAACAGACAGACAGACAGACAGACAGACAGACGGACAGACGGACATCGTTATATCGTCTTAGAATTTCTCCCTGATCAAGAATATATATACTTTCTATAGTCGGAAATCGATATTTCGATGCGTTACAAACGGAATGACAAACTTATTATACCCCCGTCACCATTCTATGGTGGTGGGTATAAAAAGGTTCATACAGTTCAGTTTCTTTGAGATTTGAATGTGTTTATCACGGGAACGTATGAAAAGTTCCTCTGGTACCTTGCGCTGACATTCCAAGAAATCGTTTCGCTTTGTTATTGTTTGAATACATCTCTTAAACGGAAACATAATCAATGAAGAAATTAGTGATGACGACGATGGTGAAGGCGAAGAAGCTGATGTTCAGCATCCGATATGAACCAATTTCCGCCAGGTAAATAGAAGGCCAAATATCAACCGGACCAAATGAAATTTGAGGCTTCAAAAATCAAATCTTGGTTTATAGGGTGGCTATATATAATTATGGACTGATGTGGACCAAGTTTTCCATTGTTTTTAGAGTGAATATACTGACATCATGTAGCAAATTTCAACCGGATCGGATTGGATGAAATTTGCATATCGAAGAGGCACCGGAGGCCGAATTTGGGGATCGGGTTTTTAATAGCCTATATAATTATAGACTTATATTGGCCAATACTGCATGATCATTAGAGTGCATAACTACAGGTTACGTGGCAGCCCGATGTTTGCACATCGAAGAGGCACCGGAGGCCCAATTTGGGGATCGGGTTTTTAATAGCCTATATAATTATAGACTTATATTGGCCAATACTGCATGACCGTTAGAGGGCATAACTGCAGGTTAGGTGGCAGCCCGATGTATTAGGCTCACTTAGACTATTCAGTCCATTATGATACCACAGTGGTGAACTTCTCTCTTATCACTGAGTGCTGCCCGATTCCATGTTAAGCTCAATGACAAGAGACCTCCTTTTTATAGCCGAGACCGAACGGCGTTCGACATTGCCGTGAAACCACTTAAAACACTCAGAAATGTCACCAGCTTTACTGAGGTGGGATAAACCACCGCTGAAAAAGTTTTTGGTGTTAGGTCGACGCAGGAATCGAACCCACGACCTTGCAAGGCGGACATGCTAACCATTGCACCACGATGGCTCCCAACTAACTAACATCATGCACCAAATTTCAATCGTATCGGATAAAATTTCCTCCTCCAAGAGGCTACGTTGTCCAATCTGGGGATCCGTGTAGATAGAGTTTTTATGAAACTACGGACCGATATGAAACAATTTTTGGACAGTTTTTAGAGGGGATCGCGTTCGATTTATATGGGAGTGGTTAAATTGTAAGGGCCAATGTTGAATATGTGAACCACACCTAAACGCCAAGTTTTTTTCCGAATTTTATTTGACATTTCTCTATTTCAGACTTATTCAATTTGAACCATGGACGTCGTGAATGGGCAAAATGGTTGCAAGAAATGGCAACAGTGGATGATCAATTTTCGAAGAAAATCATCTTCAGTGATGAGGCACATTTTCACCTCAGTGGATTCGTCAATAAACAGAAATGCCGCAAGTTTTATTCCGAATTTTATTTGACATTTCTCTATTTCAGACTTATTCAATTTGAACCATGGACGTCGTGAATGGGCAGAATGGTTCCAATAAATGGCAACAGTGGATGATCAATTTTCAGAGAAAATCATCTTCAGTGATGAGACACATTTTCACCTCAGAGGATCCGTCAATAAACAGAATTGCCGCATTTGGGCGAATGTGAATCCAAGAGTGATCGTCGAAAAACCAATGCACCCACAAAGAGTGACTCTTTGGTGCGGTTTATGGGCTGGCGGCATCATAGGGCCGTATTTTTCCAAAATGAGGCCGGTCAGGCAGTTACTGTGAATGGTGTTCGCTATCGTGAGATGATAACGAACTTTTTATGGCCCAAATTGGAAGATATGGATGTGGACGATATGTGGTTTCAGCAGGACGGTGCCACTTGCCACACATCTAACGAAACAATGGCTCTTTTGCGCAACAAATTCAATGGCCGTGTTATCTCACGTAATGGCGATGTCAATTGGCCGCCAAGATCATGTGATTTGACACCGTTGGACTTTTTCTTTGGGGTTAGAAAAGGTGTGCGTCGATAAGCCAGCAACAATTCAATACACACAAAAAAATTTCACGAAAATTTTTCCAATTAAAATTTTAATTGAGTTTTAAAAAATATTCAATTAAAAATTTAATTGATTCAACAAATTTTTTAATTGAAACAAAAATCAATCACAAAAATAATAGTATCAATTAATTTTTTAATTGGATCAATTAAATTTTTAATTGACCTTTAATTAATTTTTTAATTGATACTATCATTTCTGTGATTGATGACATTTCAATTAAAAATTAATTGGATCAATTAATTTCGTGATTGAATCAGAAAAAATTTTTTTGTGTGTAGCTAAAGGATGAGATAATTCGGCACATTAACGGCATAGAATCTCCATTATGCCTCAGCGTCATCGAAAATTTTGACCATCGGATGAAGGTGTGCCACCGAGGTCGCGGCGCCAATTTGGCCGATATTTTGTTCCTTACATAATTGAGTAATACCAATATATTATAATAAAATAAAATTACAATAATTTCCTAAATAGTTTGTGTTTTATTTAAAATCAACATCGGCTCTTGGAATTTTAATCACCCTTTATAAGTACACACAAAAAAAAATTTTTTCTGATTCAATCACGAAATTAATTGATCCAATTAATTTTTAATTGAAATGTCTTCAATCACAGAAATGATAGTATCAATTAAAAAATAATTGAAGGTCAATTAAAAAGTTAATTGATCCAATTAAAAAATTAATTGATACTATTATATTTGTGATTGATTTTTGTATCAATTAAAAAATTTGTTGATTCAATTAAATTTTTAATTGAATATTTTTTAAAACTCAATTAAAATTTTAATTGGAAAAATTTTCGTGAAATTTTTTTGTGTGTATGGACCGATTTTTGCATTATTATCATACACTGACATCACGTACTCAATAAGTATATGATGGGGATCGTTTTATATGGGGACTATATCTAATTATGATTATATGCCCTTAATGGATTCATCGGATGAAATGTGCTCTTGCAAGAGGTTGAGGATTAAAAGGACAACTTATTTACTTTTTTTGATTAAATGTGCAGATTTCATGATTTTTTACATTTTTTCGCTAAAGATATCTGGCAACACTTGCTGGAATTCACAATTATAGCTTAGAATACGGCAGTATTCGCATCAAGTGGGTGGTTGAATTATAACTTAGATTACGGCAGTATTCGCACCATGTAGGTGGCTGAATTTGATAAAATAAGAAGTGTGTTATAGCAAGATGACATAAGAACAAGTATATACGGCCGTAAGTTCGGCCAGGCCGAATCTTATGTACCATCCACCATGGATTGCGTAGGAACTTCTACTAATGGCTGTCATGCACAATCGAATTACTTGGGTTGCGATAACACTTGCCGATGGCAAGGTATCGTAAAACTTTTTAACACTGTCTTCTAAATTGTAAGTTAGCCCATACGGGGTATATATTAAACAAAAAAGGCCGATTAAATACGTATATAATCTAGTTTGACAAAATTTTCTATAGAAATAAAAATTTGATAAAATTTTCTATAGAAATAAAAACTTGACAAAATTTTCTATAGAAATAAAATGTTGACAAAATTTTCTATGGAAGTAAAATGTTGACAAAATTTTCTATAGCAATACAATTTTGACAAAAATGTCTATAGAAATAAAATGTTGACAAAATTTTGTATAGAAATGAAATTTTGACAAAATTTTGTATAGAAATAAAATGTTGACAAAATTTTCTACAGAAATAAATTTTTTACAAAATTTTCTATAGAAATGAAATTTTAACAAAACTTTCTATAGTAATAAAATTTGACAAAATTTTCTGTGGAAATAAAGTTTTGGTAGATTACAAAATTTTCTATAGAAATAAAATTTTGACAAAATTTTCTATGGAAATAAAATTTTGACAAACATTTGTATAGAAATAAACTTTTGACAAAACTTTCTATAGAAATGAAATTTTGACAAAACTTTCTATAGTAATAAAATTTGACAAAATTTTCTATGGAAACGGTTTATATGGGAACGGTTATATGGGAACTATATATAATTATGGACCGATATGGACCAATTTTTGCATGGTTGTTAGAGACCATATACTAACACCATGTACCAAATTTAAACTGGATCGGATGAATTTTGCTCTTCCAAGAGGCTCCGGAGGTCAAATCTGGGGATCGGTTTATATGGGGGCTATATATAATTATGGACCGATATGGACCAATTATTTGCATGGTTATTAGAGGCCGTAAACTAACATCAGGTACCAAATTTCAACCGGATCGGATGAATTTTGCCCCTCCAAGAGGCTCCGGAGGTCAAATCTGGGGATCGGTTTATATGGGGGCTATATATAATTATGGACCGATATGGACCAATTTTTGCATGGTTGTTAAAAACAGTATACTAAGACCACGTACTAAATTTCAACCGGATCGGATGAATTTTGCTCCTCCAAGAGGCTCCGGTGGTCAAATCTGGGGATCGGTTTATATGGGGGCTATATATAATTATGGACCGATATGGACCAATTTTTGCATGGTTGTTAGAGGCCGTATACTAACATCAGGTACCAAATTTCAACCGGATCGGATGAATTTTGCTCCTCCAAAAGTCTCCGGAGGTCAAATCTGGGGATCGGTTTATATGGGGGCTATATATAATTATGGACCGATATGGACCAATTTTTGCATGGTTGTTAGAGACCATATACTAACATCAGGTGCCAAATTTCAATCGGATCGGATGAATTTTGCTCCTCCAAGAGGCTCCGGAGGTCAAATCTGGGGATCGGTTTATATGGGGGCTATATATAATTATGGACCGATATGGACCAATTTTTGCATGGTTGTTAGAGACCGTATACTAAGACCACGTACCAAATTTCAACCGGATCGGATGAATTTTGCTGCTCCGGGAGGCTCCCCAAGCCAAATTTGGGGATCGGTTTATATGGGGGCTATACGTAAACGTGGTCCGATATGGCCCATTTTCAATACCATCCGACCTACATCAATAACAACTACTTGTGCCAAGTTTCAAGTCGATAGCTTATTTCGTTCGGAAGTTAGCGTGATTTCCACAGACGGACGGACGGACAGACGGACGGACATGCTTAGATCGACTCAGAATTTCACCACGACCCAGAATATATATACTTTATGGGGTCTTAGAGCAATATTTCGATGTGTTACAAACGGAATGACAAAGTTAATATACCCCCATCCTATGGTGGAGGGTATAAAAATTATGCGAGATTGCGTGATATGCTTTATTCCCGAATTGACATTATAGACGAAAAAAAGGAAGATTGTGCGAATTCAGAAGAAGAGAGATATCAAGGATATTTTATTGTTCATTGTATGTAGTTATGAGATCTAGAGATGGTAGAACTTCAAACGATTTACTTACAAAATTACTAGTTTTTTTTAACAAAATAGTACTTTAAACAAAAATAATAATGTTAACATATTTTACAAAATGCGCAACTACAAATAAATAATTTTATTCGGAAATCGTACATTTTATATCATATACACTTTTAGCGAAAATGTCCTTTTTACTTCTAATCTAAAATTAACTCGGGGGTTTAACAATTGGAAGGGATTTTATTTTGATTAAAATGTATTTTTGGCATTACTTTTTTGTTTTGTTTGAAGGAGAAGGATTGCAAAAATACTCGAATTGTATATTTCAACATCAATAATAATTAACTCTTTTTACATGTACACTTTAACTTTATATATTTTTTTGTTATTTTGCTTCACAAGAAACAATAAACTAATTCCATAACTTTATACACATTAAAAATAATCGAAAACAAACATACAAACGAACCGAAACGAACGAAATTTGAAAACAGGAAACGGAAAAAAATGAAGTTTAAAAAGCATTCTAAGGTAAAAAATAGAAATAATCAACAACACACTTTTATATATGTTAGCTTCAACAATGTACTAATGTAAGTTCTTAAATTTTGCTCTTTCAATTCAAATCACTAACTACTTTTCAATAGAAAAAAACCCTCAAAATTATTAACGGTTTTTTTGTTTTGTTTATTTAAAATTTAGGTAATTAGAACTGTTTTAATAGAAGTTTTAATAAATATATGTATATAGAAAATATATATGTATGTATATTTATATGAAACAACTTCTAAGACGTTGGATTATTATTATTATTATTAATTTTTTTGTTTTGTTTTGGTTAAATTATCATACATTGTATATAGTATATAGATTATAGTATGTTGTATAGTATACAAATTTCAATCAATTGGGCGTTGGCGTTTTCTTTTTATGTTTTTGTTTTTTGGCGTGATCAATCAATTCAAGAGGTTAATAGTATGTTCGATCTAGTAAAGTATTACTTCGGTGTGGTGGGTGTTTAGTAGTTACTCTAATAATACGAACAAACAAAAAAACAAATAATTTTGTATTGTTTTATTTGGTGGATATATGTTTTCTTTTGGGGGGTTAGAGGTAGGAAAGGTATTTGATACGAAATATACTTTTTAAAAAAATAATTACTTTGTTTTGCAAATACTTGTTCAAAATCAACAATGGTTTTTACCGAAAAAGCAGCATGATCCCTCCGGAGAACGATTGAAAATTATTGTGCCGGTTTAGCTCAGATCTTGGATCGTATTTAATATTGCCGAAAACCTTTGCATTTTTGCAGTTTGAAGGAGGATTTTCGGTAACGTAAACGGGATTTCGGTATTTTTAGTTTCGGTTTCATTTGGGGGGATTTCGATATATCGTTATGATTTTGTGTAAATTTTACATAAATAATAGACATATATACGATTCATCATTAATAATTGTTTTGTTTGTTGATTTTATTTTATTTTATTTATTTATTTTTTGTTGTTGTTGATAGTTAAAAAAGAAGAAAAAAAATAAGAGATGACTAGTAATATTATTATAGTAATAAAAATACCATTGAAATATTCCTACTTATATGGGTTTTGTGAATAATATGGGAAGTTAGGTTAGGTGGCAGCCCGATGTATCAGGCTCACTTAGACTATTCAGTCCATTGTGATACCATATTGGGAAGTTGGAAATTTTGCAGTGTAATTTATAGTTTACTTCTTACAAATTGCATATCTATTATTTTAAAGTTTTTACTTCCAAAGATAAATCGTGAAAAGATACTTTCCTCTCGAACGAAACTTAAGATAAACTAAATTTCCCTTAGTTATAAAGTATTTTCATTATGGTTAAATAAACCTGTATGCAACAATTGTCTCTAATCTAATCATTTGGTGATTGACCATTAAAAGTAGATCACTTACGACAACGTCAGATTGAAGGGGTGTTGCAGAATCAGTCTCATAATCTAATGTATATTTCATTAATATCTGCTGAACGATATTTTTGCTAAATGATTATAGCAACTAGATATTGTGACTTAAAATACAACACTGATAAACTCATTTTTATGATTAAAACATTATTTTTGATTAACAGGTTGGCTGATAAGTCCCCGGTCTGACACATAGATGGCGTCGCTAATATTAAATGCATATTATTTTTATATAGTACCAACCTTCAAATGATTCGTGTCAAAATTTGACAACTGTAAGTCAATTAGTTTGTGAGATAGAGCGCCTTTTGTGAAGCAACTTTTGTTATTGTAAAAAAATGGAAAAAAGGAATTTCATGTTTTGATAAAATACTGTTTTCTGAAGGGAAAAAATACGGTGGAAGCAAAAACTGGGCTTGATAATGAGTTTCCGGACTCTGCCCCAGGGAAATCAACAATAATTGATTGGTATGCAAAATTCAAGCGTGGTGAAATGAGCACGGAGGACGGTGAACGCAGTGGACGCCCGAAAGAGGTGGTTACCGACGAAAACACCAAAAAAATCCACAAAATGGTTTTGAATGACCGTAAAATGAAGTTGAGATAGCAGAGGTCTTAAAGATATCAAAGGAACGTGTTGGTCATATCATTCATCAATATTTGGATATGCGGAAGCTCTGTGCAAAATTGGTGCCGCGCGACCTCACATTTGACCAAAAACAACAACGTGTTGATGATTCTGAGCGGTGTTTGCAGCTGTTAACTCGTAATACACCCGAGTTTTTCCGTCGATATGTGACAATGGATGAAACATGGCTCCATAACTGCACTCCTGAGTCCAATCGACAGTCGGCTGAGTGGACAGCGACTGTTGTACCGTCTCCGAAGCGTGGAAAGACTCAAAAATCCGCTGGCAAAGTAATGGCCTCTGTTTTTTGGGATGCGCATGGAATAATTTTTATCGACTATCTTGAGAAGGAAAAAACATCAACAGTGACTATTATATGGAGCGTTTGAAGGTCGAAATCGCGGCAAAACGGCCCCATATGAAGAAGAAAAAAGTGTTGTTCCACCAAGACAACGCACCGTGCCACAAGTCATCGTCCACAATCGAATTACTTGGGTTGTGGTAATTCTTACCGATGGTAAGGTATCTTAAAACTTCCTAACATCGTCTTCTAAATTGAAAGTTACTCGTCTTCTAAATTGAAAGTTATATTAGACAAAAAAGGTATGTATTGGTAAGTATACAAATAATTACGAATCGATATGGAATTTTGCATGATACTTAAAGAGCCTGAATTGAAATATGGGGATCGTTTATACAGTTTATACAGTTATGAACTTGATATGGACCAATTTTTGTTTGATTGGGGATCGATTTATCTGAGGGTTATATATAACTATTGACCGATATGGACATAGGTAGGCCATATACGAACTAGCACAATGTACCAAATTTCAACTGACTCGGAAGAAAAATTCCTCCCCCAAGAGGCTCCAAAACAAAATCTCGGGATCATATACTAACATCACGTACCAAATTTCAAGCCAATCGGATGAATTTTGCTCTTCCAAGGGGCTACGGAGGTCAAATCTTGGGATCGGTTTACATGGGGGATATATGTAATTATAGACGAATTTCGACCAATTTTTGCGTGGGTTTTTAAGGCTATATGTTAAGACCACGTACCAAATTTCAACCGAATCGGATTTATTTGGCTCTTCCACGAGGCTCCGGACGTCAAATCTGGGGATCGGTTCATATGGGGGCTATATATAATTATGGACATATGTGGACCAATTTTTGCATAGTTGTTAGAGACCATATAATTACTCCATGTACCAAATTTCAGCCGGATCGGATGAAATTTGCTTCTCTTAGAGGCTCCACAAGCCAAATCTGGGGATCGGTTTATATGGGGGCTATGTATAATTATGGACCGATGAGGACCAATTTTTGCATGGTAGTTAGAGACCATATATTAACACCATGTACCAAATTTCAACCGAATCGGATGAATTTTGCTCTTCCCAGGGGCTCCGGAGGTCAAATCTTGGGATCGGTTCATAGGGGGGCTATATATAATTATGGACCGATGAGGATCAATTTTTGCGTGGTTGTTAGATACCATATACGAACATCACGAACCAAATTTCAACCGAATCGGATGAATTTTGCTCTTCCAAGGGGTTCTGGAGGTTAAATCTAGGGATCAGCTTATATGGGGGCTATATATAATTATAGACCGATTTCGACGAATTTTTGCATGGGTGTTTTAGGCCATATATTAACACGACGTACCAAATTTCAACCGAATCGGATGAATTTTGCTCTTCCCAGGGACTCCGGAGGTCAAATCTGGGGATCGGTTTATATGGGGGCTATATATAATTATAGACCGATTTCGACCAATTTTTGCATGGTTGTTAGAAACCACAAACTAACATCATGTACCAAATTATAGCCGGATCGGATGAAATTGGCTTCTCTTAGAGGCTCCGCAAGCCAAACCTGGGGATAGGTTTATATGGGGGCTATATATAATTATGAACCGATGTGGACCAAATTTTGCATGGTTGTTACCATGCCATACACCATGTACCAAATTTCAGCCGGATCGGATGAAATTTTCTTCTCTTAGAGGATCCGCAAGCCAAACCTTGGGGTTCGTTTATATGGGGGCTATACGTAAAAGTGAACAGATATGGCCCATTTGCATTATCTACATCAATAATAACTACTTGTGCCAAGTTTCAAGTCGATAGCTTGTTTCGTTCAGATATTAGCATGATTTCCACAGACGGACGGACGAATTGACGTGCTTATATCGACTCAGAATTTCACCACGACCCTGAATATATATACTTTATGGGATCTTAGAGCAATATTCCGGTGTGTTACAAACGGAATGACAATGTTAATATACCCCCATCCTATGGTGGAGGGTATAAAAAGGTGTCGGCAGTACTACTCAGCGGCTTATTCTCTGGTGGGCACTATTGACGGTCAGGAAGGGTTTGTTCTATTTTAATGGGGGTTACCATGAAATGCTCCCATACGGCAAAACTTTAAACTCGTGACTATTCTGTCACAATGTAACTGTCTGAAGGAAGCACTCGCACTGAAACGGATACTATTCGGTCCATTGTGATACCAAAAGTAACGAACTTGTCTCTTATCAATGGGTGTTGGCCGATTCTATGTTTAGCTCAATGATAAGGGAAATTACGGTGAAACCACTTAGAGAAGCTTTGAAACACTCAGAAATAACACCAGCATTATTGAGAGGGGCTAGTACACCGCTGAAAAATTTATTGGCGTTTGGTTGAAGCTGGAATTGAACCCGTGACTCCTTATATGCAAGACAGACATGCTAAACATTTCACCACGGTGGATCTACTAATTCGTTTGAAAATAAAAACAAGTAAAGGAAGTTTAAAGTCGGGTTGGCCGACTATATTATACGCCGTACCACTTTGTAGATCTACATTTTCGATACCATCTCATATACACTGAAAAAAAAGCATACTCGGTTCCAAAGATTTTGTCTTTACTTTAAAAAATTTGGTATTGATTCCGAGGCAAAGAAGCGGAGAATACAAGTAAGGATACTTTTAAGACACAATTCTCTTTTAAATTTAGGTTTTGTGTACTTGCTTCTAGGAAGCAAATTTTAATTTTTCGCTTTCTCAGTTTTTTTTTTCTTCATATGCTATCAATGTCCTTTATTTTCCAAATTAGGACTCGACTTCCAGTAGAAATTATGCTATGTTTGACATAATTAACTTTATTTTAGAGAAATGCGTCTTCTATGCTAAGCAAAATTTGTATTCGTATTTTAAAGACATGAAATCTTTGACCTCACGACAAATTTTTTTTCAGTGTATACAAGTTTATTTAAAACTGATCCGATATTTTAAAGTTCACGTAAATAGGATTACAACTTTGGCCTCTATGCTCATATGAGAGTAAATTGGAAGAAAATTATATATGGAAGCTATATCTAAATCTGACCCGATTTCTGGCAAAACATGGTATAACGCACTGAAAAAATATTTACCTGATATAAATGATTACCCAACCTAAATTTTAGGATGCGAAATTTACCAAAAATTTAAGGACAAAATCTTTAACAAAATGGAATTTTAATTAAAATAAAGGTAATAATCTTTGCATAAAATTTTTTTTATTAAAAAAAATTTATTATGACACAAATTTTGGAAATTTTCGTTTCTCCGTTAAAGCGGTATGTCTTTGAACTAAGGCAAATTTCCTTAAAGTAAAGAAACACATTTTTGATTTAAAGAACTCATCCTTAAATTAACTGAAATATTATATATCGTTAGTTTAATAATAATAACGCTTCAAATATAGGCTAAGACTTATTTTGAGGGTTTAGCATCTTTGGTTTAAAGTTTTTTTAGTTAAGAAATTTGCTTTAGTTTATACGTGAATACCTTTTTTAATATACCACAAGAAGAGAATGAAATCTGTATCCTAAAAATATCTTTATTTTGAAGAAGCCGCATCTTTGGCTCGGAATTCATATCAAAACCTTTATGGGAAGGTCCAAATCTTGGGATCCCAATAATTTTTGTTAGTGTACCCTGTTCCACAGAATGGAACACGCTCATGCACACTCACGAAAAGAAAATTTGTACTCACGCACACTCACACACGAAAATGTCATGACTCACAAAAAATACCGTGACTCACGAAAAATATCGTGACTCACGGCAAATGGCGTGACTCACGAATAATTTTATGAGTAATTTACCTCATGAAAACACGAGCATGATTAAAATCGAGAACATTATTAAACTCTTAATATCCTAGGTGTCAGTAAAATTGTAAATGAATATAACTCTTAAACGTTTTATGTTGCTGAGCGGGATTATTTTCGTGAGGGTAATTTGTTAATCACGCACATTAACGAAAATATTATTTTCGTGACACACTCACGCCGTTACCATCAGCGTGACTCGAAAATTTTCGTGAGTCACGACAATTTCGTGCCTCTAGTATAACGCAGGTCTATTTTATGTACATTAGATTTTTCTAACTATGGTAATTAAAGTCTTCAATTTTACGAAAAATTTTTATTATACCCTCCACCATAGGATGGGGGTATATTAACTTTGTCATTCCGTTTGTAACACATCGAAATATTGCTCTAAGACCCCATAAAGTATATATATTCTGGGTCGTGGTGAAATTCTGAGTCGATCTAAGCATGTCCGTCCGTCCGTCTGTCCGTCCGTCCGTCTGTCCGGCTGTCCGTCCGTCTGTGGAAATCACGCTAACTTCCGAACGAAACAAGCTATCGACTTGAAACTTGGCACAAGTAGTTGTTATTGATGTAGGTCGGATGGTATTGAAAATGGGCCATATCGGACCACGTTTACGTATAGCCCCCATATAAACCGATCCCCAAATTTGGCTTGGGGAGCCTCCCGGAGCAGCAAAATTCATCCGATCCGGTTGAAATTTGGTATGTGGTCTTAGTATACGGTCTCTAACAACCATGCAAAAATTGGTCCATATCGGTCCATAATTATATATAGCCCCCATATAAACCGATCCCCAGATTTGACCTCCGGAGACTCTTGGAGGGGCAAAATTCATCCGATCCGATTGAAATTTGGTACCTGATGTTAGTATATGGTCTCTAACAACCATGCTAAATTGGTCCATATCGGTCCATAATTATATATAGCCCCCATATAAACCGATCCCCAGATTTGACCTCCGGAGTCTCTTGGAGGGGCAAAATTCATCCGATACGGTTGAAATTTGGTACCTGATGTTAGTTTACGGCCTCTAATAACCATGCAAAAATTGGTCCATATCGGTCCATAATTATATATAGCCCCCATATAAACCGATCCCCAGATTTGACCTCCGGAGCCTCTTGGAAGAGCAAAATTCATCCGATCCAGTTGAAATTTGGTACATGGTGTTAGTATATGGTCTCTAACAACCATGCAAAAATTGGTCCATATCGGTCCATAATTATATATAGTTCCCATATAAACCGTCCCCAGATTTGACGTCCGGAACCTCTTGGAGGAGCAAAAGTCATCCGATACGGTTGAAATTTGGTATATTTTGTCAATATATGGCCTCTAACAGCCATGTAAAAATTGGTCCATATCGGTCTTTAGTTATATATAGCCGATGACTTATTACACAAAAATTGGTCCATATCGCCAAAAACAATCTACCAAAACTTTATTTCCATAGAAAATTTTGTCAAATTTTATTACTATAGAAAGTTTTGTCAAAATTTCATTTCTATAGAAAGTTTTGTCAAAAGATTATTTCTATACAAATGTTTGTCAAAATTTTATTTCCATAGAAAATTTTGTCAAAATTTTATTTCCATAGAAAATTTTGTAATTTACCAAAACTTTATTTCCATAGAAAATTTTGTCAAATTTTATTACTATAGAAAGTTTTGTTAAAATTTCATTTCTATAGAAAGTTTTGTTAAAAGTTTATTTCTATAGAAATGTTTGTCAAAATTTTATTTCTATAGAAAATTTTGTAAAAAATTTATTTCTGTAGAAAATTTTGTCAACATTTTATTTCTATACAAAATTTTGTCAAAATTTCATTTCTATACAAAATTTTTGTCAACATTTTATTTCTATAGAAATTTTTGTCAAAATTGTATTGCTATAGAAAATTTTGTCAACATTTTACTTCCATAGAAAATTTTGTCAACATTTTATTTCTATAGAAAATTTTGTCAAGTTTTTATTTCTATAGAAAATTTTGTCAAATTTTTATTTCTATAGAAAATTTTGTCAAAATTTTATTTCTATAGAAAATTTTGTCAAGGTTTCATTTCTATAGAAAATTTTGTCAAAATTTTATTTCTATAGAAAATTTTGTCAAACTAGATTATATACGTATTTAATCGGCCTTTTTTTGTTTAATATATACCCCGTATGGGCTAACTTACAATTTAGAAGACAGTGTTAAAAAGTTTTACGATACCTTGCCATCGGCAAGTGTTATCGCAACCCAAGTAATTCGATTGTGGATGACAGCCTTTAGTAGAAGTTCCTACGCAATCCACGGTGGAGGGTACATAAGATTCGGCCTGGCCGAACTTACGGCCGTATATACTTGTTTTTTTTTTATATATTTTTTTATCTATCTGGTTCTGCATATGTTATTGTAAGAAAAATTCTAAAACGATTTGAATTTGGAAAATTTACTATTGATTAAAACTGTACATTTCTACTACATATAAAGAAAAAAATATGACCAATATTTTTCCAACTAAAATTTTAATTGATTGGTAAAAAATTTTACAGTTACAAATTTAATTATTTTAACAATTTTTTTTAATCAATTCTTGGGATCAATTCATTTTTTAATTGGACTTAGTGATTGATACTATAATATCTGTGGATCAATTATTTTTATTCGACAGTTTTAAAATGCGCATTTTATCCTTGTGTTCATTCCCATATTATTCACAATATATATCTAAGTAATAAAATTATAAACTAATCGTGTTTTTTTCCTATTGAAAATATTTCCGTTAATAGTGGTCTCCAAAAATATATAGCTAATGAAAAAATAAGCTATGCCCTTTATTAGAAAAATAAAACTATATCAATTTTGCTAGTCAAAATTGAATAGATATAGCTAACACCTAGAGTCGATAAATAACTCGTTGAATAATATATCGCTAAAGAATTTTAACCCTAGACACTAATAATGTGTATATATATATATATTTTTTTTTTTTCTTTCATTGAACTATATTCAATATTTTCATTATTATTCTATTTCTTTAAAATTATATTGGAAATATAACCAAAGAAAGCAAAACTGAAATGCTTAAAATATAATAGAAGATATGTTGAAAAAATATAAATTTAAATGTAAAATAAATCATAAGGGAATATTTCATTAAACCAAATAAATTTTAAGTTAAGATCAAGTAAACAATTCATTAAAATAAAGAGATTTAGTTTTAAAATTTTTATTTAATAAATTTTAATTTTAATGGTAGTAATTATTTGATTTAAAGAAATACTCCCCATTGTTATAGGAAATTATAAACAAACAAAAAATATATTTCTCTTTTTTTTTGTCATATTTTATATATAAATATCAATAGATTTTTAATTTAATTACAATAATGGAACAACAACTTACCTGCATACCAATAATGGCATAGATAAAAAATAACATGGCTATCAAAAGACAGACATATGGAAGTGCTTTGAATGATTGTACGAATGTCCACAGCAGAATACGTATCGTGTATCCTTGACGGAGCAGTTTGATAAGACGCGCCGCACGAAATAAACGCAGGAAGCCAACGTTGATTGAGTTCGACTGTAAAATATTTTTGGTCATATTGCAAGTGTATGCACATACACATACACGCGTACGCAAAGGAGAGAGGTATCGGGAAAATATTACATTTTTGTTTTGTTGTAGAAAATTGAATGAAGAAGAAAAAGGAAAAGGAAATAAGAATACAAACAATTAGCCGATTTTAATTTTGGTTAAGTGTTCTTTTGTTTCTGTTATTGTTGGTGTGTTTTTTCTTGCAAGTGTTAAAATGTTTTTTTTTTTTGGTTTTTTACATTAAAAGAAAATTGTCTCAAAAATAGAATTACTGTTAGTTAAAGATTTTGATAAGAAAAGTTTTTGGTTTGAATTTTGGATTTGGTTCAATAGTTTGTTTTACTATACTTTTAATTTTTAACTAATTAAGGCATAACACAAGAAATTAGGAAGAAATGTTATACAAAGAATTTTTTCTTAGAGGGGGCAAGGGCAAAAAAATAATACAAAAAAATATCAAACGATGTTTTATTTAAATTAAATCCAATGTTAAATTTTTTTTCGAACTTCAATTTACAGTTGTCTATAAATTGAATGGAAACTAATATTAAATAAAAATTATAAAAAATAAGATAATTTCTAATTAATTTTTTTTTAATTTTCGACTAATATCAATTGTCAACTAATATCAATTTAAAATCAATTTATAGTGGTCTATAAATTGAATGGAAACTAATATTAAATTAAAATTATAAAAAATAAGATAATTTCTAATTCATTTTTTTTTTAATTTTCAACTAATATCAATTGTCAACATCAATTGTCGAGATTTGGTTTGATTTCAAAAAAAAAAAAAAAAACAAATAATATTAAAAAAAAAAAATAAAATTTTTATAAAATTATAATAAAGGACTAATGGATATTGTAATAGGAAACAGTTTTTGTACAATGGGATCCTATAGAGGAATTATTCAAAACGGGAAAGGCTTAAGGTTATATGGGATATCATTGATCAAAATTTAAGAAAATATTTTGAAGAACAAAAATTTCATTTATCTTCAGGGGGGAATATGTGTACAATTAAGAACAGAATTAGTAGTAGTAATAGTAGAAGAAGAAGTTATAGAATATAATGGGATAGGAAGGATTTTATTATCATCAATATTACAGTTTGCCATTTGCAATTCAATAGTAGTAATAGTAGTAAGAGAAGTAGTATAGCTTAGAAATTAGTGGTGACAGAGGAAGAAGTTAGGTTAGTTTTACAGAGGCGTAACAGTCACAGAGAGAGATAAAGGGGGGTTAGTATGGGTTTTCTTTGTTAAAAAAATTCTTACAAAAGATCACAAATTACAATTAAGCTTTAAAATTCAGATCCAAATAAAAATCATATGTAGGGCCAATGCAAGAGAGTTTCTTCTTAACTAATGTTTATCAAAACTAAGGATTATTTTCCAAAAAAAAATATTATAATAAAATTCATTTTAAAGAAAACAAAAACTGATTTGGAAATAATTGCTTTGAGCAAAATATAAAACATAATTTTTTTTACACTAATTTACAATTTATGCCAATTTTATTTTAAAATAAATACCTAATTTTTAACTAATGCTTTTCTATTGTATATATGGTGAACTGTTTAGGGATTTTATATTTACATTGGTGATAGTTAGATACAAGTTTTCTCGGCCTTCATCTTGAGGAACCAAATTAAACTTTCCCATCAGAGATGTTCATTGACAAGTCAGGTACTAAAATTGTTGCAGGTCAATTAAGAAATTCAAAAGAAGATATGCTGCACGCAAAAAAATTCTTTCCTCCCAAACAAAATTTTAGACAAATAGAGTTTTCTACATGCTTTTCGTAGTCAGGATATTTGTTTGGAAGAAAAGTATATACTTTTTGTGATAAATGTTGATTCTTTTACAGGATCTAAAACCAATTTCATAAAAAACTAACTCAACAAATTGGTTTATTAATTTTCTGGCTAATTGGATCCTCACCCCTCCTATCATTTTAGTTCTTAGCACCTTTTTCAGTTAATTGCCATGGAGCTTTTGTCTTCAATTGATATTAAGTTATGGCAGGGAGATTTCGATGTATTATTCCCCAGCTAAAGTGTCGATCTATACTCCCACTCAAAGACTTTGGCTTATTATTTCTAATTAGAACTTCAAATTGTAGTTCCCCCACTGAGACTTCGAATTAAAAAAAAAAATATTTTGTACTGCATGTATTAATACTTCGTTAAGGCTAGTTTGTTGAACTTGAGTTGGTTTCTGGATGTCATGAAGGTTAAAAGAGACAAAAATCTTCGAGGATGTGTGAGTTTGGTACTTGGGAAATCAAAGATGATATCAGAGTAGTATTTAATGGCTTTTAATTATAATCCTAGGGAGTTTCCACATCGTAGAGCATGTAGATACTCCGTAGAGACGACGGTGCACTGGTATACACCAAATATCAAGTAACAGTGGACTATCAACATGCTATAAAGAAGGTCCTATCGGTCGAAAACTGATTATCATTTTTTTCTGGTATATCTACATCGATCATCTATGACAAGGTTAGGTTGTTTCAGACACACTTTGACTATTCAGTCCATTGCGATACCACAGTGCTCAACTTCTGTCGAATCGCCAAGTGCTGCCCGATTCCATGTTGACAAATGACCTTCTTTTTATAGCCGAATCTGAACGGCGTTTCACATTGCGCTCAAACCACTTACATACGAGTTTTAATCAGGGATGGAAAATACAATTTTTAAGAAAGTACAAAAAAGGTACTTTTTACTAAATTTCAACAAAAATTTCACTGGAAAATTATTGTCAAGAGACTAAATTTTAAAGAAAATAAAATTTTACAAAAATTTTCTATAGAAATAAAATTTTGCAAAAAAAATCTGTAGAAAAAAAATGTTGCAAAATTTTTTCTATAGAAATAAAATTTTGCAAAAATTTCCTATAGAAATAAAATTAGTACAAAATTTTCAATTGAAATAAAATTTTGACAAAATTTTCTATAAAAATAAAATTTTGCAAAAATTCTATATAGAAATAAAATTTTGACAACATTTTCTACCGAAATAAAAAATCGATAATATAGAATCGCATTCTTTTTTCGACTAAAACATTCTTGAAGTTCAATAAAATCCTGTTTTGACTATGTCTTTTACAAAATCGAGATTTTCTTCCCACATGAACATGTCTGTTTTGCCATATTTGTAAAAGACTATTAGCAAATAAGGTTGATAAAGACTTTCTCAAAATATTAAAATATTTTGTCAAAGCTATTGTACCATAAATCTGATATCGACTCAAAAATGTCTACACAAAACGTACTTAATCATTCGCGGGGGTACTACGGTACTGACCGGGGTGAAAAAGTATTGAAAAAAGTACTATAGTACTGCATTTTCCATCCCTGGTTTTAATACACTCAGAAATGTAATCAGTATTACTGGGAGGAGATAATTAGGGTTTTCTTTTTCCCGGACTTTTTGCATTCCCGGGAAAGCGGGAATTTCTTCCCGGCATCCCGGTCAAATGGAAACCTGCTTTAATATGAAATACATTTAGACATTTGAATAAATTAGAAATCGCCTAAAGCTACGGTTATAAGGCTCTCCCTGGACAACTAACAATATATATTATGTTTGTTCTCTTACATCAGCCATAAATCATACTAAAATACGAAATATTTTTAATACAAAACATTTTGACAATGGTTAAGGCAGTCTCTTTCGGTATAGTTTTCGGAAGAACACAATTAATATAGTGGTATTTTTTTGGAACACTAAAAAACTGTTTGGAAATAAAAGAAACTTATTTCGATTTCACCATCGTTAAACGGGGTCAATAAATGCACATGTTCAGTCATTATTCCCAAAAGGGAAACACTACCATGTAATACGGCATTCACATTACTCTCCCAAAATCCACTTTAACTAGATTTCAGTTGTCGTATGCCCTATAAATAAGGGCTTTAAAGCCCAATTTTAATAGATTTCAAGCCTAATGTGCATAAGGTATAAATTTGAAATTAAAGTAACTATCTCAAAAAAGGTTGGAATTTTCTTATTTCTTAAAAAACATCCTTGCAATAATTTTGAAATTATGCAATTGCCAACGTGGGTTGCCATAAGGTTAAATGTCCCGTCGTTTTTAAAAGTTTACTCAGTCTACAAGTCTATCGGAATGTCGGTTTACAGAAATATGACAATCATAAATTAGGAAGTGCAAACTTATTTTTAACAATTCTGGATTAGAACCCACAACTATGTATATTCCAAACGGCAACTACTACGACTTGTTACCATAGTTATTCACATTACACTTCTAAAATCCACTTTAACTAGATTTCAACTGTCATTTGCCATATAAAATCCTCTATTATACATAAAATATTGTAAAGAAGAATTCCCGCACTTCATTCCCGGGAAAGCGGGAGCGAAAAAATAGAAATTCCCGGGATCCTGTTCCCGAAAAAAAACCCTAGAGATAATGCAACGCTGAAAAATTGGTAGGCAAGACGGGCATCCTCATCATTGCCCCTCGATGGCTCTCAGGAGTTCATACTAAAGGGTGATTTGTTAAGAGCTTGATAACTTTTTTTTAAAAAAAAACGCATAAAATTTGCAAAATCTCATCGGTTCTTTATTTGAAACGTTAGATTGGTCCATGACATTTACCTTTTGAAGATAAATTCATTTAAATGTTGACCGCGGCTGCGTCTTAGGTGGTCCATTCGGAAAGTCCAATTTTGGGCAACTTTTTCGAGCATTTCGGCCGGAATAGCCCGAATTTCTTCGGAAATGTTGTCTTCCAAAGCTGGAATAGTTGCTGGCTTATTTCTGTAGACTTTAGACTTGACGTAGCCCCACAAAAAATAGTCTAAAGGCGTAAAATCGCATGATCTTGGTGGCCAACTTACCGGTCCATTTCTTGAGATGAATTGTTCTCCGAAGTTTTCCCTCAAAATGGCCATAGAATCGCGAGCTGTGTGGCATGTAGCGCCATCTTGTTGAAACCACATGTCAACCAAGTTCAGTTCTTCCATTTTTGGCAACAAAAAGTTTGTTAGCATCGAACGATAGCGATCGCCATTCACCGTAACGTTGCGTCCAACAGCATCTTTGAAAAAACACGGTCCAATGATTCCACCAGCGTACAAACCACACCAAACAGTGCATTTTTCGGGATGCATGGGCAGTTCTTGAACGGCTTCTGGTTGCTCTTCACTCCAAATGCGGCAATTTTGCTTATTTACGTAGCCATTCAACCAGAAATGAGCCTCATCGCTGAACAAAATTTGTCGATAAAAAAGCGGATTTTCTGCCAACTTTTCTAGGGCCCATTCACTGAAAATTCGACGTTGTGGCTCGTTAGTAAGTCTATTCATGATGAAATGTCAAAGCATACTGAGCATCTTTCTCTTTGACACCATGTCTGAAATCCCACGTGATCTGTCAAATACTAATGCATGAAAATCCTAACCTCAAAAGAATCACCCTTTATATCGAATTATTTGGCTTATTCAAGACTAAACTATGCAGAGAGAGAGTCGGACAGACGGACAATACTAAACCAGAAATTGAATGGGACAATAACTTTTGATATAAGATATGGTAGCAGGACGTACTAGTAATCTGATTATATTATTAACTTCCCCGTAAAAGGTGTTGCGAGAAAAGGGAATGAAAATGTTCCTTTTTGGATCCTGAAGTGGTGCAGATTCAGATCATGAGATTTTCATCGGATCTTCATAGGTCATATATCTTCATTTCAGGCAACCGCGCCTTTGATCCGATGTGATATTACTTGAGTATTTCGGACTGCAGTTTTAGATATTAAACTTTTTCTTTACTTTTACGGTTCCTTTCCCCATGTAAAGACGTGTCGGTATTAATTAAAATATTCCAATTCAATATTAATTGAAAAATTCCTAGTAAGCCTAGAAATGGATCAGTAGAATTTTTAAATTATTTCCATTTCCTTGGCCGGTTCCAAAGATTTTGTCTTTACACCAATAAGTGTGGTATTGACTCTGGGCAAAAAACGAGAATTGAAGTAAAGAAAACCTTTAAGACACAATTCTCTCTCAAATTTTAGTTTTGCATACTTGACACTAGGAAACAGATATGGATTTGTCGTTTTTTATACCCTCCACCACACTGTGGAACAGGGTATTATAAGTTAGTGCATATGTTTGCAACACCCAGAAGGAGACGAGATAGACACATGGCGTCTTTGGCAAAAATGCTCAGGGTGGGCTCCTGAGTCGATATAGTCATGTCCGTCTGTCTGTGAACACATTTTTGTAATCAAAGTCTAGATCGCAGTTTTAGTCCAATCGACTTCAAATTTGGCACAAGTATGTGTTCGGCTCAGAATAGAACCCTAGTTCAGATTTAGATATAGCTCCCATATATATCTTCCGCCCGATATTGACTTATGTAGCCCCAGAAGCCAGAGTTTTACCCTAATTTGATTAAAATTTTGCACAAGAAGAACAATTAGTACTATAGTCAAGTGTGCTAAATTTTATTGAAATCGGTTCAGATTTAGATATAGCTCCCATATATATCGTTCGCCCGATTTTCACTCATATGACCACAGTGGCCAATCTTTTACCCCGATTTACGTGAAATTTTGCACAGGGAGTAGAATTACCATAGTCGCTATGCGTGCCAAATTTGGTTGAAATCGGTTCAGATTTAGATATAGCTCCCATATATAGCTGTCGCCCGATTTACATTCATATGACCACAGAGGCCAATTTTTTACTCCGATTTAGTTGAAATTTTGCACAGGGAGTAGAATTAGCATTGTAGCTATGCGTGCCAAATTTGGTTGAAATCGGTTAAGATTTAGATATAGCTCTCATGTATATGTTTTTCTGATTTCGACAAAAATGGTAAAAATACCAACATTTTCCTTGTAAAATCGCCACTGCTTAGTCGAGAAGTTGTAAAAATGACTCTAATTTTCCTGAACTTCTAATACATATATATCGAGCGATAAATCATAAGTAAACTTTTGCGAAGTTTCCTTAATATTGCTTCAGATTGAAATGTTTCCAATATTTTTTATTAACATTGTGTTCCACCCTAGTGCATTAGCCGACTTAAATGTTGAGTCTATAGATTTTGTAGAAGTCTATCAAAATCTGTCCAGATCGAGTGATATTTAAATGTATGTATTTGGGACAAACCTTCATATATATCACCCAACACATTTGACGGATCGAAAATTTAGATCTACAAAGGGTGCAGGGTATAATATAGTCGGCCCCGCCCGACTTTAGACTTTCCTTACTTGTTTATTTCTCATTTTGCTTCATCTTGAGTTTCCTAATTCAGAATCCACTTCAAGTAGTATGCTATGTCTCAAGTAACATGTCAAAAGACATCTCCTATTTTTGAATGCTTTTCAGCTTTGTAGTCAGATAGAAAATGTCAATTAATTTTACTCGTAAGATCAGTTTTCCATTTTGCAAAAAACCAAGTTAACCTTACACAAACTAATTTTCCTTTTATGTTAACATATCCATTTTTCAGTCGAATAAGACGAGCATTTTTAAATGTTCATTACAAAAAAACTTACGGTACTGTCAAATATTTAACAGCAAACAAACATTTGTAGCTCAATTTGGATATTTAACATCAGAACATTATTAAATAATTTGACAATACTCTTACGAAGACCTTCAAAATTTTTTTGCTAAGTTATATTTAAAATAGATGTTATTTTAACTATGGAAAATAAAATAAAATTGAACAAATGATGAATAACCGATTAGAACCGGTAACCATTTAAGCCGATTACTTCATATCTTCAGAATCCTTGGAATATCGCTAATTAATAATAAAGTTTAACGTTGACGATTATATTGTGCTCAGAATTATGTTACAAGCAATTATTTGAATTTCTTTCTTTATAAAAAATATGCGTCTGAGGCTCTGTGTAGATCCTCGCCTTGAGAGATACATCTAAGCAATTCACCATATACACTTTATTTTATACTTTCTTATGCCAATTATTTGGAAACTATATTATTTTATACGGGTGATTTATTTCATAATAGAAATAAAATATATTAAATTATCACTAAAATACACCATCAATAAAACATAATAATAGTAATTAGATAGGATATTTCTATTTTCGCTAGAGTTTGTTTGATTTGTAATATCATTCATCGGAAAAGTTTTAAAATGTATGCCATAATGAGTGATTATTTGTAGTACCACCCGTTCACATACACGCACGGAAAATGATATTAAAAATCGTCAATGTTTCAGAAATGACCAAAATATTTTACACATCAGCAGCTATCCGACGATATTTACATAATATCTCATCATATCATGTCAGATGTCAACTAATGATAGGACGTATACCGCCTCGCAGTATGGCCTCACAGCTTTATTTATAGTTAGATTTTTATTTTATTTATAGTCAAGCAATTGAAGTATTATTTCAAAAATGTACTTCAATCATTCTATAATATTCATTTGTTTCTTTTTTTTAACTTTTTCACTTAATTCTAATTATAGGCATATATATTTTTTATGATTTTTTGTTTTTTTTTTTGATAGAATATTGCATAGAAGGGTGATATCATATTATTATCTAAGATAACTAAATATTACAAAAAAAGCATAAACCAAAATATATTATGAATTGTTACTTAAAATTATTGATAGTTAATTATGATAGTTAAATCTAATTTGGTGATGTGTAGGTCAATAGTTTTCAAGAGTCTAAAAAGGTCGTAGGAGATATTACTTCTAATAAAATAAAAATGAAATTGAATGTTTTTGTTTTTTTTTTATTAATCAATATTCTAAGGACCAAACCCCACCCATTGATTCTAGTCTAATGAAAATGAGGAAGAGCGTTGTTTTAATGAAAAACAAAAAATGTATACGAAAAACTTTTATTGCAATTTTTGGGTTAGTCACGAAAACACACAGAATTTCTAGGATACGTTATGAAAATATCGTAATAATTTTAGCGAATATAAAAATCATGGCATCTAAAAAATTATTAAATGAAATTAATATTTCATTTATTCTTGCATTATTTTTTATCTTTACCCAGCAAAAAAATTTGGAAGTTCTTCCAAAGGCACAACTTAAAAAGAACTTCCAGAAGATGTATTCCCAATGATGTTTTTTATTTAAACTACACAAGAAGTTCTTTTCATTAAATTTTTTATAACATGTTTTTTTCATATTTTTAATGGGTAACATTAACTTTTTTGTTTCAAATTGGTTAAAAGTAGTTTAAGAATTCATAAAATGGTACAAATTATTTAAATTTTGTCGAAAAAATGCTAAATCCAATCTGAAAAAATTGTGAATCTTTGAAAACATTTGAGGCCAAACGTTTCAGACAAGCGTTGGAATCCATTAAAAATTATAAAAAGTTATAAAAATTATTTATTTGACAAAATATCACAGAATTTTTTAATTTACACCCAAAACATTGAATTCGGATCACACCTAAAGTAGTGATGCAAATTCAGTGCACAGGCTATTGAAATGGAGGACTTCCGTCCTATGACAAGCCCATGTTAAATTCATCGCTTCTGCGTCAATTTTCCGGATCCAAAAAGAACATTTTTATTACTTTTTTTGCGACACTTTGTTTGCTGGGTAATTAATATAGTCATTATACTCAACAAAAGAGGATACTAAAGGAAATTTAACTTCATTTTAGTTCATGAAAATTAATAGGTTTGTTTAAAGTTTTCTTCATATTAATAAGTTTTTATTTACTTTAGTTAAATGAACTAAAGCAGAGAAAAAAATTACTCATGCATGAAGCATAAAATTTTAAAAACTTCAATTTCCCCCAAAAGTATAGAGTTTCCTTTGTTTTTAATTTTTTCCTTCAAAATAATTTTTTTAATAAGTAAACAAAAAAATAATTATGTAGAATAAATTTTCTTGAATTTGTCGCAAAATATTTACTTAACTCTAATTTTAATTTATTTTCATTCCAAAAAATTCATTTGTTCGTAGTTAAATTTTATTATTTTTGGTGACATTTTCCACAGCCCAATGAAATTTTCCTTTCTTTAAGTGTGATTCAAACATTTTATGAACTAAACGTGGGTACAAATTTCAATGACCGTACCCAAAAGTTCAATATGAACTAAAGCAGAAGAAAACTTTTGTACGATTTTCAAAAACTGTTATATGGTTAACATGACTATGATTTGGCTCCAATGATTTTTTCGTTACTTGTAGTTCCTGTTTCCTTCTATGGGAGCGGGTATTTCGTGAATTGTAGTTAAAACGTAAGGATTACTGCGTGGTTAATATCCCAGCGAAAAAGCGTCAAGTAGTGAAATGTTCTTTTTGGATTCGGAAGTAGTGCCAAATTGGCGTGGAAGCGATGAATTAAACATAGGTTATGTTAGGTTAGGTGGTAGCCCGATGTAACAGGCTCACTTAGACTATTCAGTCCATTGTGATACCAGATTGGTGAGCTTCTCTTTTATCACTGAGTGCTGCCCGATTCCATGTTAAGCTCAATGACAAGGGACCTCCTTTTTATAGCCGAGTCCGAACGGCGTTCGAAATTGCAGTGAAACCATTTAGAGAAGCTTAGAAACCCTCAGAAATGTCACCAGCATTACTGAGGTGGGATAATCCAAAAACTTTTTGGTGTTCGGTCGAAGCAGGAATCGGACCCACGACCTTGTATATGCAAGACTGGCATGCTAACCATTGCACCACGGTGGCTCCCATGAATTAAACATAGATTTGTCATAGGACACATGCCCACCAGTTCAACAGCATTAGTTCTTCAGATGTGATGCTATTTCAGTTCGGCCAGGCCGAATCTTATGTACCCTCCACCATGGATTGCGTAGAAACTTCTACTAAAGACGGTCATCCACAATTAAATTAAATGGCAAGGCATCTTAAAACTTCTTAACATGATCTTCTAAATTGTAAGTTAGTCCATGCGGGATATATATTAGGCAAAACAAAGGCCGATTAAATACATATATATTCAATTCTTGATCGGTATATACAGGGAAGAAATAATTACGAACCGATATGAACTTTTGTGCGGTAATTATAAAGCCAGAATTGAAATATGGGGGTCGCTTTATATGGGGGCTATATACAATTATGAACATGATTGTACCAAAAATGGCAGATTTTATACTGTTTGGTAGATTGGTAGAAATCTTGATGTTTTGGAAGATCTTGAAAAATATTCCTCTCCAACTAAGAGGTGCTTCATAAATTTCCTATAGAAATAAAAATTTGACAAAATTTTCTACAGAAATTAAACTCTGGAAAAATTTTTATAGAAATAAAATTTTCACAAAATTTTCTAAAGAAATATATTTCTAGCAAAATTTTCTATAGAAATTATGTTTTGACAAAATTTCTAAAGAAATAAAATGATGAAAAAATGTTCTATGGCAATAAAATTTTGGCAGATTATTTTTGGCTCGAGTGGGTGAACCGAAAAGGCCAATTGTTCTGTGATTGGGGTTCGGTTTATCTCGGGGCTATATATGACTACAGCTTGATATGGACCAATTTTGGCATGGTTGTTATCGGTCATATACTAGCGCAATGTACCAAATTTTAACCGAATCGGATGAAATTTGCTCCTTCAAGAGGCACCGGAGGTCAAATCTGGGGATCGGTATATATGGGGGCTATATATAATTATGAACCGATGTGGACCAATTTTTGCATGGTTGTTAGAGACTATATACCAACACTATGTACAAAATTTCAGCCGTATCGGATCCAATTTGCTTCTCCTTGAGGCTCTGCAAACCAAATCTGGGGATTGGTTTATATGGGGGCTATATAATTATGCACCGATGTCCACCAATTTTTCCATGGTTGTCATATACCATATACTTACACTATGTACACAATTTCAGCCGGATCAGATCCAATTTGCTTCTCTTTGAGGCTCCGCAAACCAAATCTGGGGATTGGTTTATATGGGGGCTATATATATATAATTATGGACCGATGTGGACCAATTTTTGCATGGTTGTTAGAGACTTTATAGAAACACTATGTACAACATTTCAGCAAACCAATCTCTGGTGATCGGTTTATATAGGGGCTATATATAATTATGTACCGATGAGGTCCAATTTTTCCATGGTTGTTAGAGACCATATACGAACACTATGTACAAAATTTCAGCCGGATCGGATCCACTTTGCTTCTATTTGAGGCTCCGCAAGCCAAATCAGGGGATCGGTTTATATGGGGGCTATATAGAATTATGAACCGATGTGGTCCAATTTTTGCATGGTTGTTAGAGACCATGTAATAACACCAAGTACCAAATTTCAGCCGGATCGGATGAAATTTGCTTCTCTTAGAGGATCCGCAAGCCAAATCGGGGGATCGGTTTATATGGGGGCTATATAGAATTATGAACCGATGTGGTCCAATTTTTGCATGGTTGTTAGAGACCATATAACAACACCATGTACCAAATTTCAGCCGGATCGGATGAAATTTGCTTTTCTTAGAGGATCCGCAAGCCAAATCTGGTGATCGGTTTATATAGCGGCTATATATAATTATGAACCGATGTGGTCCAATTTTTGCATGGTTGTTAGAGACCATATACCAACACTATGTACCAATTTTCAGCCAGATCGGATGAAATTTGCTTCTCTTAGAGGATCCGCAAGCCAAATCTGGTGATCGGTTTATATGGCGGCTATATATAATTATGAACCGATGTGGACCAATTTTTTCATGGTTGTTAGAGACCATATACCAACACTACGTCCAATTTGCTTCTCCTTGAGGCTCCGCAAATCAAATCTGGGGATTGGTTTATATGGGGGCTATATATAATTATGGACCGATGAGGACCAATTTTTGCATGGTTGTTCGAGACCATATACTTACACCATGTACCAAATTTCAGCCGAATCGGATCCAATTTGCTTCTCTTTGAGGCTCCGCAAGCCAAATCTGCGGATCAGATTATATGGGGGCTATATATGATTATGAACCGATGTGGACCAATTTTTGCATGGTTGTTAGAGACTATATACCAACACTATGTACAAAATTTCAGCCAGATCGGATGTCATTTTCTTCTCTTAGAGGATCCGCAAGCCAAATCTGGTGATCGGTTTATATGGCGGCTATATATAATTATGAACCGATGTGGACCAATTTTTTCATGGTTGTTAGAGACCATATACCAACACTACGTACAAACTTTCAGCCGGATCGGATTCAATTTGCTTCTATTTGAGGCTCCGCAAGCCAAATCTGGGGATCGGTTTATATGGGGGCTATATATAATTATGGACCGATGTGGACCAATTTTTGCATGGTTGTTAGAGACTTTATAGAAACACTATGTACAAAATTTCAGCTGAATCGGATCCAATTTGTTTCTCTTTGAGGCTCCGCAAGTTAATCTCTGGGGATCGGCTTATATGGGGGCTATACGTAAAAGTGGTCCGATATGACCCATTTGCAATACCATCCGACCTACATCAATAACAACTAACATACTTATGCCAAGTTTTAAGTCGATAGCTTGTTTTGTTCGGAAGTTAGCGTGATTTCAACAGACCAACGGACGGACGCACATGCTGAGATCGACTCAGAATTTCACCACGACACAGTATATATATACTTTATGGGGTCTTAGAGCAATATTTCGATGTGTTAGAAACGGAGTGACAAAGTATATGCGCCCCATCCTATGGTGGAGGGTATAACAAAATAAGGATAAGCTTAAAAAAATAAATTTTTCTTAACCTTGTCGAAGTTTGACGAGAAATGGATTGGTACACTTTTCAAATGTTTTTAGAAAACTGATTTTATTGTATTTGTTCTTGCTGTGTGAACAAAGTGTATGTACACAGAAAAAAAAATTTACATAAATGTATCCAATAAAAGTCTTAATTGAGTTTAAAAAATGTTCAATTAAAAACTTAACTGATTCAACAAATTTTTTAATTGAAGCAAAAATTAATCACACAACTTAATACTATCAATTAATTTCTTTAATTGGATCAATTAATTGTTTAATTGATCATTTCTGTGGTTAAAGACATTTCAATTAAAAATTAATTAATCTAAAGAAATTGTTATTAAGTGAAAATTAAATCCATCTCTAGAAAAGCATTTTTGGATGTATGATAAAATTAATGGTTTAGGAAGAACTATTTGAAACAAAACAAATAAAAATTATTCCTTTGAAAATATGAAAAAGCTTTTTATAAAAATTTGAATCAAAAGAACCCTTTGGGTGGTTAAAATAAAGAACTTCTTTAGGCGGACATTTTTGGAAGTTCTTTAAAAGTTGTGAAATTAGAACAACTTTTTTTTGCTGGGATGGTATTAATATGACACCAATGATTTTTTTTATTTACGTTTAGTTCATTGTTGCTTGTATGAAAAGGAAGAAAAAGAAAAAAATTCAAAATATTTAAGTACATTTTCGTTATTTTAACAACGCATTAGGAAATCAATTTTCCCACAAGGTAGTCGATTTTTCCTATATAAGAGTTTTCTTTTTTCTGTGCAATAGAATAATTAAATAAAAAATCTAATTATTTTTAGAAACATCATCAATTCGTAGTTTTTGGTAATATGATGCTTTTTTCTATATGAATCTGTGTGTTTTCGTGCCAATGTGAGCACTATAACCCATGTTTTAATTTCGATACTACTTAGAGAAATTCGGCTAGCAAGAGCTAAATGCGAAGACTATTAGAAAAATCTTTTTATAATATAAACAAAATAGCAAATCCAACTACATTGAGAAGGCACTAGAGAGGAGATTGTAAGAAGTCGCTCATTAGTAATGCCTAGATCTGTTCACAAAACTATTTAGGGTATAGAGATAGAGAGAGAGAGAGAGAAAAAAAACTAACAATCAAATTAAATAAAAAAATTCTAATATAGTAGAAGAAAAAAGATTTGAATGCTTTAAGCGAACAGATCAAATGGGTTTTATTTATTTATTTATTTATTTTTTTTAATTTTCATAAAATACAGAAAAGCAATATGAAAGATTTGAATTTGGCAAAAAGAAATATGTTTTGGGTACTTTGAGTTATATACAAAGAAATAAATTTTGACTACCAGTACTTACATCCTGAGTGTGATAAAAGATTTTTTTTTTGGATTTGTTATATCAAATTTTCGATTTCATAATGTTGTAGTTGTTTATTTATTTAGTTTATTTTTTTTTTTTTTTTTGCAAATTTTTGTAAAGTTGTAGTGTGAAATAATTTTGGTTTTATTGTTTATTTTGGAATAAATGCAAATTGGATGTAAATTTTTACCATTTTGTTGGCATTTATTTTTGATAGTGGTGATGGTTGCGAATAGTAGTGGTAGAGATATTTTGTAGGTAGTAGTAGTAGTTGTTGTTGTGATGAATTGGGTTGTATAGAGTAGCAATAGTTAGATGTGGTTGTGGTGATAGTAATGTTTTGATTATTAGGATGATCGATTGATTATTTAATGGTTGAGATAATTTTTTGTTTGTTAGAAGTTTTCACGATTTTTTTTTTTTTTGAGACAAAATAACAACACAATCATTCACAGTTTAGGTTATTTGAAGATTTTGAAACGTAGTAGAATATGGTTCGGTGTAGTCATTTTATTTCGGTTTTCATTGTCAAGTTGCCCATACACACACAGCCCCAGAAGATTATTTTTTTCGGGATAGTTTTTTTTTTGTTAGTTAGGTTGATTTTTGGAAATTTCGTTAGCAATTTGAGATTTTGCAATAATATTAGATTATCATTCAAGATGTTGCCGGTGTTCAGTGATCGTTTTGAAAATGACAGTGAATAGATTTACCATACATATTTTGTGATCAAAAAAACAAACAAGTAGAAGAAAAAGAAAGATATAGAAAATTTTTGTTTAAAGATTTTTTCTTTTTAATTCAAAAGTCAATAGATAAGAATTTGGTATAGTTGTTGTGATAAGATCGGCTTTCTGGTCAAAATTATAACAAAACTAGGACTGTTTTAAGATTTCTGTTTAGTGGCTAGAACACTAGGATTAACATTGATTTTATTTTGTCTGTAAACAACAATAGGCAAATTAAAACATTAAATTAATAAACATTAAGAAATAAATCTATGTATATATGTAAAGTTGTTTTGTGTGTGTGTGTTTTTAAATACCAAATAGAGAAAAGCCTTCAATTTTTATTTGATTTTTTAAGATCAAACAAATACATCAAAACAATGGGAAATAATATAGATATTTGGTGATTGTAGTGGTATTTTGGTGGTTTCTCATTTAATTTAACGAACAAGCAGCAACATTTTGGTTTTCGTTTAAATAAAATACAACAACATGACTGTAAAATGGAAAAATCATTAGCTAATTTTTTTTTGGTATTCAAATAGCATTTGGTTCAATCCTCTAGTAATAATTGTTGTTTTCTTTGTTTTGGGATTTTTTCTGAAAACGTTTTTTACAGCTAGGGTATGGTACAACTTTGGTTTGTCTGTTGAGTAACATCCTCGGTAACATCCAGGTTTGTTTATGTGCCGGTGTGTGTATGTGTGGTTGTGTTGGTAAGTGTATTGTTTGTTTGTTTACTGCAAACAAAAATATATTTAGTCTCTTTTGAATGTTTAGTGTTGTCGTTGGTAGTGTAAGCTTTCTTAACTCTTTCAAAGCTAATTCTAATTATGCACACTGATTATAGGGTATGAATTACTTAGAATTTGGTTTGAAATGAATTTAATAATGAGTTTATTGATTTGTTTTATAATTTTCAATTGTGTAGCACTCCCGGAAGTTATCTCTTAACTACCTATAAGCAAGATAAATTCCGGATACGTGCAAACATATTTAAAAATTAAATTCAGCGGACTTCACGATTAATTGATATTGTTTAAAAAATTTCAAGTTTGAAATATTTGCTTAAATGTTGTTTTGCTTCATTTGCATTTTCTTGATAACACATCGTGAAAACCACAGTTTCATTATGAAGAGCGAATGAATTGTGTAAATTGCCATTTATATTTGGATGACATATAACCTATAGGTTTTATTCAATAAACATCGATCACACATATTATTTAACTTTTGGGTCTAATTATTTTGGTTTTTTTCACTAGTGGATGCAATCCCAAATTAGCTATATGAACATTTAATTTATTTTTTTTTTTTTAATTTTTATTATTATTTTAATATCACCATTTGTGAAATAGTTTCTATTAAGCCTAAGTACCAATGAAACCGGCCAACTAGAATTTTATACTTTATTGATCAGTTTTTGCCAGTGTTTGAGAAGCAAAAAAATACCAAGATCAAACTAAATTTATGGCAAAAAATATTGTAACAAATAGCCATATAAAATTTATTTAATTCGAATTTAAAATTGATTCAAATTTACTATTTTAAACAAGTAGTACAAAAATATCTAATTCAAGAAAGTCCAGATTACGATTCGTATAGCAAGAATCATTAGTTTCAATATTTGTAGGTAACTTTTGCGTACAATGTAACACCCATATACAAAAAAGTTATAGAAAGCTTCAAGCCTATTTTTATCATACACTGAAAAAACCATGCCCGGTTCCAAAGATGTTGTCTTCACTTGAAAAGTTTTGGTATTGATTCCGAGCCAAAGAAGCGGAGAAAACAAGTAAGGATACTTTTAAGACACAATTCTCTTTTAAATTTGGGTTTTGCGTACTTGCTTTTAGAAAGCAAATTTTAATTTTGTTTCAGCTTTTTTTCTTCATATGCTATCAAAGTCCTTTAAAAACGAGTTAACGACAACTTTATTTTCCAAACTAAGGCTCGACTTCCAGTAGAAATTATGCTATGTTTCAAGTAAGAAACGTCTTTAAAATAAAGTATTGAAAAACATGTCCTATTTTTGAATGATTTTTGTAGTCAAGATGCAAAAAGACAACAAATTTAAAGACAATTTCAATAAATTTAAAGAATTTTTCTGAATTATTAAAGTCAAGTTGACCTTAGCCCAAACATTTTATCTTTCATATTATGATACCCATTTTTAAGTCAAATCACTTAATTATAAGGACAATACGACTTCATTGAAAAGTTTATCGACTTTTGGACAAGGAAAAAAACTTTATATTAGAGAAATACGTCTTCTATGCTAAGCAAAATAGACATGAAATCTTTGACCTCACGAAAATATTTTTTTTTCAGTGTAGAAATTCCTTTGATAAACAGTCAATAAATTGTTTTTCATATGGGCATAAATATACAAAAGTAGAAATTTTTTTACCGGTTTCGATATAATGTCTTCAAATTCAACGAATCAACTTTGTTTTTTGGCCAAAAAGTTTGGCGGCACGTGTTAACGTCGTTTAATCGGGCTCAAATTTTGGCTATCCCAATATCTGGAAAGGGGATTCGTTTTGTGGGGTGGGGAGGCGAATAAGATTTGGACATTTTTTTTGCCCCATATAAGTTGCGGTCACTCTAGTGTTCATGATTGTCACTCTTGCCATAAATAATCTACCAAACTTGTATGGAAATTTTACCAAAAATCAAAATTTTATTTTTACCGAAAATGTTGTCAAAATTTTATTATACCCTTCACCACTACTGTGGTACAGGGTATAATAAGTTTGTGCATTTGTATGTAACGCCAAGAAGGAAAAGTCTGAGACCCATCGTTTAGTATACCGATCGTCTTAGAATTAAATTCTGAGTCGATTTAGCGATGTCCGTCTGTCTGTCTGTCCGTCTGTCTGGTGATGTATTTTTGTGTGCAAAGTACAGCTCGCAGTTTTAGTCCGATTGTCCTAAAATTTGGTATAGGGTTCCTGCTCAAATACGATCCCTATTGATTTTGGAAAAAATCGGTTCAAATTTAGATATAGCTGCCATATATATTTTTCACCGATCTGGTCATAATTGGTGTGTATATCTACCGATCTTCCTCAAATTCCGTAAATCCGAATATTTTATGGGTCTCGAAAAACTTGCAAAATATCATCCAAATCGGTTCAGATTTAGATATAGCTCCCATATATAGCTTTCGCCCGATTTACACTCCTTTGTCCACAGAGGCCAATTTTTTGCTCCGATTTAGTTGCACAGGGAGTAGAATTAGCATTATAGCTATGCGTGTCAAATTTGGTGGAAATCGGTTCAGATTTAGATATAGCTTCCATATATAGCTTTCGCCCGATTTACACTATATGACCACAGAGGCCAATCTTTTACTCCGATTTAATTGAAATTTTGCACAGGGAGTAGAATAAGCATTGTAGCTATGCGTGCCAAATTTGGTTGAAATCGGTTCAGATTTAGATATAGCTCCCATATATAGCTTTCGCCCGATTTACACTCATATGACCACAGAGGCTAATTTTTTTCTCCGATTTAGTTGAAATTTTGCACAGGGAGTAGAATTAGCATTGTTGCTATGCGTGCCAAATTTGGTTGAAATCGGTTCAGATTTAGATATAGCTCCCATATATATGTTTTTCTGATTTTGACAAAAATTGTCAAAATACCAACATTTTCCTTGTAAAATCGCCACTGCTTAGTCGAAAAGTTGAAAAAATTACTCTAATTTTCTTAAACTTCTAATACATATATATCGAGCGATAAATCATAAATAAACTTTTGCGAAGTTTCCTTAAAATTGCTTCAGATTTTAAAGTTTCCCATATTTATACCCTTCACCACTACTGTGGTACAGGGTATAATTTTTTACTAACATTGTGTTCCACCCTAGTCCATCTTAAATTTTGAGTCTATAGATTTTGTAAAAGTCTATCAAATTCTGTCCAAATCGAGTGATATTTAAATGTATGTATTTGGGACAAACCTTTATATATAGCACCCAACACATTTGACAGATGTGATATGGTATCGAAAATTTAGATCTACAAAGTGGTGCAGGGTATAATATAGTCGGCCCCGCCCGACTTTAGACTTTCCTTACTTGTTTTTATAGAAAATTTTGTCAACATCATGTCAATGTTGTCAACATTTTATTTTTATAGAAAATTTTGTCAACATTTTATTTCTATTGACAGTTTTTTTCAAACTGTTATTTCTACCGACAGATTTGTCAAAATTTGATTTCTATCGAGCAATTTATGAACATTATATTTTTATAGAAAATTTTGTCCAAATTTTATTTATATTGAACATTTTGTACAAATTTCATTTCGATAGAAAATATTGTCAAAATTTATTTCTATAGAAAATTTTTATTACTATAGAAAAATTTGTCAATATTTTATTTCTATAGATAATTTTGTCAAAATTGTATTTCTATATGTATAAAATTTAAGTACCTCTTAGTTTGAAAGGAAGATTTTTCAAAATACATCAAGAGTAAAATCTACCATTTTTAGTAGAATGCTACCAATTGTGGGAATCGTGATTGTATTTCGTTTTAAAGTGGGATACTTTTTCACTGGCAAGGATTTTGCAATGGTGGCAACTCTATATCCTTTTGTTATTCCGAATAACATTGTATTACACCACATTTGATATGTTTGGCGAGGTGGTTTAACCCTTTCACTACCGATATCCACATAGAAGGACATTCGAAAAAGACACCAAATTCTATTTTGCGACTTAGTTTCGATTTATTTCTCGATGTTAATAGGTTGGCTAATATGTCCCCGGTCTGACACATAGATGGCGTCGCTAGTATTAAATGCATACTATTGTTATATAGTACCAACCTTCAAATGATTCGTGTCAAAATTTGACGTATGTAAGTCAATTAGTTTGTGAGATAGAGCGTCTTTTGTGACGCAACTTTTGTTAATGTGAAAAACATGAAAAAAAGGAATTTCGTGTTTTGATAAAATACTGCTTTCTGAAGGGAAAAAATACGGTAAAAGCAAAAACTTGGCTTGATAATGAGTTTCCGGACTCTGCCCCAGGGAAATCAACAATAAGTGATTGGTATGCAAAATTGAAGAGTGGTGAAATGAGCACGGAGGACGGTGAACAAAATGATTTTGAATGACCGTAAAATGAAATTGATCGAGATAGCAGAGGCCTTAAAGATATCAAAGAAATGTGTTGGTCATATCATTCATCAATATGAAAATGGGTGCCGCGCGAGCTCACATTTGACAAAAAACGTGTTGATGATTCTGAGCGGTGTTTGCAGCTGTTAACTCGTAATACACCCGAGTTTTTCCGTCGATATGTGACAATGGATGAAACATGGCTCCACCACTACACTCCTGAGTACAATCGACAGTCGGCTGAGTGGACAGCGATCGGTGAACCGTCTCCGAAGCGTGGAAAGACCCAAAATCCGCTGGCAAAGTAATGGCCTCTGTTTTTTGGGATGCGCATGGAATAATTTTTATCGATTATATTGAGAAGGGAAAAACCATCAACAGTGACTTTTATATGGCGTTATTGGAGCGTTTGAAGGTCGAAATCGCGGCAAAACGGCCCAATATGAAGAAGAAAAAAGTGTTGTTCCACCAAGACAACGCACCGTGCCACAAGTCATTGAGAACGATGACAAAAATTCATGAACTGGGTTTCGAATTGCTTCCCCACCCACCGTATTCTCCAGATCTGGCCCCCAGCGACTTTTTCTTGTTCTCAGACCTTAAAAGGATGCTCGCAGGGAAAAAATTTGGCTGCAATGAAGAAGTGATCGCCGAAACTGAGGGCTATTTTGGGGCAAAACCGAAGGAGTACTACCAAAATGGTATCAAAAAATTGGAAGGTCGTTATAATCGTTGTAACGCTCTTGAAGGGAACTATGTTGAATAATAAAAACGAATTTTGACAAAAAAAAAATGTGTTTTTCTTTGTTAGACCGGGGACTTATCAGCCAACCTGTTATTTTAAAGTAGACGCTTTAATCTAAATAATTTATAATTATTTTCCATATTGATGAGCACTAAAATACATTTTTATAATTTTCTTTAATAATAAACGAAAAATATGAAAATTTGAGACAATTTTTCTACTGTATGTTTCTGGCAAATTTACGTTTATACAAAAACTATAGCTGATACTTTTTTGGGTGCTTTTTTGTATTTTTTCTCACACTTTGAAAGATATTATAAGCCAGCCATAATAAGCTTATTTTCGTAAGGCCATTTGGTCACAATTCAAGAATCAAGTTTTCAGAACAAGCTCATATAGCTTTTGAAGTAATTGAGGTAGGATCTCAAAATGATAATTTTTATTTTACATGCTGCTAGTACTAGTAAAAACAGAAAAACATTTAAGTTTTTAACATTAGGTTTATTTTGGTAGTGAAAGGGTTAACGCATACCACCCTAAATCGATAAGGGTGGACGTCGCTGGGTAGAGATTCAAACCTTTGCCCTATGGATAGTGGGCCAAAATAGTATAAGTGGGCGGCCTTCTGTCGGATTTAAAATCTTTCTCCTATGGATATACAACTTATTAAAAACCAAGTATAAAAGCAGTAAATTCGGCCGGGCCGAATTTTAAATACCCACCACCATGAATCAAGTATAATAGTTTACTATGAAAACTCTTCGTCGTAATGGGTTACTTGATAATATATAGAATTGTAGGGGGTTTGATGACAAATCTTCTCCCAAACGAGCCAGCTCCCGAAGACAAACTTTAAAGATTCTACCTATGAAGACCACATAAGATTCTGGATTTATGAGAACCAATTTTGTTTGAGTTTTAGAGAAAATATAAACATATCGTGTATATGTTGAAATTACGCCTTGATTTAAAATCTTAAATCTGTAAATTGTTCCGCATTTATTTAAATACGATGAGTAGGTTAGGTTAGGTTAGGTTAGGTGGCAGCCCGATGTATCAGGCTCACTTAGACTATTCAGTCCATTGTGATACCACATTGGTGAACTTCTCTCTTATCACTGAGTGCTGCCCGATTCCATGTTAAGCTCAATGACAAGGGACCTCCTTTTTATAGCCGAGTCCGAACGGCGTTCCACATTGCAGTGAAACCACTTAGAGAAGCTTTGAAACCCTCAGAAATGTCACCAGCATTACTGAGGTGGGATAATCCACCGCTGAAAAACTTTTTGGTGTTCGGTCGTAGCAGGAATCGAACCCACGACCTTGTGTATGCAAGGCGGGCATGCTAACCATTGCACCACGGTGGCTCCCAAATACGATGAGTAAAATCTGGAACTTTTACTTTCAGTTTGAAGCAATTTTCATGATCAATGCGCCTGCTATACCCTGAAAGAAGTGTTTTCTTTTTTGAGAAACTTAATTTTAGACAAGCAAAGTTTTCTTGTGACACCAATTTTAGAGACAATCTTTGAATAAACAAAAACACTTTATAAAAAAAGAAATTTCGTTTGTCTAAAATTTTATTATAGATTACAAATTTCCAGCAAATCGGATAAAAACTACGGATTCTAGAAGCCCAAGAAATAAAGCCGGGAGATCGGTGTATATGGGGGCTATACCAAAACATGGACCGATAGGCACTATTTGCTACTCACATATTTGTGATCTTAGAATACCTCCAGATTTTCAATTTCAAACAAATCGGCCAGAAAATATAGTCTCTACAAGCCCAAGAAGTAAAAATCGAGAGATCAGTCTATATGGGGGTTATACCAAAAATGGACCGATATACCTCAATTTCGGCACTCTTATTTGTGGTCTAAAAATACCTCTAGATTTCGAATTTCAGGCAAATCATGTAATAAATATTGTAGCTCAAGAATTTCAGGCAAATCGGATGGTAAATATAGTTTCCAGAAGCCCTAAAA